>NC_133381.1:8829388-9001888 GCF_049309525.1 Garra rufa
GGGACACCAATGGCACCAAACCCTGTGTGTGCTCTCGGCTGTCAGAATGAATTGTCTGTCATTGCTACCCAAATATGCATATAAAATACGAATTGCACAAGCTTCATCATGTAATCTCACCCTCACCATGGCCCATGTCGAGAGCCACATCATCCTCATCGAATTTCTCCATCTCTTCATCATCATCTTTGAGCAGGACATCTTCATCTGATTTATCCATCTCTACCCCGGCGTCCTCCTCCTCCTCCTCCATATCATCATCCTGCTGTTCCTCAGCCTCCGCGTTATCTCCATCCTCCTCCTCAGCCTCCATGCTTTCTCCAGCCAGATCTTCCTCAAGGTCTTCGTCGCCCATGTAACCGAGGCCGGCTCCATCCTCGTACTGTCCTTCAGTACCGTTGGTACCGGCGGACAGCGCCTCCTGATCCAGAGCGGCCTGCAGCCGGGCCATCAGCTCAGCCTTCAGCCCTTTATCGGACAGACTCCTTTTCTTCAGCTCGTCCTTCAGCTCGTTCACTTTCAGCTTCTTCACATTCACTGAGCTCATCTTGCCGTTTTAAATCGTTTAGATGTTCTACCCCAAATGTATGAAATGTGAACAGGAAGCACAGGTTATGAACGGACTGTCCAGAGACGCTCGATGCGGTCACTGATGGGCAGCAGTCGGAGCAGAACGGGGCCAGTTCAGCTTTATATAATCTACCGTAACGCACACAATATATGCGCAAACTACCGTAAATATCACTATATAAACTGATAATAAAAAATGTGACTTTGGATCACAGAACCATCATTTTACGAATTTGTTAGGATATTACAATATTTGGCCGAGATACAACTAATTAAATATCTGGAATCTGAGGGTGCAAAAAAAAAAAAAAAAAAAAAAAAAAATCATCTAATCATTACTAATCAAAAATTAAAGTTTTGATATATTTACAGGAAATTTACAAAATATCGTCATGGAACATGATCTTTACTTAATACCCTAATTCATTTTAGCATAAAGGAAAAATCGACAATTTTGACCCATATACAAAGATTTTTTGGCTATTGCTACAAATATACCTGTGATACTTTAGACTGATTTTGTGGTCCAGGGTCACAAATATGAATGCAGTACAGATAAGACAAATAGTAAACTACCAATTTTATATGGGGTTTACTGAAGAATATTAAATATTAGCCTACTTATTTAATATTGCAGTATCTTTTCACACAAAAGCACTAAAAAGATTATCACAGCAAATACATATCAACATTGCCAGAGTACATCATTTTATATAAACTGCAATTCTTTTAACTTTTTTTCTTAAAGGCTAGCTTAAATATCTATATAGAGAAATTTGGTTTTCAAAACACAAAACAATTACAGTCATTTTTCATATGCACAAAAAATCAGTATGTAAATAAATAAATAAATATAGTACAAATAAGGCAAATGCTAATGCATTTTTAATGCAGTGTTTACTATATTACATATCATATTATAACATATCATGTTTTTGAACTGTAAGATTTTTTGTCTTTTAAAGAAGTCTTTAAGTCTTTTCTGCTCACTAAACCTGCATTTATTTAATCCAAAGTACAGAAAAAACAATAAAATTTTGTTCCTGTGATATATGTATATATACGTGTGTGTGTGTGTGTGTGTATACTGTCTGTATGTATATATATATATATATATATATATATATATATATATATATATATAAAGATAATATAATACTGTATATAAAGAATATATGAAGATAATATAAGATAATACTGCACATATATATATATAAAGATAATATATAAAGATATAATATAAAGATATTTCTGTTTCAGATAAATGCTGTTCTTCTGAACTTTCTATTCCTCAAACCTGAAAAAATTCTACTCAGCTGTTTTCAAAATAATAAGAATAATGTTTTTTTGAGCAGCAAAAAAGAATATTAGAATGATTTCTGAAAGATCATGTGACTAAAGCAATGAAGCAAAAAATTCAGCTTTAAAATCAAAGGAATAAATTATATTTTAAAATATATTCAAATAGAAAACAGTTATTTTAAATAGTATAAATATATCAGAATTTTACTGTTTTTCCTGTACTTTGTATCAAATAAATGCAAATTGTTTTTTTATGTCAAGCGCCTTTTTGATAGCTGACCAATGACAAGCAAGTAGCTAGACCTGTCACTTCCTGTCCAAATACTGTCCTATCAAATAAAAGTCAAAAATGACCAAAAAAAAAGAAAAAAAGAAAAAAGAGCCAGCTTCTTATTTTCTTGACATTATTGTTCAAAAACTTTTGACTGATAGTGTATAAATAGTAGCATAATATTAAATAGGAAATTAACATATCAACATAATTTTCCATAAACTACAATTCATACTTTTTCTTAAAGTTTAGGTAACCTACATGTAAAAAAAATTAAATTGAAAAAAAAAAAAGTTTTTCAAATCAATTACAGTCATTTTTATGTGTGCAATAAATAAAGTTATAAATAAATATAAATTATGTACAGATATTGCAAAAAAAGAAAGAACAACCCATATTATTGTTTACTATAATATATATATTTTCTTAATAATGTAGCATCGTTTTATTGTGCAATTCCACCAGACCACATATCATTTATATACTAAATAAAAAAATAAAAAAATGTAATCAAATGTGAGAAATTAGATTTTTTTATCGTTTTTTTAATTAAAGAAGAATGATTGAACATTACAAAAATATTGAAATGTAAATTCTGATACATAAAATATAAGAGCAATCTTAAACAGTAAAACAGTGAATAAGAGGAGAAAAATAGATAGACAAAATAAACTAATAACCACATAGATAAATAAATAAATAAATATTAATAAATAAATAAATAAATAAATAAATAAATAAAACAGAGAAAAAACTAAACAAGAGAAATTTTCAAAACTCTAGCGTGAGTAACGACGTCACGAATAAATTAGCACAAGACTAGAGCCAATAGAAAAACAGTCAGCGTTCACGTTACCAAGCAACCAGTGTTTTAGACATGGCGGACAAGTACAACGCAGGTAAAGATGTAACTAAACTTTCTTCTATTTTAAGCTTACGATATACATAGTAGCATTTGTACTCTAACGTCGTTTGTGTAAAGTATCGAATATATAGCTAGCTAACGTTGAGTGACAAAGTAAAAGACCACACCGTTGTTAATAAAATTAAAGTATTGTAAATTAAATAGGCTACATAGATTACAGAAGTAACTGAGACGTATAAAACCGCATTGTTTTGTAAAAAAAAAAAAATACTGAAATACATCATTTCCCTTTTGTCAGAAAATATTATAACAGAAACTCAAAAGAAGATAAGTAATGCCTTCGACGTGTTTGACCACGAATCCAACAAGACCGTTGATGTCAGGTAACATTTCAGAGCTTTCAAATGTCACTGTGCTTGCTTTATTTCGTACTTTAGTAGTTTAGTGTCTTCAGTTTTGCTTATGACAGCTGTTTATGTCCTACATTTGAGGGTGACTTAAGACTTAACACTGATATTTTCATTGTAAAAGAGAAATAGGCACCATTATCCGTTCACTTGGCTGTTTCCCATCAGAAGCTGATTTGCATGATATTATTGGTGAGGTCAGTGATTTGCTTTACAGTCAGTTTATTTAGATATTGACACTTGCAAGCTAAGTACATTAGTAATTATTATGTCTGACTGTTTCACAGCTAGAAGACGAAGAGCCCACTGGGTTTGTACGCTATGAGAAGTTTCTTCCAACTATGACTAAGATCCTGCTGGAGCGCAAGTAAGACTACAAATAGTTAGATATCCCTGCCAAAATAGATAGTTTTTAATGGAAGTGACTGATTATTTTTGATTTTCTATGTCTAAATGTTGTCTAATATCGCCAAATATAAGTGATTTCATAAATTACCTTCATGCAATCCCAGAAATGTCTGATATATACTTATACATTTTTTTTAAACTGATAGTGTTGTACCATTTTCCATAATTGAAACTAAAATAAAAATAAGTATTAGATAAAAGTTAAATAAGATGAGGTTAAAGTACTAAAATTACTCAAACTACAATGAAAATACATTAAAGCTAAATAAAAAAATATATAAAAAATAATACTAATGTGCAAATACAATGTTAATAAAATAAAATATTAAAACTTAAACCAAATTTAAAATAAAAACATCAAAATAAAAGATAATTCAAAATATTAGAAGTAACTTAATAGTATTAAAAAATAATTCTAATAAAAACACTTGTCATAAAGGACCTTGTCAGTGTGCACATTTAAAGGTCAATTGTCAGTTGTGCACCTGAAAACATGCAAGGGACAGAATCAGATACAGTGCCTTGCAAAAGTATTCATACCCCTTCATTTTTTTCACATTTTGTTTTGTTGCAGCATTATGTTAAACTGCTTTACATTAGTTTTCCCCCACATCAATTCACACTCCATACACCATAATAATGACAAAGCAAAAAAACTAATTTGCAAATTTTACAAATTTATTAAAAATAAAACACTGAAATAAGTACATTGCATAAGTATTCATACCCTTAACTCAGTACATAGTTGAAGCACCTTTACAGCCTCAAGTCGTTTTGGGTATGATGTGACAAGCTTTGCACATCTGCATTTGGCAATTATCTGGCATTCTTTGCTTCACCTTTTCACCTCTCAAGCTCTGTCAGCTTGGATGGGGGCTGGCAGACATTTTCTAAAGTCCTAGTTGTTCCAGTCGTCTTCCATTATTGGTAATGGAGGCTACAAGCTTCTGTGAAGCTTCAATGCAGCAGATTTTTTTCTGAACTCTTCTCTAGATCATTGCCTTAACGCAAGTCTGTCACTGAGCTCTGCAGGCAGTTATCTTGACCTCAGGACTTGGTTTTTGCTCTGATATGCATTTTCAGCTGTTAGACCTTTTCTGAGAGGTGTGTACCTCTCTGAATCATAATCATTCAAATGAATTTGCCACAGTTTATCTCCATTTGAAGTGTAGTAACATCTAGAAGCAATATGAATGCTCCTGGGCTAAATTTCAAGTGTCCTAGAAAAGGGTATGAATACTTATGCAACGGCATCTTTTCAGTTTTTTATTTCTAATAAATTTGCAAAGTTGTTACAAACCTGTTTTGTGCTTTGTCATTATGGTGTATGAGATGTAGATTGATGTGGAAAAAAAGTAATTTAAAGCAGTTTAACATAATGCTGCAAAAAAACTAAATGTGAAAAAAATGAAGGGGTATGAATACTTTTGCAAGGCACTGTATGCCCATACAATATGCTACAAAAAATAAAAATAAATAATCTTTGATTGAAAAGTCCAGTATTGGTGAAAATTTTACCTCTGCATCCTTTTTATTCCAGGTTTCGTCCTATTACAGAAGACCTGCTTCTTCAGGCCTTTGAGGTGTCTATTACTCTGACAGCTAAACATTTTTACTATTCTTTTGTTGTTTGTATTTACATTGGATACAGTACAGAAAAATACTTTCAGTGAAATTTCTAAATATGTGATATATCTGTTTTATATATGTTTAATTAAAATAAATTGAGTACAAAGACCTTAGACCAATAGGATGAATAGGATGTAAATGTGCTGTTATCTCTTTTTAAAGGTTTTAGATCAACAGAAAAAAGGACACCTGGAACCAGAGGAATTGACCAAATATTTAACTCAAGAAGGTATGTCCACTAAGAAGTCAAGTACTTTAATACTTTACAGTTAACAAAATTCATTTTCTTTCTGTCTTCTGCAGGAGAGCCCTTCACACAAGAAGAGATGGATGAAATGCTGTCTGCGGCTGTTGATCCTGATAAAAATGTCATTCTCTACAAGGACTTTGTGAGCATGATGACTTTTGACGACACTCGATGATGGCTGATGGCATGAATAGTTCGAATAAATAAGTATTTTTATAGTGTTAGGATCAAGATATCATAAACAAAATATCTCAGTGTCCATAATAAATAATATACTGTACATTTTATTTTGATTCTTTATCCATTAGTGGTGGTGTTAATGCCTTGAGTAAATAATTTGGCAAAATGACACAGTATGATATTTTACCTCATTCATAATAATTCAAATAGCCTTTAAAATGGATAATATACAAGACTTAAAGAGTGTATCACAGACTGATTAATCATCCTCGCTATTAATGAGGCAGGTTTTCTAAGGCCAATTGTGTGTCTGAGAGCTTCATTATAAAGTCAGTGTGGGGTGTCTTTCTTCTTTCAGTTTCATTAGCAGACTCTGACACCACAGGTTTTGTGAAGGGGAGGCATATTCTTGCAGCTCATTTTTTCCTAATTAACCTGTGCCCCATGAGTGCCTTTGTGTGGGGTAGAGACCGGAACAGAACTGCCCCACTGTGAACTGACCAGACAAGCACATTACTTATGATGGCCTTTACAAAATGCACTTATAAAAGTTGCATGATCTAACACTTTATGAACTTCTACGCTTTTTAAATGAACTGATCAGGAAACGCTGTAATTTTATTACAATCAAACATTATAGTTGAGAAATTGTTTTCTGAGTTTGCTTTATCTACACTACCAGTCAAAAGGTTTTGAACAGTAAGATTTTTTTTTTAAAGAAGTCTCTTCTGCCTACCAAGCATGCATTTATTGATCCAAAATAAGCAGTAATATTATGAAATAATATTATATTTAGAATAGTATGCTTTCTATTTGAATATATTTTAAAATATAATTTATTCTTGTGATCAAAGCTGAAATTTCAACATCATTATTCCAGTCTTCAGTGTCACATGATCCTTTAGAAATCATTATCATCATCATCATGATTTGCTGTTCAAGAAACATTATTATTATTATTATTATTATTATTATTATTATTATTATTATATACATTTAAAACAGTAGTGTATTTTTTTCAGGATTCTTTGATGATTAGAAAGATCAGTACTTATCTGAAATAAAAACCTTTGTGACATTATACACTATATCATTCAAAAGCTTGGAGGCAGTATATTTTTTATTAGAAATTTTAGAAATTAATACTTTTATTTAGCATATTGATCAAAAGTGATGATAAAGATATTTATATATATTTTAGATTTCAGATAAATGCTGTTCTTCTGAACTTTCTATTTAAAGAAATCTGAAAAATAATAATAATAATTTTTTTTTGAGCAGCAAATCAGAATATTAGAATGTTTTCTGAAGAATCATGTGACTAAAGTAATGATGCTAAAAAACAGCTTAATAAACAATAAATTATGTTTTAAAGTATATTAAAATTGTGTTATTAATGTTAATAAATGGTATATTAATTATTAAAAATATTTACTTTTTTTTGCTGTACTTTGGATCAAATAAATGCAGGCTTGGTTAGCAGAAGAGAGTTAAAAAAAAAAAATCTTACTGTCCAAAATTTTTTGACTGGTACATGACTGTTACATACCTAAAAATAATGAAATGCATTATTCTTAGAAAATAGCGGGAAAGTAAATATATTTCTTCTGTAATCCATCCTTTCGACCTTTTTCTCAAATATGTATGATTAAGCAATACTGTTTCGTTTGATTAAAGAATCATAATCGTTTGCTAATTTCTTACTGTTTGAGACCTTTCATGAAGTAGCTGGTTGTAGTTGGGAAGGAGTTATTTTATACATGTGAGCAGTAGGTGGCGCTACTTACCCATGCTTACAAAATATCCCTTCAAATTCCTGTGGAATTATCTACAACCAAAACACTGGCTAGTTATTTTCAGGCCAGTTCAAAACAACATTTGGTCAGTTAATAAATATAGCCCAAACCTGTTTTTGCTAAATGACTTATTGGTTTCATAATTAGTGTTTACTTCAGTGGTTCAAATGACATGTTTGCAGACAATGTAAGCAATTGGAGATTTTTGAGCATTTGACATTTTTGCATTTTACCTGGCATACTTTAATATGATTTTAGTATGATATTATGTTTAAAATAATAGGCTATTATACCAGTTTTAAATAGATTTTGAATTATTAGTATTTTTTTTATATTGCTTATATTATGTTTCAAAACTATTTCATGTATTATTTATATCGAATTATAGGGAGTGACGGTCGTAAAAAATAAATAAATAAATAATGTGTATGTTTACATTTATGTAGTTTATATACGTTTTAAAACAACGTATTTCAGTAACCACAGAAGTTAGATTACACTAATGTTGCCATTTAAAAATAAATAAATAAATATATGGTTAATATTTAGTTCAGTACCTTTTTGTTGCTAAAGACGAATGTTAACAGACAACCCATAGAATATTCGAAAGTCATTTTATAATGATATCGAAATCGACTCTTAATATTAAAGATTTCGCTCAAATCGGTTGTTGTAGTTAGTTTTAGTAGTTAAGTTTAGCGTGTGGACAACTGTACACTCCCACACGTCAATCAAGAGATATCGGACACGCTATTCGCTAAGAGGCGCGGAGGAGGCGTGGCCAGTCTACCCAGAGACAGATGTGTGCGCTCCTCTGGAGTGAGAGCAGCGCAGAGATCAGTCCTCCAACAGCCTGATCTACTGTCAGCCTGCGCTTCACACAAGTCCATATGCATGGGAAAATGCGCCTGTGCTGGGATGCTGTGAAATCTAAAGCACTGCACATGGATTCAGCATATCAGAGGGCATAAGAAAGAACTGGATTAATCCACTCTTGGACATTTCAGACTGGACCATCTGTTATTCATATTCCACTGTGAAAGATGGATAGATTTCTGCATGGTGCTAGTCACTGAGACTGGACTTAAGAGGGGCTACTGAACTGACCACAGATTGATTTTTGGATCTTTTGGTTGCGGATGTAACAGGAAGCACAATTAGTTCATCAATCCTTCTCTTTTAGGCTTTATCATGACCTCTCTAACAGGGAATAAAGACAGATCTGGGACCAGGAGTAGAAAACATGGGGTAAGGTTTATTTTCAGTTTATTTATGTAAAGGTATGTGCATGTTCAAGTGAGTTCAAGTAAACCACTTTGCACACTTTTATCACGTGTAACACAGACATTAATGTTTTAATCACTGCTTTTCATCTTCAATCATCATTTCTTGCAGATGACCGATACATCCCCTACGAAGTCAGCATCATTCTCTCCTGAAACCTGGTACCGCAAGGCTTATGAGGAGTCCCGGAGCGCCAGCCGCCCGGTCCCTGAAGGTGCGGGCTCCATGCCCGGGTCCTCTGGAACCCCTTCCCCCGGATCAGGAATATCATCCCCGGGCTCTTTCTCCGGCTCACCTGTTACTATATCCCCTGGAATCAGCACCGGTTCGCCCGGATCCTTAGGCGGATCTCCAGGGTTCGGCACTGGCTCTCCAGCCTCGGGTAGCGGGAGCTCACCTGGTTCTGATCGGGGCATCTGGTGCGAAAACTGCAACGCTCGGCTGGTGGAGCTGAAGAGGCAGGCGTTAAAACTACTCATTCCCGGACCATACTCTAGCAAGGTAGGCTGATAGATACTGATACTGAAATCAGTTTTTGAAAGGGTAATGCGTCATGCAGATACAAAAAATGACATCGGATATCCATGCTTAAGTGTGATACATGAACGTGTTGCAGTGCGTAATTTTGGACAATCTTCCATCATAGTGTGGTTGCTCTCACTTCTCGCTAGCAAAACATATCGCAACTTAGAAAATAAACATTAAAATATATAAAGAGAACGAGAAAAAAAAACAGTTTTGCATTAAACTGTGTTTGAAAACACACATGAGGGGTGGAGTGCTGAACATGCACGGCACTGCAGCGTGTTGCAGACCCGCTATCGCTGTTAACCCAGTGCGCTTCCAAGACTCTGAGATCATGATGGAACTGGCCAAAGGGGACGAAATTAATTGCTGACTAACAGCTTTTCCTTTGATTTGAGAAGACTGTAAAGTGAAACAGACTGTAAAGAAACACGTCATACCATGATGTGGCTTTGGTGGCGAGCATGAGCGCTTAGAGAAGCGCATTTACGATTAACTGTTCCTTGTGATTAGTTATTTGGTTTTGGCTTGGGACACCTAAGGTAGTACTGCACCAGAACTTGTTGTGGATTCCACAAGAGCTCAAACCATGAGAACGTAGTATATATATAGGTAAATATGCAGTGCGTAATTGGATGCATGTGTGCGTAAATATCAAGTTTCGCCGTGTGCTCATTTCAGTTTCAGCGTCTAAAACAGGAAGCTGTGTTATAAGCCGACCATCAGTGGGATTTATACCTAGAAAGATATGGTTTACAGACAAACCCTAGCCTTTTATTTTATTGATCAATGGGTTTGTTTGCGCCGCATGGAAACCAAAGCACGTTTGGTTTAATTCAATAAATATCCATTAAGAAGAACAGGGGGCGCTGTGCTGTCACAAACAAAGTGATAGGCCTATAGAGATTCAGTATCAGTACAGTATTTGATACCATGCTATCATTTCTGTGCATTACAGAAAAGATCATTTTGACCCATACAGTGTATTTTTGGCTATTGCTACAAATATATCCATGCAACTTATGACTGGTTTTGGGGTCCAGGGTTACATATGGCATCTATTATGTTCTTCATTTCAATAATTGCACCATTTATCCTTTAAAAAGAAAAATCTGGCCTTTAGTAGTCCAAAACATCACATCTGCATTTACTTCTCCTTATCATGGAAAAAAAGTTGATTTCATAAACCTGTGTGTGTATTAATACAATTATTATTACTAAAAGTAGCATTCTGCTGTTTTTAAAAAGCACATTGATCTGGTGTGGCCGTGGCTCGTGTTTCAGACCTGCTGTTGGTCTCCAGATTTTATGGCCAGTTCTGCCAGCTGCAAGTGACCTGGAGGTGCCCATTAAAATGAGCTGGAGGAGGAGGAGGGGGATGATGGGAAGGAGAGGGGATCACCGGAGAGCAGGGTGGCCATGAGAGCGCTCTTTAAGCCGGAGGCAATTTTAAAAGGAGATCTGAGTGTTTGGGCTTTTCTCTGCAGGATCTTCACCCACATGGTGATTAGTGAGCAGTGTTGTGACACAAACCAAAGGGTAAAGCCTCATTCTGATATACGATCCATCTGGAGATCTTGCAGCATGCTGCGTTCCATTGCACTCTGGAAGTCAAATTTTCTAATTACCTTTGAAAAAAGTGCAATAGATGGAAATGATAAACAATGGCTTAATCGTTTGAAGGTAAAAACTCTTAGCAAACATTTGCAGAGTCAAATGTTTAAAACATAGGAAATGATGCTCTGTTGATGATCTTATACATGCATACATTCTTAAAAATAAAGGTTCTTTATTGATATCTGGTTCCATTATGAACCTTTAGGTTGGGGAGGGGGGGTTAATAACCATCTCTTTCTTACCCTTTAATAATCTAAAGAACCTTATTTTGCCACAAAGAACCTTTTGTGAAACAGAAAGGTTCTTCAGATGTTAAAGGTCCTTTATGGAACCATTTAGACAAAAAATGTTCTTCTATGGCGATGTGAAGCACCTTTATTTTGTGTGTAGATGCCAATAAAGAAAAGGTTCTTTATTATTATGCACTCCTAAAATGAAAGGTTCCAAAAGGGTGTTTTTGCAGTGATGCCATAGAAGAACCATTTTTGGTTGCCCAAAAAACCTTTCAGTGAACAGTTCCGAAACGAACCATTTTGAAGAACATTTTAAAAATCAAAATAACCCTTTTCAACGATAAAGAGCATTTTCTGCATTTGAAAGGTTCCATGGATGTTCCAGGGTCTTCATGGTTCTTTTAAGAACTGTTCACTGAAAGGTTCTTTTGGAACCCAAAATGGTTCTCCTATGACATTTGACATACATCATTTTCCAAGTAGTTCCTGAAGGAGGAATATCCCACATCCAAATATGAATGAAACGCAGCATACTGGAACAGTATTATAGCTTATAGAACTTGTGCTGTGGGACTCGCTGCGTTGTGAACGTCCCCTGAGGTTCGTCTTTAGATTACACCCACTGAACAGAAGCATGTTCATTTTAATCCCGTGCACACACCGCTCCCGTTCCCAATAGAGCACTGTTGCCACGGCAGCAACACGTTATGGGTGTGAGCTTCATACATATTTCACATTTAATGCTCCTTTTATGCCTCTCAGGTGAGCAAGGCATTATCATATAAAGAGGTCGCTTTTTAACTCTGGACTGATAGGAATAAACGGAAAGGGGTTGCTGACGTCGGCTCGATTCAGCAGGCGTTCTACTGTAAATGGCACTCCCTCCTGTCCAGCGGCAGGCTTTGTCTCAACGCCGGGGTGTAATGGTGTCACTAGGGCAGATATGAAAACAGAGAACTATATTACGGCTTTACAGACTGTGACCTGATAGCTACTTACAACAATGGAGTATAGTTAACAGTCATTGTAAGTCAAGGCTGTTTATAGGTTGAAAGTGTTTGGATTCACAATAACATGGTCCAGTTCTTTATGAATCGTTAATTTCTGTTTTTTTTTTATGGCTGAAGGTCTCACAGCAGGTAATGGCTGGTCTTTAAACCTGCTTTGTTTACAGGTATGAAATGTTGAAAGGTTTTGTTTTTATGCAGAAGCAGAGGTTTGCTGCTGTATTACAGCTTGAAGCTTTTGCTTGGCTTTAAATAAAGTAGGTTTCGCTTCTTATAAACAAGTATCCCAGCAGGCCATCAAAGTTATAACATGTGACCCTGGACCACAAAACCAGTCGTAAGTAGCACAGGTATATCTGTAGAAATAGCCAACAATGCATTACATTGTATGAGTCAAAATTATCGATTTTCTTTTATGCCAAACATCATTAGGATATTAAGTAAAGATCATGTTCCATGAAGATATTTTGTAAATTTGTTACTATAAATATATCAAAACTTAATTTTTGATTAGTAATATGCTTTATTTGGACAACTTTAAACTTTTTTTTGCCATCCTCAGACTCCAGATTTTCAAATCTGTATCTCGACCAAATATTATCCTATCCTAACAAACCATACATCATTTGAAAGCTTATTTATTCAGCTTTCAGAAATTTTTTCAGAACACAAATTAAGATATTTTTGATCAAATCTGAGGGCTTTCTGACCCTTCCTAGAAACTGAAACATTCCCAGGCCCAGAAAGGTAATAAGGACATTGTAAAAATAGTCCATGTGACATCAGTGGTTCAACCTTAATTTTTTGAAGCTACGAGAATACTTTTTGTGCACAAAGATAACAAAAATAATGACTTTATTCATAATTTTGGTTTTCATTGCTGTCTATGCAGGGTCAAAAAGATTTTGGATTTCATCACAAATATCTCAATTTGTGTTCAGAAGATGAATTTCTTATGAGTCTTAGGTTTGGAACATGAGAGTGAGTAATTAATGACAGAATTTTCTTTTTTATAAGTCATTGCATTAAGTAACTAAAATTTAGTGTCAGTTTAAAACTGGAGCTTGATCTAAAAAAATTTCCAACCAAAAATTACCAGTCAAATGTGGGAGCTTGATGTCAAGCCAACGTAGGGTTTTGATGTCAACATTTTCAACTAAAATTTGATGTCTACCCAACATTGGAATTTGACTTCTGTCCAACATTGGTGTCCAATGTCTTACTGGACGTTACATTGACATCCACTGCCAGCTTGCAGTGGTCTTACTTTACTTTAAAGTCTTAAAGACATTTATTACACATACAATGAGAGTGATGAGAAATGTTTGAGTTTATATTTGATTGGTAAATCTAAGCACAGTTTGAGACATTACTTAGATTTTAACTCCACATGGAACTTTTTGCCTAGGAGAAGCATAAAATATTTTAAAATGAAACTTTCTCTCTATTTAATCTAACTGCAGTGTATGAGACATAATTGAAACTGAAATACGCCTGTTGAACATCAAATCAAAGATGTTGGAGAATATTATTGTGATTTTTGTATGTGTAATACACTTTCTCAGATAATAATTATATCGGTATGATGTCGAACAGCATCCGTGACCCAAAAACGCTAGTTTTACTGTGCCAAATGCAGCAGATGTTTAAACCCACAGTGGGTTTTGTGGAGTGGGTAGTTTGTTTTTAAGTGGAACTCACAACTGTATTTCAAGAGTCCAGTCAGGTTGCTGCCGTACCCAATAATCACTGCCAGCACTTCCTCCAAAGCATGAAGGCCTGTAATCCACCCCAGAACCAAGTTAGAGAAAACGTCAGGTTCTCCCCCTTGACAGCGGCGATCGATCTGACAGGGATTAGCTGGACCGAGCCGGATCGAAGTTCTCTGTGATCAAAGCAGAACTGCCTTGAAGGTGGATACCGCTTGGTTCGGTAGAGCTGTGTTTTGTGCTGGTTCACATTAGTTACTCATGGCTTTGTCATTGTGTGGAAATAGTATGAAAGATTTCGACAGACTTGTGTAATGCATCTCTGGAGACTGGATGGTTTGATGTGTTGAATATGTAGGTTTCAGCCTACAGCTGCAGTTCCGACTATGGATTTTGTGCTCACAAGGAAAGTATTGCAAGAATGCACACAGTTTCTCAACTGTTACCCATGCAGTAAAACTCACTAGATACCTTTGAAGAATTTGCAATGCAAGTTTTGACTTGCAGACAAATTGCATTTTTTTTCATTATGTCAAACTGAATGCATTTTGTATTTGTTTGTTTATTGGCCTTTTAAACATTGAATTGCCACTTTAGTTTTCAAAGCTTTTTGGATGCAGTTATTTACTGTGACATTTTTGACTAAATGCCATGTCATGTCCTTTGTGCTCAGCTGATTTAAAAAGGATGTTGGAAACTCGGTCAATATGAGAAGAGAAGTTCCTAAAGAATCACATCAAAATAATACACTACCTGTCAAAAGATTTATGTTTTTCAAAGAATTCTCTTTTGCTCACTAAGCCTGCATTTATTTGATCCAAAATGCAGCAAAAGCAGTAATATTGTGAAATATGTTTTACTATTTAAAGTAACTGCTTTCTATTTGAATATATTTTAAAATGTAATTTGTTCCTGTGATCAAAGCTGAATTTTCAGCATCATTACTCCAGTCTTCAGTGTCACATGATCCTTCAGAAATAGGTTGATTTGCTGCTCAAGAAATGTTTTTTATAAGTATTATCAATATTTAAACCAGTTGAGTAAATTCTTTCAGGATTCTTTGATGAATTGATGAAAAGATCCAAAGATCAGCATTTATCTGAAAAAGCTTTTGTAACATTATACACTATACTATTCAAAAGCTTGGAGTCAGTCAGTATATTTATTTGGGAAAGAAATGATAGAACTTTCTATTCATCAAAGAAACCTGAAAAAATACTAAGCTGTTTTCAACATAATAATAATAATAATAATTTTTTTGAGCGGCAAATCAGAATATTATGATTTCTGACGAATCACGTGACTGGAGTAATGATGCAAAAAATTTACCTTTGAAATCACAGGAATAAATTACATTTTGAAACATATTCAGTTATTTTAAATAGTAAGACTATTTCAAAATTTGACTCTTTTTGCTGTACTTTGGATCAAATAAACGCAGGCTCTGTGAGCGGAAGAGACTTTAAAAAGCATTTAAAATCTTAGTAGTGTATAAGGGTTTGTGAACTCCTAGAGGTTAATTAGGAAAAATGCAAGGTGTTTATGAGTTTCTGAAAAGATAATAATTAATAAATCATAAAAATGTAAGCCTAAAACAGCATGTAATTAAGTGCAAAATCAAAAAAATACAGGTAAACCTGTAACTACAGTATATAAAAAATAGTTGTCTGGCACACTGATCAAATATATCACAGGATCGACCAATCAGAATCAAGTATTATTATAGTAGCACTATAATTGTATGAGTTTATGAACATATGTGCTCAACCTCATTTGTAAACAGTAGTGGTAAACCATATGTAAAGGATCTCTCATTAGCAGTGCTAGTCAGCATGAACTCCACTTTACCCTTGTTGTCATACACCGCTGTGATCTCTCATGCGGTCACTGGTTTTACACACATGTGGAGAGGGCCATTCGTTCTGCTTTTAACCTGAGAGCAGGCCTCTGCCCTCCTACAGACTAACTCATTTTTTTAATTGCCCCACCACACAACAACAGGGCTGTTTCCTCCGTGGAGGTAGTTGGTGTTGCCTGAGACCTTTGCTTTGAAGCTTCATCCTGGGCTCCAAAAAACAGAATTGCGATTGGTTATTCCATTCTTAGGTATCTTCTCCATCGTAATAAATAGAAAAGCCTTTCTTTGAATTATTAACTGGTCCCTATGTTGTTTGACTGGAAAAGACTAAAAGCCCATGCTTTGAAAGAACTTTCACCAGACTGTTTTGTGTGCAACCTTTAACTTATAAGTGCTTATTAGTGTTTTTGACATGGCATGTAATCAGCTGAAGGAATTCAGATGATCGGATAGAGGCGTTAGACGAAGGGGCTCCGTCGTTTGGTTGAGTTCAAGGGAAACGCACACCTTTTGACAGAAAGAGACGGGGAAAAAAGAAAACAGATGGAGTCATTCATTCTAAAATGCCATGTTTTACGAGAGGTTTAAGTGCATTCCTCTGCAAAATCAACAAGGTTAAGAGGATGAGTGAGACCGGTGTAGTGCGGACCGAGAGAAAAGCTGGGTTAATTATGCTGTGAATGATGAGGGCATCGTAAAGGTCAGGAGGACAGGAAGAGACAGCCGAAGATGGTGTTAGATCAGAAGAGATACATTTTACTGGAGCTTTCTTTTGTTTCTGACATTCCAGCTGATCTAATGGTGACCAGTTACACAACGAGTCAAAAGTTTTTGAACAGTGGGATTTTCAAAGAAGTCTCTTCTGTTCACTGAGCTTGCATTTATTTGATCCAAAGTACAACAAAACAGTAAAATTTTGAAATATTTTTACTATTTAAAATAACTGCTTTCTATTTAAATATATTTTAAAATGTAATTTATTCCTGTGATCAAAGCTAAATATTCAGCATCATTACGCCAGTCTTCAGTGTCACATGATCTTTCAGAAATCATTATAAAATGTGGATTTGCTGTTCAAGAAACATTTTTTATTATTACAGTACACTTTTTTCAGGATTATTTGATGAACAGAAAGATCCAAAGATTAGCGTTTGTCTTTAATAAAAAGCTTTTGTAACATTATACGCTTTACCATTCAAAAGCCTGGAGTCTTTATATTTTTTGGGGGGCAGAAATTTTTGAAATTAATACTTTTATTTAGCACCGATCCTTTAAATTGACCAAAAGTGATGATAAAGACATTTATAATGTTACAAAAGATTTCTATTTCAGATAAATGCTGTTCTTCTGAACTTTGTATTTCTACTCAGCTGTTTTCAACATAATAATAATATCATGCGACTAGAGTAATGTTGCTAAAAATCTTGCTTTAAAATCACAGGAATAAATTATATTTTATAATGTATTCAAATGGAAAACAGTTATTTTAGATAGTAAAATTATTACAAAATTCTACTGTTTTTTTCTGTACTTCGGATCAAATAAATGTGGACTTGTTAAGCAGAAGAGACTTTTTTAAAAACATCAAAAATCTTACTGTTCAAAAACTTTTGACTGGTAGTGTAGACAAATAAAAACAACCTTTCCAATTAAGATAGAAGATAAATGATAATTTCTTAATAGAGAGTTTTGGAAATAATGTCCAAGAGCTTCTATGAAAGAGGTTTGCAAAAGAATATTATGTAAAATATGTGAGTGTTTTTTCATATTAGTACTCCATCATTCCACTTATTTACCTCAAATAATTGTGAACTGTCACTTTAAATAATGAGAGGAAGTGACATTATCTGAGTCCTTAGAGCAGCCATATTAAAAAGGTGATGAGTTCATTAAATATTCATTGTTTTGTCTCCATGAAATCAAAATTTCATTTTTTTGGCTTTTAGTATGAATATGTTAGCCTTAAGTGTGTTTCAAGACAGCGACAAAATTTGCATTTACAAAAAAAAAAAAAGCATTCTAAACTTGTAGTCTCTAACTTCCAATATGAAGCAACGATTTTGATGACATCACCCTGCACTTCAGCTTCGCATCAAACTTTCCATCCAATCAAATGCTCTCTAGAATTTAAAGTGCCCCGCCCCCTACACTATAAATACACTTTGAAGCTGTGGTTGAAATCGGTCACTTGTTCACAGAAATTGTATTTTCTCTACAGTGAATGGCACGTAGTGCACTATATAGGGGATAGGGAACGATTCAGTCGACAGTGTAAATTTGAATTCATAGAAATATGTTTTATAGTAATATGGATGAGATTGTGGCTGCCATACACTGTCAAATGCAGCTTTACTGAGCATAAAGGCTCTCGCCCAAGCTGTGCTATAAACAAAACGCTATTGGCTATTTAAAAAAGGGGGCGGGACTGCTTGATATATCCCACCCAGTTTTCCTGTTTCATTTGAAATAGCGTCAGCATATAGACCTTTTTCCTGAGTAAACGATGAGCGCCGCCATTACGAATTCTAACGTCAGATTGAATGCTTTTCTGTTCCGGTTTCCATAGGAACCCATTCAAATAGCGTCCATCTGTTTTTAATGTAGCTAAGGTCCGCTGCTTCGTGTCAGTGTCATCTACACACTCATTAAAGTGAGGCACTGACAAATGACGGTCATTGCGACATTGCCAAGTGATGGCGCTATGGAGCCATGTGCTTTTGAAAAACATTTTAATAGGTTTAACATTAGTTTATTAGCTCGGAATATACCCTAATTTGACTAGAAACAATGCAGACCGGAAATGCAAAGCATTCTTTCAGTTAAGAGTGTTCAGGAAAAACGTCTATAGAATAACGCTCTGTGTTTCAAAGCACTTCGGTGGACGTTTAAAAAAGATAAAAACTTAATAACAATTGATATTTCTGACCATGTTTGATTGATTTTGACTTTACCAGCGTCTGATTAGCCAAGGTCGGATCAAAAATAGTCCAAGGACACTGTAAAAGAGAGTTAAATGTGCACTGTTTTTATTTGGCCTTAATGGTTTTTGACATGTAGACAGGGTAGTGAAAGTTTAAGGTGACATTACGCTTTGCTGGAGGTCATATATGCAGTAGAGGAACAGAGTGACTCGTTATGATGAATAAAGGACTGAATTAACCTCCAGATGAGCTGTAGCACGTGTCCAAATTATGATGTAGCGCAGCGCTTTGTGTGATGTCAGGACAATGTCACCTTGCCCATTCCATCTCTATTGTATGCACCAGTGGACCAGTACCTGCCAACACACACACAGCCAGGTTCATAACACACACATATACACTGAGAAACATGAGTGCCTTTACATCAGTGGGACGTTTTCTTTGTAGAAACTAGTGGTGGGCATAGATTAATTTTTTTAATCTAGATTAATCTAGATTAAATCTTGAAATTAATCTAGATTAATCTAGATTAAAATGGCTAATTTGAATTCTTCTGAAGGCATTCAGAATATGTGTGCTACCCAAATAATGACTAAAAGTAAGTCTTTGAGAACGGGTTTCTCAAGCCAGGTGGCGCATTAGACCAGGCGCTCATTTCCTGTTTCCAAAATGCATTACAAACTGCTTGACAATTGCATTTAAAACACAATTAACTATACAAACTTGTGTAACCAAGTACTTCTGCGCAAAAGGCTGTACGACGTGCGCGTTCCAGTAAAATATACAGGCGCGCGGGTATGGATAGCCTATCTGCGTGCATCTTCCAATAAACTGCGTTGCTTTTAGAAGCGTCAATTCAGTTGTTGCATATAGTATAATGTCTTTATTTCGGGATTATCAAAGTAAATTATAACTCAAACCTGAGATTTTACTGGGGCACAGCAGATTTTCACTGGGGCACGTGCCCCAGTAAAAAGGGTCTAGCAACGCACGCACCTGCCCTGAAGCGGCTTCATAACTGCATCCATGTCTGCGCGTCTCATTTGATGTGGTAATTTCACAGAAGTTGAAGACTTGTTCTCGCCCCCTACATTGCAATTCAACTAGATATACGTCATCCGCGCTAAAATATCAAGGTGAAAGTCATCATATCTTGCGTAGTTTAGACCCAGCTCCCAACCCAACTTTGAGAATAGATTAACGGCGATATTTTTTTTATCGCGCGATATGAGTCTCACGTTAACGCAGCACGTTAACGCCGACAACGGCCCACCACTAGTAGAAACCTTTATACATGACATGTCTGACTTTTCTGCTTCCACAAATTGTGAGATGCAAGCTCAGAATTATGAGAAAAAGTCACAATTATTGGCAATTAAAATCACAAATCAAGTTATCTAGTTATATTGCTGCCATATTGCATTACTATTCTACTTGCTATTGTTAATTATAGGAATTATTAGAAAGTATGGCATTTTCATGATTTGTTGAATTGGTTTGGACTGATTTTCAGAAACTGAAAGCAGCAAAAATGAGTTTTTTTAATGTTTAGGATTACACTAGAGATGACCTCAGCTAATAGATATTGACTAAAAGCCACTAAACTTTAGGTTTTAACTCCAATTATGTGTCAGTGATTTCCATTAAGTTACATTATGGTGGCCAACTGCTTTTAAGACCCGCATATATCTTTCGTATCCTCCTTTTCTCTGTATATCAAGCTATTTTCTCGCTCTCTGTGTTTTGCTGTCCTATCTTTTTTCTCCTCTCAGGTTGAAGTAATTAGTCGCATGGTTTCTGAACAGCACTACAGAGCCCAGTAACCTTGAGCTGAGGGGAATGTGAGGGAAACAAGAGCGAGAACAGAGGCAGAGAACACTCTCAGACCCGAAGATTTGGGTCTGGGGTCTCAGAAGATGGATTACCTGCACAGCACAGAGCAATTTATCAATGTCAGAGAGCCAAAGAGAGGGAGAGAGAGGGAAATGGGGATGAGGAAAGAGTGAATGGAAGCAGAAAAATGGCTCATGGGAGGTCTGGCTCGATTCAAACCTAGATTCTTGAAAAATTACTGCACATACACTCCCGATACACGAAACCATCATTTAGTCACAGCACTGCTAGGCTGCACTATTACTCAATGACAGTTTTCTATTGCGTTTTATAGGCCTGCTATATTGGGCCATACTTTGCTGAACCTCTGCAGCCCCAATTTTGAACGCAGCAAGTCCAAATCTGCAGTTAATAATGGTATTCTGTGTGCCAGCCTGGGTAAATTCAATTCAGTTTGTTTGGAGTGTCCATATAAACTGCAATTTCCTCTGACGTAAATTGAAATTGGATTTCAGTTTTCTTTGTTAAATGAACAGAAATTCAATTCTGAGTCCAAACTTTAGCTGTGAGCTTTTTCAGATATACTGGCAGTGTGCAGTTTTTTTATGTATAGATGTTTATGTATAGATGTTGTGATTTATTAAGATAATATCTATCTATCTATCTATCTATCTATCTATCTATCTATCTATAAATCTATTCATCCATCCATTCATCCCTCCGTCCATTTGTCCATCCGTCCATCTGTCCATCCATCCCTCTTTCTGTTCATTTGTCCATTTGTATGTTCATCCATCTCTCCATTCATCCATCCATCTATTTATCCATTCATCTGTCCATCCCTCCATCCCTTATGGATGGATTTATTCGGATAAAATCTATGTATCTGTCTATATGTCTGTCTGACTGTCTGTCCCCTTTAAATAAGAATTGAATTGCTGATTAAAGGAAAGCCAGGGCAATTCGGCATTGTAATGGTTAACTGAAATTGTTTTCAAGCTTACTTTTGTTTCATAGCTGAGCGATCAAAGAATGACCCAGAATGACCCAGTGGCAGCTTTCAGCTTCTGTCCTTTACTCCTGAAATACTGGCCTCTGTTGTGTTTATCCACAGTATCGCTGTGTTATTTTAAGGTAGCATAGCCTCTGACTTCCCAAGCCAGCGCTGACAGCCGTAGGCTGAGGAGAAGGGCCACATATTTGTGTGTATTATTGTGTGTGTGTGCATTTGTTTTTAGGAAACGGCTCATGTGTGAGTGCTCTGCATGCCAGTTTGTAATTTTAAACTGAATATGAAGAAAACAACGCCCACAGGCATAGAAATAGCATAAGCCCTTGATGACAACACAAAGACTGTGTGATTGAGTATGTTGTGTTTATTTAGAAAATGTGCATGTAAATACAATCACTACCTAGAGAGGCAAATAACTGTCAGTGATTTTCCACTATCCATATTTAAAGACAGCAAGAAATCAAAATTGACCTGATTAATAAATAGCCATATTATTGAGCATTTTTTGTTTTATTTTACAACGTACTTCATTTACTTGTGTATTCAAAGAAGTAATGTGTCCATGCTATATTTGGATATTCAGTATCCCTGCTATGATGTTGACTGTAAATTGATATTAAAAATCCCATTAGAAAAAAATTGCCACATTGCCATAGCAACAGGCCATATTAATTAAGGTTGGCGTTTTCTTTCCATCAGTAAAGGATAGCTGTCTCCTGGTTGCTCTGTATGGGTTGACTATTTACCCGCTGGTTTACTAAACTATATAAGCTCCGCTCCAGCAGAGTATATATTTGTGGTGCCGGTCAGGGTCAGAATACTACAGCGGATGAGGCGGTTTGTGTTAAAAAAGCATCAATTTGAGTGGTTCAGACTCAGTGTGGGTTGTGTATTAAGCTTTGTGTTATCTCTAACACTGCAGCTTGTCAGGTATAGAGTCACAAGAGTGAAAGACACAGAGGAAAATCTCTTGGGCAGCGTTATTCCTGCCTGTTTACATGGAAAGGCAGCCGGGCCGTGCAGACTTCGGATCATTTCAAATACTCATAATAAAATACAGCTCAATGGGAGGGTCAATTGAAATCCACTGATCAGTGAAGGCAATAGAAAAGGAAATAAATAACCTATTCTGCATGCGTCCTCTGCCCTTACAGTCTAATGTGTGGTTGGTAGAACAGCAGGCTATTTAAAACGTGTTATAGAAATAACCCACAGAGCTCTGTCGATCTATTATGTGCATGAGAGCAGTGGTTGTGATGTCTTGAGCTAGAGAACAGGGGACTGTTTGAATACTAACGCTGTTGGATATCAGACCGTGACTCGCAGGGGTTAATTTGCAGGGTCCGTTTATCATAAATAGCCTGTGTATTCTTCAGTGATTGTGATTGTATGGAGGAATGAACAACACCTCCTCCCTACTGATTTTGCAGTGGGTGTGTGCTTAGAGTCCTAATGAAACCCTGCAATCTGTCCAATCAATCAAGGAGGTGACAGGCAGATAAGCCCCGCCCCCTCTCTCTCAGTTCCCTCTCTCGGTACTCCATCTCTCTCTCTGTGTCTAAGTCACTTATAAAAAATATAAAAAGACATGTCCTCTAGCATTAGGTGGCTGCCCATGTTTTGAAATGTATGTTTATCTATCCATCAGCATAAACTAATGTTAAAAATTTGGAGGTTGGTAGGATTTTTCTGAGTTTTTTTGTTTTTCTTAGTCCCTTATGCTCATCAAGGATGCATTTATTTGAATAAAATTACAGTAAAAACTATGGAAGCCTGTTTCCACCAATAAAAAAAAACAGTTCTTATTGCAATTAAAAGTTTACATCTGGCAATTCCGACTTTTCTCAGAATTGCATAATACAAACTCGCAATTTTGACTTTTTTCTTCAGAACTGCATGATACAAACTCAATTACGAGAAAGATTTTATCAATTTACGAGAAATATAAGGGGGAAAAGACTGATATGTTTTCAGAATGACAAGTTTCTATCTCACATTACTGACTTATTAACTTTAAATAAAAAATCTGAGAAAAAAAAGTCTTAATTGTGAGATATAAACTCACAATTCAGAGACAAAAAAAGTGGCAATTGCGAGATAGAAACTCGCAATTCTGAGATAAAAAGGTACAATTGCGAGATATAAACTCACAATTCTGAGATAAAAAGGTACAATTGCGAGATATAAATTCTCAATTCTGAGAAAAAAGATGCACATGCGAGATATAAACTCGCAATTCCAAGATAAAAAAGGTACAATTGCAAGATATGAAACTAAATTCTGAGAAAAAAATAACAATTGCAAGATATAAACTCGCAATTCTGAGAAAAAAGGTGCACATGCGAGATATAAACTTGCAATTCCAAGATAAAAAGGTACAATTGCAAGATTGCAATTCAAAACTCAATTCTGAGGAAAAAAGGTACAATTGCGAGATATAAACTTACAATTCTTAGATAAAAAGGTACAATTGCGAGATATAAACTCTCAATTCTGAGATAAAAAGGTACAATTGCGAGATATAAACTCACAATTCTGAGATAAAAAGGTACAATTACGAGATATAAACTCACAATTCTGAGATAAAAAGGTACACTTACGAGATATAAACTCACAATTCTGAGATAAAAAGGTACAATTGCGAGATATAAATTCTCAATTCTGAGAAAAAAGATGCACATGCGAGATATAAACTCGCAATTCCAAGATAAAAAGGTACAATTGCAAGATATAAACTAAATTCTGAGAAAAAAGTAACAATTGCAAGATATAAACTTGCAATTCTGAGAAAAAAGGTGCACATGCGAGATATAAACTTGCAATTCCAAGATAAAAAGGTACAATTGCAAGATTGCAATTCAAAACTCAATTCTGAGGAAAAAAAGGTACAATTGCGAGATATAAACTTACAGTTCTTAGATAAAAAGGTACAATTGCGAGATATAAACTCTCAATTCTGAGATAAAAAGGTACAATTGCGAGATATAAACTCACAATTCTGAGATAAAAAGGTACAATTGCGAGATATAAATTCTCAATTCTGAGAAAAAAGATGCACATGCGAGATATAAACTCGCAATTCCAAGATAAAAAGGTACAATTGCAAGATATAAACTTAATTCTGAGAAAAAAGTAACAATTGCAAGATATAAAATCGCAATTCTGAGAAAAAAGGTGCACATGCGAGATATAAACTCGCAATTCCAAGATAAAAAGGTACAATTGCAAGATTGCAATTCAAAACTCAATTCTGAGGAAAAAAAGGTACAACTGCGAGATATAAACGTACAATTATTAGATAAAAAGGTACAATTGCGAGATATAAACTCTCAATTCTGAGATAAAAAGGTACAATTGCGAGATATAAACTCTCAATTCTGAGATAAAAAGGTACAATTGCGAGATATAAACTCACAATTCTGAGATAAAAAGGTACAATTGCGAGATATAAATTCTCAATTCTGAGAAAAAAGATGCACATGCGAGATATAAACTCGCAATTCCAAGATAAAAAGGTACAATTGCAAGATATAAACTTAATTCTGAGAAAAAAGTAACAATTGCAAGATATAAAATCGCAATTCTGAGAAAAAAGGTGCACATGCGAGATATAAACTCGCAATTCCAAGATAAAAAGGTACAATTGCAAGATTGCAATTCAAAACTCAATTCTGAGGAAAAAAAGGTACAACTGCGAGATATAAACGTACAATTATTAGATAAAAAGGTACAATTGCGAGATATAAACTCTCAATTCTGAGATAAAAAGGTACAATTGCGAGATATAAACTCTCAATTCTGAGATAAAAAGGTACAATTGCGAGATATACACTCGCAATTCTGAGATAAAAAGGTACAATTGCGAGATATAAACTTGCAATTCAGAGATAAAAAGGTGCAATTGCGAGATACAAACTTGCAATTCAGAGATAAAAAGGTGCAATTGCGAGATATAAACTTGCAATTCAGAGATAAAAAGGTACAATTGCAAGATATAAACTTGCAATTCTGAGATAAAAAGGTACAACTGCGAGATATAAACTTTTAATTCTCAGAAAAAATGCCAAACTGCGAGATATAAACTCGCAATTCTGAGAAAAAAAGTCTCAATTCTGGGTAACAAAGTCAGAACTGCAACTGTATTCCCCACAATTGCCAGTTTAAATTATGCAATTCTGAGAAAAAAGGTCAGAACTGCAAGTTTATATCTCACTATTCTGACTTTTCTGAATTCTGAATTGACTTTTTCACAATTCTGAATTCTAACTGGCAATTGCTAAGAAAAAATCAAAGAAAAAAAGTCACGATTGAGATAAAAACGAAGAATTGCGACTTTATTTCTCACAACTATGAGTTTATATCAATCAATTCTATCTATCTAGTTTAGTGCTTAGAATTGAATGAAAGTACTGCATCTAGCATTGCCAGTTTATGTAAATATAAAGCAACCAGTATAAACTTCGAGTAATTAATACATTTTAAGATTTCCAGCATTCTGTTACAATAGCCTCATTAGGCCACAGCATAATGAAGCGGCAAGTTAGTGGTTGGCGCTATAAATAATGTCTAATTAGCTACAACATCCTCACTATTCCTTGTTACTGAAGGTGACTGTGTGGAATTGCGTGTGCAAATTCATTCTGGCTGTGCTATTAGAGAGAAATAAGATGTGTTTGTCTATGGAATTGTTATATTGAGTTGTGTTTCTCATCCAGAATCTTCCTACCTGCCCACCATATATAGCTGACCTTGCTGTTCAGCCTGTCGGGTTGCATTTGCCATAAAAACACAGATGCATTTAAAAGCTCTCAAGAGTAATTAATCTCTATAGCTGATGTATCGTTTCATGCTGCACATGCTTCTCATTTCTAAATGGAGGTTGTTAATCACTCCAGGTGTCTGTTTGACGCACTCATCCTGTCAATGAGAACACTAGAGAGGAGATGATTGACCGTTAACAGTGTCTAGTGAGAGCACATTCATCACCGAGTTCATATTGACCCTTTCTACCCAGGAATTGACAGGCAAGATTATGTCCTCTCCCAAACACTCCAGCGCTGATCCTTGTGTCGGTAAGTGATATTGTCTAAATCACTCATCTCTGCCCTGACATTGACCTCCGGCCCGCAAACAAACACGCGTCGTCTGCCTATTTGTAAAGGCCTGTTTTCATCAGAGGTCGCCCTGGTGCATCAATCCAGTCGGGTCAGTGTCTATAAATGTGCATCTTCACTGGGAAGTGCAGCACTCAGCTAAGATTCATTAATCTATTACGGCAAATTGTGTTAGGAAAGACGAGTCCGTCTGCTTTCAATCAAAGCCGAGTTCACTCAAACAGCTAGAGGAGGGTTTGTCGGCGATAAGACGTCTTGTTGAGATTCGGTTGAGATTATCGGTGTGTTGGTTAATTGATGCAATTTTTCAGCATGGACAACCTCTGTTCCTGCCAATGAAGAACAGATCGTAGAGTGATCAGAAAGCACTGTGAAAAGCCAAGAATGGAGACAGTCTATAAACTGTGGATGAAGACCTCTTTTCTTGGTTTATCCAATTATCTTTAAATTGACTTGCAGGCAAATTTACTGCGCTGACACCAAATGTGACCCCGCTGAGGCTCAGCGGGACACACGGTTCAACCCAATACAAAACCGCAAAGGAATTTAGCCTCAAAACTTGGAGTTCTGTTGTTTATATGGAGTCTGGTTCGAGTGATATGTCTAAGATTTGAGTGTCTATAGTCTGTTGCTTGTATCATTGGGAGCCTCATTATCTCTACTTTGGTTAAAATAGTTTTGCATTTTCTTGGATGTGTCAGCTTTGCAAAATTACATCAGTATATCCGTATTCCAAGATTCCAAATGTTGGTGGCCAAAAATAACTTTAGTTCAACCATTTATTGTGCTTGTTTATCTTGCTTGTTCCTGTGTTTTTGACAAGTGGTGTGTAGTTTAAATGATTGTGGGACCAGTTCAGAAAGAAATTTCCTTTCTGCATAGCTTTTCTAACCTGACTGTGAAGCACTTAATGTCTTTTCTGTACAAATGTCCCATTGGTAAGTTGCTTTTGATAAAAGCATCTTTAAAAGCAGTAGAAATAGCTGTAATTCAATCTCTAGAAGGAATTTGCTTAGACCCGCCTGAAAATGGCAAAAGCGACACAAAATTTGCCAGGGGAATTATAAATATCTCACTTCCTGTTGGATTTTGTATTTCACTCCTAGAGACTTTTTTGTAGGTACTGGTGTGCTACATGTGTCTACTGAATTTCATACATGTACGTGAAATGTAGCTCAAGGGGCACTTCGTTGAAAGTGTATAGGTGGCACTATCGAGCCATTTTGCCACAGCCACTTCTCAAACCCATATCAGATGTAAATTTCGACAGTTTCAAGCATTTTTAGGCTCTTAAAAATGTGGTTCATTTTGGAGAATAACAATAATTGTAATAATAATAATAATAATAATAATAATAATAATAATACATTTTTTAATAAATTATTTTTAGGGTTGGTATTAATACAAATTACCTGATTTGATCTTAGGCCAATAAAAATTTTTATTAGGCCTGTCAAATTGATTAATTGTGATTAATCGCATCCAAAATAAAAGTTTATGTTTACATAATATGTGTGCATGTATACTGTATATATAAATATATTTTTATATACTTTTATTTTTTATGCGATTAATCGCGATTAATCAATTTGACAGCCCTAATTTTTATACTTTTTATTTTATGCCCATTTTGCAAGATATACATAAGTGTTACATATTCATTATTTTTTTTACAAATATTTTTAATAGAATATTCTATCACTCATTATTACTTGATATTGAAGGATCAGACACTGACAGATTCAAACTGTATCTTTTTTAAACGATTAATCAAAGCTAAAAAAAAATTTAAATGTTAATCAAACAATTTATTAAAAAAAAAATAAATAAATAAATAAATAAAAGAGTTAATTTGTTTGTGAATCGTTTTCCACAGGTTACCCTGTATATAACTGCACATGCACCCAGTAAGGATAACTCAACAGAAAGATTTTGCAGTTCACAGTCTTTTTATCTGCATAAAATATACCATCTTTTTCTGAAAGGTGATAGAGTCAGTTACAGTATGTGCATGAATTTGTCCGTGCACCGCCACTAAAAACCAATGCAGTAAACACTGGAATAGGAAAATTTCAGTATTTTAAGAATCAAGATCAAAATCATTCAAATAAAGATTGCATTTTTTTCAAACCCAGCTTTAATGTGATGGTATCCAGTGTTTATTTACATGCATTTTTTAGTGTAAGCACTTATTGCTGAACCGAAACTGATCTGTGATTGTAATACTGAAGCCCCACTAGAAGCGAGTGTGTATTCCATAGTGTGCACTGATCTCATATACTGCACTGGTGCACCCTCAATGTGCAGCCAGCTGGAACTTATTACAGGACGATAAAAGCAGAACTCTATGACTAGCTCCATTTCCTGTGTCAGATCCCTGGGCTGCTGCGAGCTCTAATTTCCTATTCATCCCTCCTCTGAGGGGTGCAGGGCCAAAAAGAGCTGCTGGCCAAGTGTGGATTTATGGCAGTTTTCTGGCAATGAGATGCAGGTAGATAGCATTTGGTGGAAAGGAGACCTAAGCGATTGTGATCTCAGTTTTTCCCCCCTCTCCATCTATCTCCCGCTCCTAATCTGGTTTTTGAAAGCAAACAAACATCAGGGGGGCCGACACGGATTTGGTTTAAAACGCATCGCTTTTTGATGGCTTCCAAATCTCGTACCAGAGCGGAAAATTTACCTGATGCCGAGAAACATCTGCAGCCTGTCCCATCTCATTATAGGATCTTTGGGGTTTTTACTCTCGCGCAGCGTATAAATGACATGCAATTTCTCGTAGGACGCACGCTCAGCAATCACTAGTATGGATCTACATGTCAAGACTTCAAATGAGCCATGTGCTGTGTCCCCATGCATACATTAGCATTTTCTGAACGCCAACCATTTTTCATTGATGCAGTGTGATTGAAAAAGGTTTGCTGCACCAGAAACTGCTTAAAAATAGATGGTTGCAGGGTTGTTTCAAACAAAAAATGACATTTCTGTCATTAATTACTCACCCTCATGTCGTTTCAAGTCTGTAAGACAAATTAAGATATTTTTTGATGAAATCATTGTTAAAATGTTCCATTTGACATCAGTGGTTCAACCCTAATTTACAAAGTTACAAGAATGAAGGTTACCATCTAGACACAACCGAATGCAGCACAGCAATGAGGGCAAGAATGTGTCATCACTGCTAAATAATGAGCTCAGGGCGCATATGGAAATGACTAAAGATTTAGGGTTTAGTATATGAGATGTCTAAGTGGCTGAAGTGGACTTAAATCGGTGAGTTAGAATGGTCAGGCATATGTGAGTCAGTTAAATAGGGTCTACGTTTTCTTTCTTTGCACGCTTTCCCATGAGCGCTTAGGTGGAGATTTGTGGAAACGACTCCGAATGGCATGCATTTATGTGCACTCTGAGCTTTTTGAGGACCTCCGTGTCAGCAGGTAGATCCAGACAGCAAAAGCAAGGTGATTTCCTCTAAACCACAATCCTCTTTGCTAGGGCAGCTGGGTTTGTGTAGGCTAACCTGAGCTGAAACCACACTTAAGTTGTATGCTGTATTATAAAATTATTCACAAATGCCCTGGAGCAAACACCCACTTAGATAGCAAGGCTGCAGGTTATCAATAAATGATATGTGAATAGGGTCCTAAATGCTAGTTAAGGCAGTGTTTTGCTAACTTTCACATGTAGTTTCTCCAAAATGGGCAAAATAATTGACAGGCTGAGACACTATCTTATATTGTTTATATGTGGCCCTGGACCACAAAACCAGTCTTAAGTAGCACGGGTATATTTGTAGCAAAAGCCAACAATACACTGTATGGGTCAAAATGATCAATTTTTCTTTTATGCCAAAATCATTAGGATATTAAGTAAAGATCATGTTCCATGAAGATATTCCACCATAAATACATCAAAACTTACATTTTCGTTATTAATATGCATTGCTAAGAACTTAATTTGGACAATTTAAAGGTGATTTTCTCAATATTTTGGTTTTTGCACCCTCAAATTCCAGATTATCAAATAGTTGTTATTCGAACAACTATTCGAACAAACCATACATCAATGGAAAGCTTATTTATTCAGCTTTCAGATGATCTATAACTCTCAATTTTAAAAAATTGACCCTTATGACTGGTTTTGTGGTCCAAGGTCAATATATGCTGATTTAGATATTTAGAGTGCCTGTAATATAGCTCTGTAATGATTAGGAAATGCTTGTATGATTGAGCAGTATATGGTAACAACATGTAGTTATTTTGCATGACAGTGTGCTGCTATTGCAGTTTTCAGCTCAGGCGGTGTGATGTGAAGCGTTAAGTTAACGTGTTAATTTGTGTGAGAGAAGTAATTTGCACTCTTTATATGAGCGAATTTAATTTCCAATAAAGCATGAAACATGGAATATCATACAAACATTAATGAGACAACATTAGATGAAACATCCTTGCTGCACATATGTGATCCTGGACCACAAAAGATCTTAAGTAGCAAGGGTATATTTGTAGCAATAGCCAGAAATACATTGTATGGGTCAAAATTATTGTTTTTTCATTTTTATGCTAAAATCATTAGGATATTATGTAAAGATCATGTTCCATTAAGATATTTTGTAAATTTCCTACCATAAATATATTATTTTATATGATTTTCTCAATATTTTTTGCAACCTCAGATTCTAGATTTTCAAATAGTTTTATCTCAGCCAAATATTGTCCTATCCTAACAAACATACATCAATGGAAAGTTTATTTATTCAGCTTTCAGATGTATAAACCTCAATTTCAGAGAATTGACCCTTATGACTGTGTGGTTTTGTGGTCCAGGGTCACATATAAGTGTTGAAAAATTTAGTTTTGAGATTAATTGTGAATTATTAGCCTTACTGTAAATGATAAATTCCATCAACTGACACTTGACACAAATGACAAAAAGTTAGATTTCTGACCCTGCATAGACAGCAACTCAACTACCTTTCTGTGCCTTGAATGTGGTAGGACCCTTGCTCTCTATGGAAGGTCAGAAAGGTCTTGGATTTCATCTCTGTAAAGGAGAAGTTCACTTCCAGAACAAACATTTACGGATAATTTACTCAGCCCCTTGTCATCCAAGATGTTCATGTCTTTCTTTCTTCAGTCACAAGAAATTATGTTTTTTGTGGAAAACATTTCAGGATTTCTCTCCATATAGTTGACTTCTATGGTGCCTGTGAGTTTGAACTTCCAAAATGCAGTTTAAATGCAGCTTCAAAGAGCTCTAAACAATCCCAGCCGAGAAAGAAGGGACTTACCTAGCAAAATGATCGGTTATTTTCTAAAAACTTTGACAATTTTTGTACGTTTTAACCTCAAATGCACCTCTTGTCTAGCTCTGCGTGAACTCTGTGTATTCCAGTTCATGACAGTTAGGGTAGATTGAAAAACTCCTATATCATTATCTTCTCCAACTTCAAAATCACTGTTCACTGCTTTACCTTTTTTTGTAAAGGTACTTTAACTTTATAAACACTGGGGCGGTACTTTGGCAGTGATGTAGGATGATTTTGAAGTTGGAGAAGAAAATGAGATGGGAGTTTTTCGACATACTCTAACTGTCTTAAACCAAAATACACAGAGTTGATGCAGAGCTAGACAAGATGAACATTTGAGGTTAAAAAGTATATAAATTGTCAATGTTTTTAGAAAATAACCAATCGTTTTGCTAGATAAGACCCTTCTTCCTCGGCTGGGATCATTTAGAGCCCTTTGAAGCTGTATTTAAGTTGCATTTTGGAAGTTCAAACTCACGAGCACCATAGAAGTCCACTATATGGAGAGAAATCCTGAATTGTAAAAAACATAATTTCTTTACGAATGAAGAAAGAAAGACATGAACATCTTAGATGACAAGGAGGTGGGTAAATTATCGGTAAATCTTTGTTCTGGAAGTAAACTTCTCATTTAAGGCCTTGACTTTATTACTTTCATTGCAGTAAAGGTAATGTATCTTGCTCATGCGCAGTGCACACTCAAGTATATCTGCATATCTTAATATGACTTGAGTCCTTTCAAAAGCAATTCATGCTGTCATTTATTTCCTGGAAATAAACCTGCAGAACGTGGTATTCCAGGTGCAGAGCCGCTCTCTCTCTCTGTCTCTCCAAACATGCAGTTCTGTCCATACTTTCTGTGAAGTCTGAGGAGATTAATGTTGGGGTTTCTCATGCTGTGTGACTGTGGCCGCCCATCCAGAGACCTTTGGACGGGTCTTGAGTGAGTTCATACAGAACTGACGAATGTTTGGCAGTGGAGGTGATTTGCTGTGGCTTTAGAGAGCTGCGATTTCACTCTCGTGTGAAACACAACCAGGAACAGAGCAGATTCTGAGCCAGTAACAGAGATCAGAGAGGAAATATGTTGGTATTTACTGCCACATGCCTCAGTGTATTTGGTTAACATTTTGAGTTGGACTGTAAAATGTCCTCAGTAATCATAATGTGTTTAGCAGATGTCAGTCAATAATTAAATTCAATGGCATGTTTTCTATTGTTTTGTTTTGCTTTGTTTTTTGCTCATGGCTCTCGCGGATTATAAAAGAGTACATGAATCTGACATGACCTTTAGGCACTTATATTTAATGAGATAGTTCACCCAAAAATGAAAATTCTGTCATTAATTTCTCACCCTCATGTCGTTCCAAACCTGTAAGACCTTCGCTCATCGTCTGAACACAAATTAAGATATTTTTGATGAAATTTGAGAGCTTTCGTTGTGTTGCTGTCTATGCAGGGTCTGATAGCTCACAGATTTGATCAAAAATACCTTATTTTCCTCTTACAGGTTTGGAACGACATGAGGGTGAGTAATTAATGACAGAATTTTTTTTTTTTGGTGATTTATCCCTCTAATTCAATTTCAGTCTATTTTTTAGTTTATGTGATTGATATATTGCAGAATTACATCATGTTTGACCTCCATATGGCTGTGTAGCCTGCATGAGGTGATATTAAAAGTGACCACCAGAATGTGAGTCATATATCTGATGGAACTGTCTATCAACTGTAAGATGCTGTAATCGCTTAAAGATGGAGCAGACGTGGAATCGTGTGTGTGGTCTGTGGGCTGTACAACATTTCATCCACAATAAGTTTGAAACAAATAGGTTCCATAAAAAAATATGGCACAAAACCCAATCCTTAATGAAGCTAGTCCAACTTTAGAAAGCAATGGACATTGAAAAAAGTGGAAACTACAGATTTTTCCCTTTGCTTTTGTGTTGACGCCTTGGCTTGCATCCATTTCTGGCTAATTTGTGTAAAGACAAGCGGCTCAATTTCAATCGGGAACCATGCTGATTTTACGAGTCTCTTGGCTGAATCAAAATTAAGGCAAAACAGATGTTTTTTATTATAACTTGGATAGGTAATGTTGCATCAGAAATAAGCCACAAAAATGCCTAGATTTATTTGATAGGATTATCATATATTAGCACATTTCAAACAATATATAATACAAACCGGTATTATGTAAAATAATATAAATATATATTATTTTATGTTTATGTTATAAACATAAATCCTATATAAACGCTGAAACTCTATTGTAATTGTTAGAATAGCCAAGGATCAGCAATCTCAGTGTAAAACTGATCGAGTAGAACAAACTATAAGTCGTATAGACTTGAAACTTGGAGGAATGATAGTACTCACACCGTCTACAACTTGACAAAGGCTCGCCCCAATCGGCCTGACGGGGGCACTACAGCGATCAGAAGTGCGAAATTGCTCATAACTCCTAAACCGTTGGTCGTTGGAATCCTTGGTTCATGCCAATTTTCGGCATTTTTTTTGCATTTTTTGAAAAAACTACTTTTCTAGTTCTAGGTTTTTGCCTGATCAGAACCAAACCAATGTAGGAAGATTCTCTGGAGAGCAAATATCAATAATTATCAAAAAAAAAAAAAAAAACATTCAAAAGGGGCAGGGCCGACTAAAACGGCTATAACTTTTGAACGGAATGAGACATCTTCGCCAAACTCCCAACACATATGTAAGAGCTCAGTCTGAGGTCACATAAAAAAAGTTACAGAGCTTGGCCACTTGGTGGCGCTATAAAAGGGTTAAAAACATAAAAATGGTCATAACTACACAACCTTTGCTCTTGGTCCAAAGTGCCACAAGTGGCGTTAAGGACATTTGCGTATCTCAGAAAACATAGCCGTTATAAACCGCTAAACTTTGAGCACCTATTAGACAATGTTAACGGAGGTCAATCGGAACAAAACTTGGTGGGCCTGTTTGACTCATGGCCCAAAAGGTCTGTGAGAAATTTGAAAGAAATTTGCCACTGGGGGGGGGGCGATATCGCATTTTTCAAGAGCATAAATGATTATATATAACACGGTTATATACGCACAATATTCATATCATATGATAGACCTCCTCACTCTAGAACCACTGCTTTCAATCAAATCATTTGTTAAATGGTTGAGAACATGTAATAAAAACCTACTTTTGCAAACTAGTCTTAGGTTTTTCGCTCAATCTGGAAAAAACACACACTGCAGTAGAGTTCTCTGGACTCTCCGGATCAATAGTTACCAAAAAAGTTGAAACTTACCCTTTTGGGAAGCTATAACGGGGTTGTTTAGAAAAAGGTTCTGTCCAAATATACCCAAAAGCCTATAAATCCTAATCGAAAACTCAAAACTTCACAAAACCTGGTGAGCACATGCAATGGGTGATTTTAAGTAAGCATGCAAATTTTAGGGAAATCGCACCACAGCTGGCACTACAACAGTCATTAACGTTGAAATACATAATATTTCTATGGCAAATTACCTGTATTTGCATTGATTTAAATGGATACAGGCTTGCTAAATAATATGTAATGTCTTTTTTCATATGTGCTTAAATGCCTTAAAGAGCTTGAACCCCCGGCAATCGCTGCATGCTTGCAGCTATATTTAATATTTTATTTAGATTATTTATTTATTTTTTGTTTAATTGCAAATGTATGTCATTTAACGCGGTCATCCTAATTTAGATCTTTATTTTGTTCTGAAAACAAATAATAATTTTATAAAAAATTGCACTTTCATTTGAGAGTATATACTTTCCCTTTAAATTGAGCAGGTTTTGGGTCAGGATGTTCATGTTAAAACGGATCAGGTTTGTTTAGATTGGGTTTTCAAGCTGTGTGTGGTTGCAAACTTCACTTGTCCATTCAGTTGAGTTCAACTTTGACAGATATTGACAGCACGTCTGCTTTTCTGCCCACACTAAACCTGCTGTCTGAAGCTCAAATGCATGCGTATTGGACTGTAAGCGTACTGTGTGCCCTTATCAATAGCCGTCTGTCTGTCCTTCCTCATCCACACGGTTGGCAGCAGTTCGGGTCCAGAGACACGAGTTGGTTCTGTGGGGGCAGATAGAGAGGTGGTCCCTGCAGAGACCTCTGGGTTTGTTGATGTAGGATAATTGTCAAGGCAAAGAGGTGGGTTAGGGATGTCAAACTAAACAGCGTCTTTGTGAGGTTTATGGATATGCTGTGTACACTCAGAGGAAGGTGGAAATGTAATGAATGACCAGTGAAACCTCAATATGAATGAAGCCACTCACAAAACGAACGGTGCGTTAGCCAAAAGCAACATCAGGTAATATGTCGATACTGCAAAAACTGACTTCGTCCTTGCATCGCTCTCCAGGTTTTTACATGTTTATAGTTTACAGGATCTTGATGAAGGAAATACATCTGCAGACCAAACATTTTAAAGGCTTTTATAAGATTACGACCTATAAACTAGCAATGAGAGCAAGTCTTTGCTTTTAGTTTCTTGTAGCGTACATAAACATTGAGTTTCTAATGCAAATACACTCACCTGAGGAAAGTTGGCTGAACAGTGGTCATTTGAGGAGTGTGGGGTTAATCTGGTTTGGTCAATTTCTACCGTTTTTCTTAGTATATCCGCACCAGTGTGAATAAGTCTGCGCTTGGTGTTGTTTTAGTATTTCTATATTTTTTAATAGTTACAAATTTAATTAAAAAGAACAGTGGTACGCACCACATTTTGTATCTGGAAATGTTCAAAATCATTTTATTCAAAGCATTTCTCCCTGTCATATCTAACATTTCCTGAAGGCAAACATAATGAGGGTTAAACAGGCCACTAACTTTTAATTTAATCTTCGTCTTTCATTAAAGGCTTACTTTATCCAAACATTCTGTCATAATTTTCTCACCCCCATTTTGTTGCAAACCTGTGTGCCTTTCTTTCATCTGCAAACCACAAACAGATGAAAAATGCTTGTTTTCCCCCATTTGATGACAATGAATCTGAGATCAGTTTTGGAATACCAGCACAACTGTGAAAGAGGCTTTTGTCTGACTGGATATGTTGTTGTTGGCATACCATTAGTCAGATGATGTCATGTAATTGTCGACTGAAAATCGGTAAGCGAACCAGACCATGTTTCACATCAATGATATGCAGCACTGATATGTCTCCTGAATCCATTAGAAGATCTGTAGCGTTTTGTACAATGTCAGAGATGTGTGAAGTCCAAAATACTGTTTCATCTGAGGAAGTGTTTAAGATGTTTAAGGATATGTTTAAGATTGATTGAAACATGATATCAGATGTGTTGAACTCTTTTTAGTTCATGTCTAATGACTTCCATACACTCCTAAAAATAAAGACTCCATGGAACCTTTGGAACCCAACATGAAACCATACTCTTAAAAATAAAGGTTCTTTATTGGCATTAATGGCTCTATTAAGAACCTTGAACATTCACGGAACCTTTCAAATGCAGAAAAGGTTCCTTATAGTTAAAAAAGCTTGTTTAGATTTTTAAAATGTGACCTTGGACCACAAAACCAGTCATAAGTAGCAATAGCCAAAAATACAGTGTATGGGTCAAAAGTTTTTCTTTTATGGCAAAAACCATTAGGATATTAAGTAAAGATCATGTTCCATGAATATATTTTGTAAAATTCTTGCCTTTAATATATCAAAATGTAATTTTTGATTAGTAATGTGCATTGCTAAGATCTTCATTTGCACACCTTTAAAGGTGATTTTCTCAATATTTTGATTTTTTTTTGCACCCTCAGATTCTAGATTTTCAAATAATGGTATCTTAGCCAAATATTGTCCTATTAAAAATGGACCTTTGCGACTTGTTTTGTGGTCCAGGGTCACAAATGTTCAAAATTGTTCTTTTTACCAAAAATGGTTCTCTAAGGCATCATGGCATTTTTGGAACCTTTATTTTTAAGAGTGATGTTCTTTAAATGATCAAAATGTTCTTTACACTAAAAAAAATAGTTTATTTAGAAACTGTTCACTGAAAGCTTCTTTGGGGAACCAAAAATGGTTCTTCTATGGCCTTACTGCAAAAACACCCTTTTGGAACCTTATGATGTTCTTTAAATGATCAAAAAATGAATAAATAATGGTTATTTTAGAAACTGTTCACTGAAAGGTTCTTTGGGGAGCCCAAAATGTTTTTTCTATGTGAAAACCCCCTTTTGGAGCATTTATTTTGAATAGTGTAGACACAAAGAGACAGTTTTAGAAAGCAGGACAGTCTATCTTCTGTTCCCGCTATGTAGCTCATGACTTTTGCCCCTTGTCCTCCATGTTTGTCCCATTGGGACGGCCCATATAGACGATGGTTAATTGATTCAGTCAGGGCTTCTGCTAGCAGTATTAATGACTTCAATGTTTTCATAACCAGCCTGATAATGGCTGCCGTTCTCTCTGGTTCCTGCTAATGAAATAAGGAATTGACTAGCGGACAGGAAACCAGAGGCTCTGGAAGCAGGCCTAACTTTTGCTCATTTGCTTTGTCCTCGAAATCGGGGGAATGTGGCTTGAGACTAGTCCGGTGGCAGTGAGTAAATGCTTCCAATTAGGACCTAATAACCATCTAGAGTCTTTCGAAACTAATTCGACACTAAGGAATACAAGCCGTTTCTTCAGACTTGGATTCGGTTTGTATTGTGATGAATGGTGACTGTCCAATCAACACTTCTCCGAAGCTCTCATCTGAAGTGTCTTTAAAGCAAAAAGCTGGACCAGAGGGCTTTAGTCTATCTGGCAGTCTTAAGAGGCCTCTTTCACCCTCTCTCAGATTCGCTCTGTCTGTTTTTGGTTGGAGAATGAATGGCTGCATCCATTAGAGCGCTTTAGCCTTCATGGTTGTTTGTCCTCCCAGCCTCTGTGCACTTATAGTGCTCTAGAAAGAGGATAATGTTCATTTTTATAAATGCATGCAGTAGGTAATAATGTAAATATTGCAAAATGTTATAGATGTTGCATGGATGTGTCTTGACTAAATGTAAGCGTGACTAAATGTTCACATTTTTCTCAACAGTTTGAGTTATTTTATAACATTGTGATAACAACCTCAGTGATCCCAGTAAAACATGTGACCCTGGACCACAAAACCAGTCTTAAGTAGCACTGGTTTATTTGTAGCAATAGCCAAAAAATTTTCTTTTATGCCAAAAGTTTTTAGGATATTAAGTTAAGATCATGTTCCATAAAGATATTTTACTGTAAATATATCAAAACTTAATTTTTCATTAGTAATATGCATTGCTAAGGGCTTCATTTGTACAACTATAAAAGCGATTTTCTCACTTTTTCATAAATATTTTAATTTTTTTTGCACCCTCAGATTCCAGATTTTCAGTTACATGTAAGTTGTATCTCGGCCAAATATTGTCCTATCCTAACAAACCATACCAGTCAATGAAAAGCTTATTTATTTCGCTTTCAGATGATGTATAAATCTCAATAAAAAAAAAAACTGACTGGTTTTAAAGTCAAGGGTCACATATATATATATATATATTAGTGGTGGGCCGTTATCGGCGTTAACGTGCTGCGTTAACGTGAAACTCTTATCGTGCGATAAAAAAAATATCGCCGTTAATCTATTCTCAAATTTGGGTTGGGAGCTGGGTCTAAACTACGCAAGCTATGATGACTTTCACCTTGATAGTTTAACGCGGATGTATACCGAAGACTATAGAATATGGTCGCGCGTTTACGTCTCCTCCGCCAAAACACAGACGGGATCGCGTCGTTCTCCATTCATAAAAACCGAATCTACTATAGCGAAATGCCACTTAAATTCGTCGTTTTTTGGATTCATAAATCAAATGTTGGTCTGTCACTTAATTCAAATCGCGATATGGACTAGTGTATGTGAAAACTGAAATGCAAAAATACCGTTTTAATATGAATCCGATATGTTCCGTTTGCCTAGCTGTATGTATGAGAATGGTGGAGACGAGCTTTTACTACACGCATACTGAAACACACGTGACGCTCCCGGTAATTTTTGGCATTTTCATCTCACATGAACAGATAAACTCAATCTCCCAAACTGCTGTGAGTGTCACTTTTACCGTTTCATTTGAGAAAACTAGCATCATATCATACTGTATACACAGAAACTTCATGGCAACCTGTCAAAATAAAAGTACGGTGTAACATGTAATGGGCTGGGTAGGTGTTGACGTTAAAAAAAACGCAATCTAATAGGTAGAAAAAATTATTTCATTGTTAGTTAGTTAGTAAACACAAGTACATCTAATTGAACATAATTTATTTTCATCAACAAATTATCATAGAACAGCTTTATGAGCTTTATGGTCCATTCTCAAAGACTTACTTTTAGTCATTATTTGGGTAGCACACATATTCTGAATGCCTTCAGCAGAATTCAAATTAGCCATTTTAATCTAGATTAATCTAGATTAATTCCAAGATTTAATCTAGATTAATCTAGATTAAAAAAATTAATCTATGCCCACCCCTAATATATATATATATATTTTTCTTCAGGCAAAGCTGTAATGCAAAATATTGTATTCATGCAAATGGCAAGAAAGACATTTTCCACAAGTGTACATCACTATATTTGTTACTTAAATCATAAACCTAAGCAGATTGTATCAGATATATAAACCACTCAGTGCGATTGGATTTCATGATTTTCTTTGACACTAAACACCTCTGTTTACTGATTATCGCTTTTTGGTTGGAATATGAGAATCAAATTCTCATATTAATTAAGTGAAATGCCTGCAAGCAGCACTTTCCATTTAGATAAGCACAAGTATTGCTTAATTTGTCCCCTGTAAGGCATTTATTGCATTGGTTTTCACCAAGCAAAATGTTTGCAGTTGCTAAACGTGAGACATCAGTCAAAGTTGTTTTTCCTTCAAAGAGGATTTGAGTTCACTTTTTTACAGTTAAACTGAGTTAAAGTCTGCTATTTTTGGTTATTTCTGGTTAAGTCTTGAAGTGGCACAGCTTAGGATTTGGTATTTGGGTCTCCACCCTGAAAGAAGAAATATCTGCTGTGGCTTTGCATGAATTACAGAAATGCAGGTTTCTGTTGCCGCAGTCGAAAATGCTGAACTTCCAGTGCTGCGATTCACCTCCAGCCTTGTTTGTTTTTTTGTAGTATAACAAAGCTTGACATAAATTCAAAGATAACTAGCTGTATGATAAACACTTTGTGTCTATACCAACAAAACTTCCAGTGCATGAGTGATCGTTTCCTGTCGGTCAGGGAAGTGGAGGTTAGTGGGGTACACAGATATATTCCAGATCACTTCTGTCTGCCTTCTACAAATATTTACAATAATATTTCTGTCCAGACTAATACATCATGTACAGCTCCGAAAGACATCCTGAGTGAAGTAGGGTGCACATCATTATAGTTCATATACACTACTATTCAAAAGCCTGTATGTTTTTGAAAGAATTACACTAAAAAAAAATGGATGTTGAGCTTTAAAAAGCATAAAAAGTACTCGGCTCTGGGGTTAATAAAGTCCTTCTGAAATGAACAAATGCATTTGTATAAGAACGATATCAGTATTTAATACTTTATAAACCGTAATCTCTATATATACAGTTGAGGTCAAAAGTTTACACCCCCCCCCCCTTTCAGAATCTGCAAAATGTTAATTATTTTACCAAAATAAGAGGCATCATACAAAATGCATGTTATTGTTTATTTAGTACTGACCGTAATAATTTACATATTGTCCACAAAAGCAAATAATAGTTGAATTTATAAAAATTACCTGGTTCAAAAGTTTACACCCCCTTGATTCTTAATACTGTGTTGTTACTTGGATGATCCACAGCTGTGTTTTTTGTTTAGCGATAGTTGTTCATGAGTCCCTTGATTGTTCTGAACAGTTAAACTGCCCGCTGTTATTCAGAAAAATCCTTTAGGTCCCAAAGATTCTTTGGTTTTTCAGCATTTTTGTGCATTTGTATCTGCCTTGCAACAAAAACTGCATGATTTTGAGATCCATCTTTTCACACTAAGGACAATTGAGGGACTCATATGCAACTATTACAGAAGATTAAAATGCTCACTGATGCTTCAGAAGGAAAAACTATGCATTAAAAACCGGGGAGTGAAAACTTTTGAACAGAATGAAGATGTGTACATTTTTCTCATTTTGCCTAAATATCTTTTTTAAAATTTATTTAGTACTGCCTATCAGAAGCTACAGAAGATACTTACATGTTCCCCAAGACAAAATAAGTAAAATTTACCCTGATCTTCATATTCAAAAAGTTTTCACCTCCCATCACTTAATGCATCTTGTTTTCTTTTGAAGCGTCTATGAGCGTTTGAACCTTATGTAATAGTTGCATATGAGTCCCTCAGTTGTTCTCTGAGAGAAAAGATGGATCTCAAAATCATACAGTCATTGTTGGAAAGGGTTTAAATACACAAAAATGCTAAAAAAACGAATGCTGAAAAAAGATTTCTGAATAGGTTTAACACAGGACAAACACCTTCTGTACAGCAAGACATTGAAATGCATGCAGAATGAGGCAGAAGAGCCTTCTGGGTAGATTTTGCACCTTACGTGGGGTTGCATTTCCTTTCTATGGACACTGAGCAGACCTACCTGACAGAACCACCAACGTGGTCAGAGATAAACGTCTTAGGTCTGTACGTTCCGGTACAGTGCTGCCCTGTTAGCTTTCGTTTGCTCTATGAGAGCAGCATTAACTCCAGAGGTCACCGCGTGCAATGTATGGGGCAGAGGGGACGCTGGATGTGGACGGGAGGGTTACACAAAGCAGCTTGTGTAAGATGAGAGTCGGCCTCTAGATTTACACTGACAGCAGGAATGTGTGGTTTTAATCAGAACAGACCTTCGGTCTCTCTCCTTCAGTGACTGTGCTCGTGTGCAGGGCTTTGATTAGCTGGACCGCTGCCCTGTGCCCAGCCGAAGGGTCCTGCCAGACCCGACGGGGAGGTACAAGGTGCGGTAAGGACACCGTAAGCCCAGAGCAGATGGATTGCACTGTGTTTCCGCCCCACTGCAGCCCTGCCAACTCTCTGAGTATATAATGATGTGTCAGAGACTCACAATGCACAGTCAGATATATTTAATGCAACGTGCCATAACAGCTGGGTTAAAAAAAAAGTGTGTTACAGTTATGTGATGTCGCCCAAGGAACCTTTTAAATGTTGTTTTTTTTTCTTTTTGGCTGACATTACCAACAAGGCCTTCCCAGACAAAAAATGGTGATTTAATGGTTAGAAAAAAGTGTCCATCAATGGAGAAAGTAATACTAACCAGACAAAACTTTATCTTTTGGTCATCAAGCCCACTAGCTTTTCAACCATCTACCTCAGTTCAGGTATACACCATAATATCCACCTCACAATCTAATAAATTTGGGATAGATAACATCATGTCTAAATGCAGATTTATCTTGTTTAATGTCTTTGAACCCTGCTGAAAAAAAAAACAGCTAAAACCAGCCTAAGCTGGAAGTAGCTGGTTTTAGCTGGTCTCCCAGCCTGGTTTTAGCTGGTGGTTTCCCAGCCTGACCAGCTAAGAACAGCCTGACCAGCCTGGCCAAAAAAGTGGCCAAAACCCCTCTAAAACCAGCCTGCTGACCAGCTAAAACCAGCTGTTTAAAAAGTTTTTTTTTTTTTCACCAGGGAACCCTTTGATTTGACTGTATGATTTTGAGATTCATCTTTTCATACTGAGGACAACTGAGGAACTTATATACAACTACTGTATTACAGAAGATTCAAATGCTTACTGATGCTTCAGAAGGAAAAAATGCATAATAAAATGCATTAACAGCCAGGGGTGAAAACTTTTGAATGGAAGGAGGATTCGTACATTTTTCAATTTTTGCCCAAATATCATATTTTTTCATTTAGTACTGCCCTTCAGAAGCTACAGGGGATACTTACATGTTCCCCAGAAGACAAATTCAGTCAAATTTACCCTGATCTTTTAAATCTAAAAGTTTTCACCCCCCCCCCCCCAGCTCTTAATGCATATTTTTTTTCTTCTGGAGCATCAGGGAGCGTTTGAACCTTCTGTAATAGAGTCCCTCAGTTATCCTTAGAGTGAAAAGATGACCTCAAAATCATACATTGATTGTTTGAATGGGTTCAAATGCATACAAATGCTGAAAAACCAATGAATCTGTGAGACCTAAAGGATTTTTCTAAAGAAAAGAAAAAAACTCTTACTAAAAAAAACCCCACACAGTTGTAGATCATTCAGGTAACAACACAGTATTAAGAATCAAGTGTATGTAAACTTTTGAACAGGGTCATTTTTATAAATTCAACTGTTATTTTCTCTTGTGGACTATATGTAAACGTCTTTTATGTGAAACAACTTATTCAGGTCAGTACTAAATAAAAAATAACATGCATTTTGTATGATCCCTCTTGTTTTGGTAATATAATTAACATTTTTGTAGATTCTGCAAGGCGTATGTAAACTTTTGACTTCAACTGTAAATCTGTGCTTTAGACAAATGCAAAACATTGTCATTATCTCTGCTTCTATTTCAGCCTCTCTGCATGCATAAATGAGTGCGGCCTCTAAACCCAAGGTTTAAGGTTAATTGTTATACTAGCTGGTTTAAAGTTCACACCTCTCCATGACTACTGCAGTTGGAGACTGAAGTAACACTATAGTGTCTAACAGGCACTGTCTAGATGCTAAAAGGTCAAGTATCTGTCAAGGCAATTTTTGGTTGCTAATTAAAATCTATCTAGCCATTATGATGAGCTCCATAATACAGATAAAATATGAAATTCCAACTGTGAATAGTGATAAATCTAGGCCATACGAAAAAAAAAAATTGTGAGATCACTTAATTCTTCCTTGTGGCAGAACTATTTTGTGTAATGTAGCTTTTAAGTCAATGTCTTAATCAAAAACAACACACAGATGGGATGCAACAGAATGCAAGATTAAGTATATTTATTTCTGAGTGTCCACTAAGTCATTGCAAGCGTGCGTCTCCTCCCTTGCGTGATGAAAGTATGATGTCATTCCCCGTATCTCAATTAATCTAATTAAAATCGTTCTTGCATCTTCGCACTGGCCCTGTGAGCATGTGCCAAAACATAATTATGATCTTCATCTCACGGAATGCTCAAGCACATGGTGTGATGATGCACCAAAGCCAGATAATTGGCAGCTTTATGCTAATGAAGACTTGGAAGACTGAAAAATAACGAGCGGACCAAATCCAGACTGACAAAGCATGAGAACAAGGGCGTTGTTTGCATTAATGAACCTGCTTTACCATACAAAAATAACATGTGCATTGTTTATGCTGGGTGAATATACCATCATCTTTAGATTTCAATTAGTCATTAATTGGTGTAGTGGTTTAGGCTCACGGCAGGCAACCAGAAGGTTGGAGGTTTGATCCATGCAGGAAGTGAGCCGTGAACCAATCAGAGCTTGAGCAAGGCACTTAACCCCAGGATCCTCCAGGGGGATTGTGCCTGTAATAAGTTCATGGTGCTGCTCTGTGGTGAGATCACGTGAACGTCTTGGAAATAAATTCCATGGTTGTGTGGCGATAAATTAATGATTGTAGTATCTAATTACTTAGCAGTGAAGATAGACTCATTTATTCGATTTAAGACTGCTGGAACCAAGGGTGTATGTTTGCCCAAAGGAAAGTGTAATTGCTTAGAGGTTGCTCATTCATTGCTTAAAAGACTTAATTGAGTTCTCAGTTGGTTCATCAATCAAGATGTGTTGTGCTGAAACTTCTTTGGAGAAATAAAACTTAAACAATAGGTAGTTCATATGTGACTGTGTGTCTTAAGTTGCACGGATATAAAAAAAAAATACATTGTATTGGTCAAAATTATCGATTTTTCTTTTGTGCCAAAAATCATTAGGATATTAAGTAAAATGAAGATATTATGTAGATTTCCTACTGTAAATATATCAAAACGTAATGTTTGATTAGTAATATGCATTGCTAAGAACTTCATTTGGACAACTATTGAGTTAGATTTTTCTTGCACCCTCAGATTCTAGATTTTCAAATAGTTGTACCTTAGCCAAAAATTGTCCTAACAAACCATACATCTGTGGAAAGCTTAGAGGAATGTATGTATAAATCTAATGTATAAATCTCATACGATGCATTAAGAGCCAGGGGTGAAAACTTTTGATCAGAATGAAGATGTGTGAATTTTTCTTATTTTGCCTAAATATCATATTTTTGTTTTATTTAGTACTGCCCTTCAGAGGCTACAGAAGATAGTTACATGTTTCCCAGAAGACAAAATAAGTTAAATTTTCCCAGATCTTCAAATTCAAAAGTTTTCACCCCCCCAGTTCTCAATGCATGTTTTTTTATTTCCTTCTGGAGCCTCAGTGAGTGTTTGAACCTTCTGTAATAGTTGCATATGAGTCCCTCAGTTGTCCTGAAAAGATGGATCTCAAAATCATACAGTCATTGTTGGAAAGGGTTCAAATACACAAAAATGCTGGAAAACCAAAGAATTTGTGGGACCTGAAGGATTTTTCTGAACAACAGCAGGCAGTTTTAACTGTTCAGGACAGACAAGGGATTCATGAACTATCACTAAACAAAAAAACACAGCTGTGGATCATTCAGGTAACAACACAGTATTAAGAACCAAGGGGGTGTAAACTTTTGAACAGGGTAATTTTTATAGATTCAGCTATCATTTTCTTTTGTGGACTATATGTAAACGTCTTTTATATGAAATTATTCAGGTCAGTACTAAATAAACAATAACGTGTTTTGTATGATACCTCTTATTTTGATAAAATAATTAACATTTAGCAGATTCTGAAAGATGTGAACTTGGCATTTCCTTGTCTGTACAGTGGAACTCAGTAGGGTCCAATGTTGTTGGGTTCCAAATGTTCTTCGTAATATATATTTTTTTCGATTTTTTTGGAGAAGGATGTTAGTCATAAAGGTTGAAAATGAGTAAATAATGACAAAATTTCCATTTCTGTTGGATTATCCCATTAGGATGATACATCTAGGGCAACATTTGATTAAAATATGTGTGTTTATATTCTGTTAGTAGCAAAAGACTCTTGACTGCACATTTAGGAGTCTGAGCACAGTCTGAGACATTTTTGAAGTCTCAAAAAAGTATATTTATGCTAACTATGGTCTGTTTTGCAGAAGAAGCATCTAAGAATATGTAGACTTGGGCAAAAGTCTCAAAGTTTGTTTCAAAAGTCTCCATTTCATCTCATTGCTGTCAATGAGAAGCAACAGAGAATTGTTTTTCTTTTAATGTGAGTGGTTTTTATGTTGGTAAGGAATGTTGGTTGTGCATCTGTTCAGTGAAGAACCTTTAACATGCATAGAACATTTTAACTGCACAAAATGATAGTGGAAAGAAGTTCTCTTCTCATGTCCTTCCAAACTCGTAAGACTTTGAACGTGGTAGTTGCGTTGCTGTCTATGCAGGGTCAGAAAGCTGTTGGATTTCATTCAAAAATATCTTAATTTGTATTCTAAAGATGTTTGGAACGAAATGAGGGTGAGCAATCAATGACAGAATTTTCATTTTTGGGTGAACTATGCCTTTAAGAAAACGTGTTGATGTAACATAATCTTCTATTTTTTCTTTTTGTTCCCTGTCTCTCCATAGGATCCCTCCTTCTCCCTGCTGCTCCATGATAAACTGCAGGTTCCCAACAGCACACGCAAGGCGTGGAATGAGCGTGACGGTCGCTGTGACGTGTGCGCCACCCACCTGAGTCAACTGAAGCAGGAGGCCGTCCACATGGTGCTGAGCCTTGAACAGTGTGATGTATCTCCCGGCTCGCCTCCATCCCTGGCCTCCCTGGTGGGATCCCGCAGCATCCTCCAGGGCCCCACACCACCTCGAGACTGGCCGTTTCTCCCTGGAGGCTACCATTCTTCAGCCTCATCCACCTCTGCCACTGTTTCTGCCACTACATCCAGTTCTACCCCGACAACCACCAATGCGAGCAATGGTGGAAGCTCCCACCATCCAGCCTATCCCAAACACGGGTCCAAACCCAACAGTCTGGGGGTCAGCAGTGGTGTGGAGAAGAAGAACAACTCACCTGGCCACGCAGGAAAGTCTACAGGACTACAACAGCCTCATCTTCCCAGCAGCCCCAGTAACTCTAATGGAACTGTGTTGAGTTCTGTCGCACTCCAAGCTCACCAGTACCTGGACGGCACATGGACATCTGGACACGTGTCAAGAGCCAATGGCGTCACACTCTATCCTTATCAGGTAGGCATATGTCAAGCCTCAGGAGATCTATCTATCTATCTATCTATCTATCTATCTATCTATCTATCTATCTATCTATCTATCTATCTATCTATCTATCTATCTATCTGTCTGTCTGTCTGTCTGTCTGTCTGTCTGTCTGTCTGTCTGTCTGTATCTGTCTCTGTCTCTGTCTGTCTGTCTGTCTGTCTGTCTGTATCTGTCTCTGTCTCTGTCTGTCTGTCTGTTGTTCATTTGTTCTGTCTGCCGTCCTATCTGTCTGTCTGTATCTTTCTGTCTATCATTCTTTCATCCATCTTTCTATCTGTCTGTCGTTTATTTGTTCTGTCTGCCGACCTATTTGTCTGTCTGTGTATCTTTCTGTCTTTCGTTCTTTCACCTGTCTATCATTCTGTCTGTCTTTTTTTAACCATATCTATCTATCTATCTATCTATCTATCTATCTATCTATCTATCTATCTATCTATCTATCTATCTATCTATCTATCTATCTATCTATCTATCTATCTATCTATCTATCTATCTATCTATCTATCTATCTATCCTTTATTCTGTCTGTCTCTTTCTGTCTGTCTGTCTGTTGTCCTATCTATCTTTCTGTCTATTGTTCCTTCCTCCTTTATTCTGTCTGTCTGTCTCTTTCTATCTGTCTGTCTGTCTGTATCTGTATCTGTCTCTGTCTGTTGTTCATTTGTTCTGTCTGCTGTCCTGTCTGTCTGTATCTTTCTGTCTATCGTTCTTTCATCTATCATTCAATCTATATTTTGTCTGTCTGTCTGTCTGTCGTTTATTTGTTCTGTCTATCATTCAAAATATCTGTCCATCTGTTTTTCTGTCAATCTTGTTTGTCTTGCTGTCTGTCTGACATTCATTTGTTCTGTCTGCCAACGTATCTGTCTGTCTGTGTATCTTTCTGTCTATCGTCCTTCCATCTGTCTATCATTCTGTCTGTCTGTATCTATTGTCCTATCTGTCTGTCTGTCTGTCTGTCTGTTTGTTGTCATATCTATCTTTCTGTCTATCCTATCTTTCTGTCTATTGTATCTTCATCCTTCATTCTGTCTGTCTCTGTCTGTCTGTTGTCCTCTCTATCTTTCTGTCTGTCCTACCTTTTTGTCTATAGTTCCTTCATCCTTCATTCTGTCTGTCTGTCTGTCTCTTTCTGTCTGTCTGTCTGTCTGTCTGTCTATTGTCCTATCGGTCTGTCTGTTGTCCTATAAAGATTTCTGTCTATTGTTCCTTCATCCTTCATTCTGTCTGTCTCTTTCTGTCTGTCTTTCTGTCTGTCTGTCTGTTGTCCTCTATCTTTCTGTCTGTCCTACCTTTTTGTCTATAGTTCCTTCATCCTTCATTCTGTCTGTCTGTCTCTTTCTGTTTGTCTGTCTGTCTGTCTGTCTGTCTGTCTGTCTGTCTGTCTGTCTGTCTGTCTGTCTGTCTGTCTGTCTGTGTCTATTGTCCTATCTGTCTGTCTGTTGTCCTATAAAGATTTCTGTCTATTGTTCCTTCATCCTTCATTCTGTCTGTCTCTTTCTGTCTGTATGTCTGTCTGTGTCTATTGTCCATCTATCTTTCTGTCTATTGTTCCTTCATCCTTTATTCTGTCTGTCTCTTTCTGTCTGTCTGTATATCTGCCTGTCTGTTGTTCATGTGTTCATGTGTATTTATCCGTCTGTCTGTCTGTCTGTCTGTCTGTCTGTCTGTCTGTCTGTCTGTCTGTCTGTCTGTGTCTATTGTCCTATCTGTCTGTCTGTCTGTCTGTCTGTCTGTCTGTCTGTCTGTCTGTCTGTCTGTCTGTCTGTCTGTCTGTGTCTATTGTCCTATCTGTCTGTCTGTTGTCCTATAAAGATTTATGTCTATTGTTCCTTCATCTGTCTGTCTGTATATCTGCCTGTCTGTTGTTCATGTGTTCATGTGTATTTATCCGTCTGCCTGTCTGTCTGTCTGTCTGCCTGCCTGTCTGTCTGTCTGTCTGTCTGTCTGTCTGTCTGTCTGTCTGTCTGTCTGTCTGTCTGTCTGTCTGTCTGTCTGTCTGTCTGTGTCTATTGTCCTATCTGTCTGTCTGTTGTCCTATAAAGATTTATGTCTATTGTTCCTTCATCCTTCATTCTGTCTGTCTCTTTCTGTCTGTATGTCTGTCTGTGTCTATTGTCCTATCTATCTTTCTGTCTATTGTTCCTTCATCCTTTATTCTGTCTGTCTCTTTCTGTCTGTCTGTCTGTCTGTCTGTCTGTCTGTCTGTCTGTCTGTCTGTCTGTCTGTCTGTCTGTCTATCTGTCTGTCTGTATATCTGCCTGTCTGTTGTTCATGTGTTCATGTGTATTTATCCGTCTGCCTGTCTGTCTGTCTGCCTGTCTGTCTGTCTGTCTGTCTGTCTGTACTGTACTGTACTGTCTATCTATTGCATCGTTAACTTAGCAACATGCCAGTGCATCTCATAAAGTGTCTATGTAGAGTGTTCTAAATCAGTCACTTATGAGGCTCAGTTTGGATGCTGCCTAAAGGTAGACTTCAAAACAGCTCATTAGATTTTTGGAACAAAACCTTAATTTTTTTTATTCATGGTTGGAGGTTTGGAGCGTCCCTTTGGGGAGAAGTGCCGACTGATGTAATGAGGTGTTGTTTGCACATTGTGGTTAATGTTGCAATCTGATGATACAGTCCTTTGGGAGACCCTCCGGGCCTAATGTGGATTGGTAATGTATCGGGCGGAAGGAATTACATTTTATATAGAGACTGCATGGGGTCGAGGGAACCCTTCGAGAGAATCAATTTGATTCGTTTGTTTGGATAAAAGCCTAGTTCTTTTGGTCTGCTATGTTTGCGGAGACAGAGAAACCTTGGAAGGCGAGTTCATTTAGTCTCTCCCCTCTCTGTAATGGGATGGTATCTAGATTATATCACTGGAGAGCAAACAATTCATTTCTGGCAGGCAGGTGAGTGACATTCAGTCCCCTTGAGACCTAATTCCTAGTTATTTCACCCTTAGATCCAAGCTTAGTGCATTTCTACTCGCAAGAGTCAACATATCATATTTGAACAAGCATTTGAATAAGGTCCAAATGAGAGATTTTGTTTTAAGAGGGGTAATTTAGTCTTGGCGTATGTTGTCACTCCTCAGTCTTAATAGGAAAAGAACTGAATTGAGGCACTCCGGAGTCTTTTTAGTAAAGCCTAAGTGAATTAAGTCACAGCAGGTTGATTAGATCTCATCAGAGAGATGTCTTCTCTGGAGTCGCGGAGGCTTATCAGGGAGCGTCAGCTGCTTTAGACTCTATTAAGTGTAAAGGAATGTTGAATAGCACAAAATCAGCTGCTCTGTGGAGATTCAAATCTTATAAAGTAGATTCAACTATACATATAGTTTTGTTACACTTCTAAAAATAAAGGTTACAAAGGAGTGTTTTTGCAGTGATACCATAGAAGAATCATTTTTGGTTCCCCAAAGAACTCAGTGAACAATTCCTAAAAGAACCATTTTGAAGAACATTTTAAAAATCTAAAGAACCTTGTTTAAATATAAAGAAGCTTTTCTGCATTTGAAATGTTCCATGGATGTTCAAGATTCTTCACAGAACCATTGATTAATAAAGAACCTTTATTTTTAAAAGTGTACCTGTCAGGTTGATCAATGTTTCTTGAGCTGCATTCCAATTTACAGGGTCCCTACAGTATGTAGTATTCACTTCTCCCTACACACTCAGTATGGAGTATATCTGCAGAAGCTCACTTCACTTGACAAAATTTATATATGGGGTTTTGCATATGTTTAATTTACACTACCAGTCAAAAGTTTTTGAACAGCAAGATTTTTTTAAAGAATTCTTTTCTGCTCACTAGAAGTAATATTGTGAAATATTTTTACTATTCAAAAAGAACTGCTTTCTATTTAAATATATTTTAAAATGTAAGTTAGTCCTGTGATCAAAGCTAAATTTTCAGCATCATTACTCCAGTCTTTAGTGTCACATGGTCCTTCAGAATTCCTTCTAATGATTTGCTGTTCAATATACATTTATTATTATCAATATTTAATTGAAGAGTAATGATGCTACAAATTCAGCTTTGAAATCACAGGAATATATTACATTTTAAAATATATTCAAATAGAAAACAGTTATTTTAAATAGTAAAAATATTTGCTGTACTTTGGATCAAATAAATGCAGGCTTGTTGAGCAGAAGAGACATTTTTAAAAAAAACATTAAAAATCTTACTGTTCAAAATCTTTTGGCTGGTAGTGTATTTGTGTAAATATAACATTGTAGTGCATGTACAGTATTATATAAAATGTAAATAAAGCATATATCATATAATTGGTTACTCAGAATCCCTAAACAGTAAATATATAGAAATACCACATTCTTATTGTGGTGTTTTAAATTAAATAATTCTTTCTCTGTACACCTTTTAGTACAGAATAACTTACATACTTATAAACCATTTATGTGAAACAATATTTAGATGCATCTGCATATTGAATCCGGTTGCATTGAGGTTGCAATGTATTAACCAATAAAAGATGCATGCAATTTTCCCCCTTGGAAGGCTGCATAATTTTGCAACCTTTTTTTAGACCCAGCAATTGCATTTGCATTATGAGCATGGCTATGAACCGTTTGCTAGTTTTTTTTTTTTTCAGGCACAATCATGGGGTACAGGAAAAATACGCACTTAAAAGTTTCCCTTGTGAGCATTCAGTAGAGTCTTGTCTTTGGTCTCAAAACCATTTTGAATCAATTGTGAATACAGGCTGTTTATAGGTAGTCATAAACAGGAATCTCTAAAGGAATGTTCAGGCGGTTGTATTTGGAAATTGAAGCTTTGATCTGAAGTGTTTGAGTGGGTAAATGTCCCTTAATTCAATTTAAAATCCCATGTAGATTAAGAGGAATGTGTTGCAAATGTGTCCCTTCACTGAACTTGGGTCTTGAAACAAAGACACGTTTGTATCAGAATGATCTAACTAGTTACAGTTACAGGTCATGAGTTTGACCTGTGTATAATCTCATCTTCACCTGACAACAAGGAGAATTTTAGGGTTTTTAATACTGAAATGACACCTAATGCATTATGGGTTTTCTTTTGAGAAAGAGATACTGTATCTGTCAGGCATATTTAATGTGGAGTATGTTGTGATAGTAATTTTCTGCTTCAGGCAGTCGTGCATATTTTGTACGTCTGTTTCTCAATGAGACCTCTCACACGCAAACATCTGCAGAATTTGTTTCAAACATTTGCTTCTGCTCAGAACGCACAGATTCCAGGTGAAGCTTTGCAGCAACTGCAGGTTTTAATTAGGGAAACCATAAAAGAGTGAGAATATAGCGGACATTTCCAGTGATTACATTAAAACCAAGCACATAGTACTAAAACATAAGCATATTCTGATCGGATGTTATTTGGTACTGAAATAAAAACACATAATTGTTGTCATGCATAGGCCTCGACTCACTTGATCTTCATTTACAGTTGAAGTCAAAAGTTTTCATACACCTTGGAGAATAATGTTAATTATTTTACCAAAATAAGAGGGATCATACAAAATGCATGTTATTTTTTATTTAGTACTGACCTGAATAAAATATTTCACATAAAAGACATTTACATACAGACAGTCCATAAGAGAAAATAATTTATTCAAAAGTTTACATAGGCTTGGCTTGATTCTTAATACTGTGTTGCTACCTAAATGTTTTGTTTGTTTAGTGATGGTTGTTTGTAAGTCCCTTGTTTGTCCTGAACAGTTAAACTGCCTACTGTTCTTCAGGTCCCACAAATTCTTTGGTTTTTCAGCATTTTTGTGTATTTGAACCCTTTCCAACAATGACCGTATGATTTTGAGATCCATCTTTTCACACTGAGGACAACTGAGGGACTCATATCCAACTATTACACAAGGTTCAAAAGCGTACTGATGCTTCAGAAGTAAGAACAGTGCATTAAGAGCCAGGGGTGAAAACTTTTGAACGGAATGAAAATGTGTACATTTTTTATTTTTATTTTGCCTAAATATCATTTTGTTTTTTTATTTAGTACTGCCCTTCAGAATCTACAGAAGATACTTACATGTTTCCCAGAAGACAAAATAAGTTGAATTTACCCTGATCTTAAAATTCAAAACGTTTTCACTCCCCCAATGCATTGTTTTTCTTTCTGAAGCATCTGTAATCTGTAATAGTTGCATATGAGTCCCTCAGTTGGCCCTTAGCGTGAAAAGATGGATCTCAAAATCATACAGTCATTGTTAGAAAAGGGTTCAAATACACAAAAATGCTAAAAAAAAAGAATCCCATGAACAACTATAATTATAAAAAAAAAAAAAAAAAAAACATAATACTTATTAAGAAACTGGATAACAACACAGAATTAAGAATTATGTAAACTTTTGAACTGAGTAATTTTTATCAATTCAACTATTATTTTCTCTTGTGGACTATATGTAAAGGTCTTTTATGTGAAATATCTTATTTAGGTCAGTAATAAATAAAAAATAACATGCATTTTGTATGATCCCTCTTATTTTGGTCAAATAATTAACATTTTGCAGACTCTGCAAGGCGTATGTAAAATGTTGACCTCAACTGTATTTATTTATTACATATGTAAAATTTATAACAATGTTATATAATAGTATTTGCGTAAATATTTTAATATTAATTTATTTTTTAACAGCAAATAATGACAGAATTTTAATTAACTATATCTAAAGCAAACATTCTGGCTAAAAAATTTGGTCTTGAATGTTTTTGATTGGGTCCCAAGAGATTCTCATGGTCAGAGTTTTGGTGGGTCTAATCTTGATTAAACAGCATGGTGGAACAAGGAAGTCATTTAGGCTGTAGATAGGGCACACCCTTCACTTCACTCTAATCACGTCTTCCTTTAGACACGTTCTCTCTGGATTTGGTTTCTCAGCTCTCCCTTGTTCTGTCTGTTCTTCTCCTCCCTGAGTTGAGCTCTGTATCTCCCTCTCCATCTCAATGAGTCTTTTGTGACTCCTGTGCTTTTCACTTTTGTTTACTTTGGCTAAGATGTGTTTTATTTTTCGTATCTCTCCCCCCTCACTCTCTTTCATTGCCCAAGGGGCTGGTTTTTGTGCACAGGAAGCCGTTAAGCTTGCGTTGGAGAGTCACTCCGATAGTGACAATTACCCTGGATGCAGGACCTTGTTGTAAAAACAGTTTGTGTGCCACACACAGAGCTCTGACATTCCATGTGGACTTTGTCTTGTCCCTTATAAAATCTCCTCAAGGAGGGCTCTTTTCTAAAACCCACATCCCTGTCTTTGGAGGAGGAATGTGGCTCCCACCCAAAGGACACTTACAGCTTGTGTCCATGTCTACATCACAGGCCCATTTAAAGGCATGACGAGGCAACTTCAGTCTTGAATATGTTTTTATATAAACTGTTGAATCTATGTTTATTATTTCCAGACAAAAAGTCCCTCGTTAAACTAATTCCTTGACTGGAGTTTATGCTATGGGCAGAGAGCATCTGTATGGCGTAGGGGGTCTCCTTTGCTCTGTCAAGAGCCATTAAATTGATTCATTCAAAGAGTCTCTCTACTTCATAGACTGTACACAAACTGAATACAAATATCGCCTTTTTACATTCATTAGGTCAAGCTAGCTGGCTACACGCCTACTCCTTCATGTCTGAATCAATGTAAATCTTTCCGAAATAAGAAGAGGAGAATTGAGTCACCACTGACAACAATATGTGTCTTTCTTTAATGGTTGCCATATGTTTGCAACAGCCATTCAGAACTGAATTAGAGAATGCCATGTAAATTGCAATTAAATTCCCAAATTTGAATTAGATTTAAACTGAAGTAGCAAACATGCATCCAACATACTTCTAAGATACTTACTGTACTTTTTTATACTGTACCTCAGTGAAAAATATGTGTCATCCCTTTTTAGCATCTCCCATGGTTTTATTTCTTTCTGCAGCCCATCTCCAGTGTGCTATTCCTATCCAGGACTGTAAGTCCTGTTTTCCATCCCATCTGAATTGAGAAGTGAATGTGAACTGTCACAGACAGATATAGAGAGTGCCAAGGGATGGTGAAGAATAGTTAACATATCCAGGAGAGGACTATCCAGGCAGTACAGTGTGTTCTGGCTTTAATTATGATGAATGAGGATAAGATAAGATAAGATAAGATAAGATAAGATAAGATAAGATAAGATAAGATAAGATAAGATAAGATAGACAGATAGAAAGAAGGATGGATGAATGGATTGATGGACAAATAGAAAGATGGATGGATGAATGGATGGACTGATTGATGAATAGCAAGACAAATGGATGGATGGATGGATGGATAGACAAATAGAAAGACAGATAGATGGATGGCAAATAGATTGATTGTTGGATGGATGAATGGATGGATAGATGGATATATGGATAGATAAATAGAAAGACAGATGGATGGCAGATAGATAGATTGATTGTTGGATGTATGGATGGATGGAAGGGCAAATAATAAGACGGACGGATGGATGGATGGAATGGCAAATAGAAAGAGGGATGATAGATAGATAGATAGATAGATAGATAGATAGATAGATAGATAGATAGATAGATAGATAGATAGATAGATAGATAGATAGATAGATAGATAGATAGATAGATAGATAGATAGATAGATAGATAGATAGATAGATGGGTGGATGGGTGGCAGATGGATTGATTGTTGGATGGATGGATAGACAAATAGAAAGACAGATGGATGGATGGCAGATAGATCATGAATGGCAGAATGGATGGATGGATGGATAGATGGATGAATAGAAAGATGGAGAGACAAATAAAAAGACAGATGGACAGACAAATAGAAACACAGATGGATGGCAGATAGATAGATTGATTGTTAGATTGATGATGGATGGAAGGGCAAATAGAAAGACGAATGGATGGATGGATGATAGATGGATGAATAGAAATATGGATTGATGGATAGACAAAGACAGATGGATGGCAGATAGATTGATCACTGGATGGATGGATGGACGGATGGATAGACAAATAGAAGACAGATGGATGGATGGCAGATTTATTGATTGTTAGATGGATAGATGGATGAATGAATAGAAAGATGGATGATAGATAGATAGATGGACAAATAGAAAGACGGATAGATGGCAGATTGATTGTTGGGTGGATGGATAGATAAATGGACAAATAGAAAGACGGATAGATGACAGATTGATTGTTGGATGGATGGATGATGGATGGACAAATAGAAAGACGGATGGATGACAGATTGATTGTTGGATGGATAGACAAATAGAAAGACGGATAGATGGCAGATTGATTTTTGGATGAATGGATGGATGGATGGACAAATAGAAAGACAGATGGATAGCAGATTGATTGTTGGATGGATGGATAGATGGATGAATAGACAAATAGAAAGACAGATGGATGGATGGCAGATAGATGGATGAATGGAAGAATGGATGGATGGATGAATAGAAAGATGGATGGATGGATGTATGGATAGACATAGAAAGATGGATGGGCAGATTAATGAACTGATGAGCAGCTATAGATTGAGTGATGGATAGAAGATGAATAGACAAATAGAAAGATGGATGGGCGGATGGATGGATAGACAAATAAAAAGACAGATGGATGGAACGATGAACAGGTGGATGGATGGTCAGTTTGCTGGTCAATCAATCAATCAATCAGTCAGTGGATGGATTTTGAATTTGCAAACCTACTTTGACGTGCAATTCCTCTTTCTTAATCAAACTCCAATTTAGCTTCCTGTGGAATGTGGCCATTCAAAATTCTTTTTTTCAAATTCACACTAACTACTGTACTAAGATACTTACCGTACTTTTTCCATACTGTACCTCAGTGAAAAATATGTGTCATCCCTCTTTACCATCTTCCATGGTTTTATTTCTTTCTGCAGCCCATCTCCAGTGTGCTATTCCTATCCAGGACTGTAAGTCCTGTTTTCCATCCCATCTGAATTGAGAAGTGAATGTGAACTGTCACAGACAGATATAGAGATTGCTCAAGGGATTGTAAAGAATAGTTAACATATCCAGGAGAGGACTATCCAGGCAGTGCAGTGTGTTCCGGCTTTAATTATGATGAATGAGGAAGGCTCTTCTTGTGGGTGTGCAGGGGGCCGCTGGGGAACGGGATGGAAGGAAACCTCCACTCAAGGGCTTCTTTTAGATCCCTCTGTTCCTCTCTTGGGTATTTCTGCTGCATCAGGAAATTTCCATTCTCAGAAATGTTCTTTACCTTCCTCATCCATCACACCTGCACTTGGCCCCAGTCTCATGTAAACCCGGAGCCGGTGCCGGTGGGGGGGTTGGGGGGCGCTGTTGAAACACATGAAATGAGACATCCATAAAATGACATGCACTGGATATTGATTTCACACACACACACACACACACACACACACACACACACACACACACACACACACACACACACACACACACACACAGGGGCCTACTTGGCAATCCATCATCTGCGGTGAAGTTGCTATAATTGTGCTCAGGGCTTTCTAATATGCTTGAATAAATCACTAGGGTGATATTTTTTGCAATATTGAGATTCCTCTCTTTAGTATTTGCAATTTTATAACATACTAAGACATTATATATCACGTTCATCTTCCCAAGACTTGAAGTTAATGAAATACAAGATCCTCTCTTGATAATCTGCATCTCTTTTTTTTTTAAATAAGACTTGATTAGCGTTAGACATTTTATGAACAATCTGCTATATAATTCTGCAGTAATAATATGGATTGTGTCAACAATTAGATGGCACTAAGATTAAATTGTGACCCTGGACCACAAAACCAGTCTTAAGTCGCTGGGGTATAATTGTAGCAATAGCCAAAAATACATGGTATGGGTCAAAATTATTGATTTTTCTTTTATGCCAAAAATCATTAGGAAATTAAGTAAAGATCATGTTCCATGAAGATTTTTTGTAAAATTCCTACTATAAATATATCAAAATGTAATTTTTGATTAGTAATATGCATTGTTAAGAACTTAATTTGGACAACTTTAAAGGTGATTTTCTCAGTATTTAGATTTTTTTGCACCTTCAGATTCCAGATTTTCAAATAGATGTATCTCGGCCAAATATTGTCCTATATCCTAACAAACCATATATTAATAGAAAGCTTATTTATTTCATATGATGTATACATCTCAGTTTTGTAAAATTTAACCTTATGACTGGTTTTGTGGTCCAGGGTCACAATTAGAATTTATTTTTCAGAGGCAATTAGATTATTTTATTACTTTATTTTATTTTATTTTATTTTATTTTATTTTATTTTATTTTATTTTATTTTATTTTATTTTATTTTATTTTATTTTATTTTATTTTATTTTATTTTATTTTATTTTATTTTATTCTTGTTTTATTTTATTTGATATTTTATTGTTATTTTTATTATTATTTTAACATAAATTGTTCCCAAACTAGTAGTTTTATTGTATTTTATTTCATTTTTTATAATTTAATAACATATATTTTAACATTCATGTTCCTAAACTGGTTAAGTTTTTTTTATTATTTTATTTTATATTATTTTATTTTATTATTTTATTTTTGTTTAGTGTGGTTTTTATATTTTATTTTATAATTTATTAATGATCAGATATTTTAACATGCATTGTTCCTAAACTAACCCATTTATTTTATTTTATTTAATAATTTATTAAGACATTTTAACAATGCATTGCTCCTAATCTGATAATTTAATTTAATTTAATTTTTATTTTTTTTCTATTTTATTTAAAATAAATTTTTATAATTTATTAAGATATTTTAACAATGCATTGTTCCTAAATTGGTCATTTTATTTTTATTTATTATTATTTTTTTTATAATTGAACAGATCAGTTTTTATTTTATTATTTATTTTATTTTGTTATTATTTTATTTTATTTTTATAATTTAACAGGTAACATATATTTTAACATACATTGTTCCTAAACTGATCATTTTTTATTTTATTTTATATTATTTTATTTATTTATTTATTTATTTATTTATTTTATGTTATTTTATTTTATTTTATTTTTGTTTAGTGTAGTTTTTATATGTATTTTATTTTATAATTTATTAATGCTCAGATATTTTAACATGCATTGTTCTTGAACTGACCCATTTTATTTTATTTTATTACATTTTATTACATTTTTAAATGAATTATTTTATGAATTGTTAACCAGTTATATTTAAAAAAATACATACATAATAAAAAATACAAATATGGCATAGCATAAACATATACCTTTGTAACTGGAAAACTTGGACAGAAGACTTACAATAAAGCTGGCTGTCTGTTGATCTTCGAATAACCTTTATCTGGTTGATATCAGTAATGCTCAGACCTTTAATTTAGCTTTACAAAGCCAGCAAAAGCAGTATGAAGGTCAAAGTCAATGTCAAACATTTGATCGTGGATGGATGGATGGATGGAGGCATTACATTTGGGCAAACAAAGGGCTACTATCAGACAGAGGAGAAGTAACTGTGGGAGGAGAATGGATGGGGAGATGATGGGAGGATGGGCAGAGAGGTGCAATCTGTGCTGTTGGCACTGCTGGTATTTAATGCTCCTTCTTCTCATTCCTGCACAACAGATGGCAAATCAGCCGCGGGTTCCCAGATGATCTGACTGCGAGCAGGGCTGAGTCGTTTCAATGCCGCCATGAGGATAGAATTGCCATTTAACTCATGAAAAACAAACACGCATTGAAGATTCATTGAAGTCTGTTTATAAAGTCCATATTTGTACACTATTATTGCATTCTTTAGTTTTATGGAGATTTATTTTTAGGTTATTTTTGCTACTGTACCTTTAAAGAAGCTGTTCACCCAAAAATGAAAATTTGCTGACATTTACTACAAGATGTAGATGAGTTTGTTTCTTCATCAGAGCAGATTTGGAGAAAGGTAGCATTACATCATTTGCGCACCAGTGGATCCCTTAAGTGAATGGGTGCCGTCAGAATGAGAGTCCAGACTGCTGATAACAACATCACAATAATCCACAAGTAATCTACACAACTCCAGACCTGGCTGATTCTCAATCTGACGGCACCCATTCACTGCAGAGATCCACATCCCATTTTTTTTTCACATTTTTATTTTTATTTTTATAAATTATAAATTTCACGAGAAAGGATATGCAGAAAAAAATATTTGATTTTATTTTTTACAAAGTATTTTGTTTTTTATTAATTCTTGTAAATTTGATGAGAACGGCTAAGCAGAATTTTTTTATTCTATTTTATTTATAAAGCAGATTATAACAGAAATCATAATTGGGTATTTCTTTAACTTCTGCCACTGCAGTGAATGGATGCCGTCAGAATGAGAGTCCAAACAGCTGATAAAAACAAATAAAATAAAATATCTTTTCTGCATAGCCTTTCTCATCAAATTTACAAAAATTCTGAAAGAAATAAAATGTAAAAAAAAAAAAAAAAATATATATATATATATATATATATATATATATATATATATATATATATATATATTCCCCTCACCAATGGATCTCTGTAGTGAATGGGTGCCATCAGAATGAGAGTTCAATGGTAGCAAGGTCTGAAGTTGTGTAGATTACTGTGTGGATTATTGTGATGTTTTTATCAGCTGTTTGGGCTCTCATTCTGATGGCACCCATTTACTGCAGAGGATCCGTTGGTGCGAAAATTATGTATTGCTAGCTTTCTCCAAATCTGCTCTGATGAAGAAACAAACTCACATAAAATCCACAAGTGATCCAAACAACTCTAGACTGGCTACCTTTGAACCCTCATTTTGACGGCACCCATTCACTGCAGAGATCCATTGGTGAGGGAAAACAATTAATATATATATATATATATAAATTTAATGAGAAAGGCTATGCAGAATTTTTTATTTATTTTATACATAAAACAGATTATAACAGAAATCAAAATAGTTTTTTTATATTTATTTATTTATTTTTTTACATTTTACTTTTTATTAATTGTAAATTTCATGAAGCAGATTATAACAGAAATCATAATTGGGTGTTTGTTTAACTTTAGCCACTGCAGTGAATGGGTGCCGTCAGAACGAAAGTCCAAACCAAGTGAAAAGCTGCATGTTTGTAGAAACAAATTCATCATTAAAATGTTTTTATCTATAAATCTTTGCTTCCAGCTACCTTTGAACTCTCATTCTGACGGCACCCATGTGCTGCAGAGGATCCATTGGTGAGCAAATGATATAATGCTAAATTTCTCCACATCTGTTTTGATGAAGAAACTGTACAAAAAACACCCAACTGGCCCAACCACGCAATCCAATGGCGTGGGCGAAGGTATAATGAGGCTGAATACATTTTCAGCAAATTTTTATGTTTGGGTGAACTGTTTCTTTAAGACTTGTAAATGATTTGTTATGATTGACTGTTTCTGAATACTTAATAGGCTTATATATGTTAATTTGCTCGTGAATCTGGCTTCAAAACACCCATTTTTGCGGCTTAGTTTCCATAATGGTCCTTGCTTGGCTTGGGGAGGGAGATTGGCATGATCAGAATTAGATAATGACTATTATGTCATCAGATCATCGTTTGACAAGTACCGAATGAGGAGGATTTAGCTTTGTGTAGTAGCGTAATCCATTCATTAATAAGGGATAAAAGCTTTTTAATATTTCTCTGTGCTAAGCCTTCTAGATTGACCCTCTTCTTCTGTATGTTGTAGGATATTATTGTTTATGATGACCGCTGTTATATAAATCTATATTACAGATTTTTTGTTGGTAAAGGATCAATGTGTTCATTATTAGCTGCACATTATCAGGGTTATTAATGGTTTGTGGTTGTTCCCGTGACATTTCATTCCATACGTTTTACTCCAACAGCTACTGCAGTTGTCAAATGCAAACACACCTACTGTAAATCCGGTGCTCGGTCACATGGATGTCTGCCCACACCAATGCAGCGCTAGGGAACTGTAATGTGTGCAGACGCTGCTAAATATACCTGTCAGTCATGTGCTGTCACGGAGTATTTTAAGACGGCTGTGCGTTTTGCCACCATACCTGCAGCCAGACTGAAATAACACATGCGAGGCTGTGAAGACACCATGAGCCTTTGGCTGTGAACGGCTCAGTTTAGACTCTCATTCTCTGAGGTGTGAAAGTCACTGTTGGTACTAGTTGGCTTATTTGCAGATGCAGTGTGGCAAAGTGTCTTTAATTTGATGAAAAAATAAATCTTTATTTAGTTTAATTTAATTTAATTTAATTTTATGTTATTTTATTTTATTTTTCATTTTACACATAAAGCAGATTATAACAGAAATCATAATTGGGTGTTTCTTTAACTTCTGCCCCAGGGTTTTTTTTTTTTTTTTTAGACATTAAACATTTTATTAGATTTTTTTATTTGATGAGAAAGGCTATGCAGAAAAAATACTTTATTTTATTTATTATTTTATTTTATTTTATTTTATTTTATTTTATTTATTTTATTTTATTTCATTTTATTATTTTATTTTACACATAAAGCAGATTATAACAATCTATTTTGTATATTATCATTATGATTTTTAGATCACATTATTCGAAAATTTGATGAGAAGGGCTAGCAGAAAAAAATAAATACTTATTTTATTAGAATTTTTTACATTTTATTGTATTTTTTAATCATTCTTGTAAATTTGAAGAGAAAGGCTATGCAGAATTTTTTTTTATTATTTTACACATAAAGCAAATTATAAACATTTATTTTTAGAAATTATTATTATAATTTTTATAAAGATCTAAAGGGCTATGCAGAAAAAAATATTTTTTTTTTCCACATTTTATTTGTTTTTTATTAATTGTAAATTTGATGAGAAAAGCTATGCAGAAAAAATATTTTTTTTAAATTTAATGTAATTTTATTTGGTTTCATTTTATTTATTTTATTTTTTATTTTATTTTACACATAAAGCAAATTATAACAATCTATTTTTATAAATTATCATTATCTTTTTTATAAATATCACATTAATTCTTGAAAATTTGATGAGAAGGCTATGCAGAAAAAATATTGTTTTCATTTTATTTATTTTGTATTAATTCTTGTAAATTTGATGAGAAAGGCTATTCAGGAAAAAAATATTTATTTCATGTTTTTTATTTTCTTTTAATTTAATTTAATTTTAAACAAAGATGATTATATCAATCTATTTTATAGATTAGCATTATCATTTTTATAAAGATCACATTAATTCTTGCAGAACAAAAAATTATTTTATTAAATTTTGTTTTATTTTATGTATTTTATTTTACACATGAAGCATATTATAACATAATCTAATGTATAGATTATCATTATCATTTTTATGAAGATCACATTAATTCTTGAAAATTTAATGAGAAAGGCTATGCAGAAAAATAAATAAATATTTATTTTATTTAAATAAGTTTTTACATTTTATTTATTTATTTTTTTGTAAATTTATTTTTAAAGATTATCATTTGTATTTTTATAAAGATCACTTTCATGTATGATTTGTTACAATTTGTTACAATATATTTTTTACATTCATCATTATATTAAAAGAAAATAATAATAATAATTATTATTATACATACAATCTAATAATAATAATAATGTAATTTATAATAAATATAGCTGTAATATGTGGGACAGCTGTATTGTGAAGAGGTATTAATTGTGAAAATATTATGTAATTTTATGTATTTAGTAAAAAATAAAGCCTTTGTTATTTAATAATGCAAAAAATGCAATTTCCATCCTACAATGTCATAATACACAATATATTTGGTAGAAATGACACTTTTGTGGAAATGTAAAAAAAAAAAAAAAAAAACAGATCTGGATCCTCTCACTGCCCATCCAAGCTTATCTGGGTGATTCTTTCCTACATTTCTGAAGCATTCTGGGTAAACACACAGAGGGCTGCTGCTTCACTGTACAGCAGAGCTCATCCTCCTCAGGGACTCGTGTGTCCTTATTTGGGGCGAAACGACAGACCCCGGCCCACAGCAACAGCAGTGCCCTCACCATCTATTTACAGCTGGGGCAGGGGAGGGTGTCCGGATTATTTCCAAATCTCCCTGAGTGGGTCTGGCTGAATGCTTGTTTAAGAAAGCCAGCCGTGCCGTGGGCCCTTCACAGCGCAATTATCAGGCCTGTTTCTCATGACTCACTTCTAAGCTGAGTTGTTTATCTGAAGGCCTGGCAGAATCTGGGCTAAACTTTTTTCAACGCCACTGCGTGACCCAGGACACTTTCCAGAGACACTACTGTAGTTCAGACACAAATAGAACAAGCCTTCACCTATTTTCCCATGAATATCAGGGAAAATAAGAGCCATGGGGGACATAAAATGTCAAAATGAGAACATTACCTGACTTATACTGCATGTTTAAATAGAGCCATTTGCTTTTATTTAGTTGGGTGCTTTGCTGATTGTTTTTAATACCCCTGTTTACTTGCATACAGATTTCTCAAATGGTGTCAGAAGGCAACCGAGAGGGTCTAAACGAAGCCGCGCTCAACCGCTACAATGCTGACCGGCCCAATGCATACAGCAGCCCTGCCGCTCCAGCTCCTGCCCCGGTCACTACAGCGCCCTCCAGTGGCACCTCCGCCGCTGCATCCTTCTTTGCCAGGTAAGACTCTGGGTTGGATGTCACATGACCTTCAATATGTTGCCTATTTATTTAGATCAACAGGCTGTGGTTTGTTGCAATTCTGTGCTACACTTTTAAAAATAAAGGTTGTTTTTGGCGTCTAAGGTTCAGTGAGAAACCTTTTCTCATCTGTAGAAACTTTCCATTTCACAAAAGGTTCTTTATAGTAGAAAAATGGTTCTTTAAAACCAAACCTCCTTTTGGAGACTTTTTGGAAATTTTTAAAAGAGTGCATCTGCTTTTGAAATACTGTCAGAGTATGTACTGCATTTATTGAAAAACATATTCTGTAAATGTGCAGGTGTTTTGTATACAATCTGGACATTAGCACTGTCATATGACCTATGGCGCTATGTTGCTGTTATGGCTTTGTAGGATTTTCATGGATGCATACTTGAGAATCTCAGCTGAAGTAGTACTTCATATGGTTATTTTTGGCATACTGTTTCATGCATACTGCATATTTTGCAAAACTACAAAAAAATGACCCCGTTCAAAAGTTTACATACACTTGATTCTTAATAATGTGTAATTTTTGTGTTTGTTTAGGGTTAAACCCTTTCCAACAATAACTATGATTTTGAGATCCATCTTTTCACACTGAGGACAACTGAGGGACTCATATGCAACTATTACAGAAGGTTCAAACGCTCACTGATGCTTCAGAAGGAAAAACAATGCATTAAGAGCTGCGGGGTGAAAACTTTTGAAAAGAATGAAAATGTTTACATTTTTCTTATTTTGCCTAAATATCATATTGTTTCTGATTTAGTACTGCTTATATACTTACAGAATATACTTACATGTTTCCCAGAAGACAAAATAAGTTAAATTTGCCCTGATCTTCAAATTCAAAGGTTTTCACCCCCCCTCCCCCCAGTTCTCAATGCATCGTGTTTCCTTCTGAAGCATCAGTGAATCAGTTTGAATCTTCTGTAATAGTTGCATCCGAGTCTCTCAGTTGTCTTCAGTGTGAAAAGATGGATGTCAAAATCATACAATCATTGTTGGAAAGGGTTCAAATACACAAAATTGCTGAAAAACCAAAGAATGTGTGGGACCTGAAGGATTTTTCTGAAGAAAAGCAGGCAGTTTAACTGTTTAGGACAAACATTTTTAGGTCATGTTTGCTGTTGTCAACACTATCTGATTGGTTTAGGGTAGGGTTTCGTTTAGGTGGTACGTTACTTTCAAACGTAAAACAGTATTAAAATTTTACCGCCAATTACTAGACATTTATTAATTTTGTAATAAAATGTTGCCAGATTCACGTTGATCTGTTTTGGGTAAAACTGAACCCGTTTTTTGGCACCCCTTACTGGACATTTCACTTCATGAAATTTGATAAAAAAATAAATAAAAGGTAATACAATTTTGTGGAAATGTTGCCACAGGCACATTTTTCCAATAAGCCTGGTATTTGAACATACTAGTCATCTGATGTATAGTTTTTGACACTATATAATAAGGAAGGATTGGACGTATTTAAGCATAGGATTGGACAGTTTTGGTAGTTGAATCAATGAAAAAGCACAGTGAGATCTATTCTGATACCATGCTAGTTTTCTAGCAGTATTTTATGGTAGATTGTTTCCGCCACTGAATTAAAAAAAATTAAGGTTATTGCGACTTTTTATCTCACAATTAAGTCAGAATTGTGAAATATAAACTCACAATAATGAGTAATAAAGTCGGTTTTGTGTGATATATATACTCGCAATTGTGAGAAAAAGTCAGAATTGTGAGATAAAATATCGCAATTGCAAATTATAAAGTCAGAATTGCAATTCTGAGAAATAAAGTCAGAATTGTGTGATATAAACTCGCAATTCTGCGAGCATATCAATCTTTTTTCACAGCTTATATCTCGCAATTCTGACTTTATTTCTCGCAATTGTGAGTTTGTGTCTCGCAGTTCTGATTTTATAACTTACAATTCTGACTTTATAACTTGCAATTGTGAGTTTATATCTCACAATTCTGAGAAAAGAAGTCAGAATTGTGAGTTTATATGGTGTCATTCTGAGAAAAAAAGAGCTGCGAGAGAAAAAAAGTCAGAATTGTGAGATAAAAAGTCACAATTACCTTTTTTATTTTTGTATTCAGTGGCAGAAAACAGGCTTACCTGGGATTTGCTGCACATGATTCAAAAACACATGATCCAAGTAGACAAGAGATAGATTTATTGAATTTTATCTACCTTAATGAGTCCTTCCTACTATAAGAGAGCACAGTCTTAAAAAATGACAGCTTCCCTTCCCCAGCTTTCCAAGCTGCTCTTCTTTAGCATTTTGCAACATGGTCTGAATATCTGATGAGCTTGACGCACATCTGCAGCCAGCATATAAACTCTGTCTGTCATTTCACAGTCATTCAGGGGGTGTAGCGGGACTTGGGGGTCAAACGCCAAGAGTGTCTGCATGTCCTCTCGAGTTCGATCCCTCACTCGCACTCATCGTCACAGCTGTCTGTTGTCAACAGGACATTTCTCACACATGCAAACATATATGCACAAATGCACAGGCACTGAAAGGTGTCATCACGTTAATGGTGTCATATGAGTCACAGAGTGACTTTTCCCATAGCTGTCTTGCTGTAAAAAATTATTCAATCTAGTGTGGATCATTTGCTCCTATGGTTGTGTGTATTGTCTTTTGAAAGAAGCATTATGTCATACTGTACTATAGGAAAGACATCTTCTCCTCTGTCAAGTGATTGGTGCTCTGGTCTCTGTCGCCCTGTGGGGCGTGGGAGGGGGCGAGGACATAGATCATGGGCTTTTATCAGAGCTGAAGTCGAGGAGGAGAGCGCTGGAAGATAGCAGGAGACGAATGGCTCATGTGAAACCTCAAAACCTCCCGTTTTCGTGAGAGCCTCTAATAAATCAGGCCTTCTGCAGCAGCTGGATTTTATGAATTTATTTGTATCAGAGGGCTACAGCTGTGGTGGCACTGTGATTTTATCTTCCTCTCCTCCATCTTGTTCTTTGTGCCCACTGCATAGATGCCAGAAGACTGGCCAGAATGAAAGGAAGAAATCCTGCCTTTCAGTTACATTAATGGAGGGTTTCTGCAGGTTTTTTTATGAAGGTCAATTTAAGATCTTTCTAAGACCATGTGGAGAAAATTTAAGGAGCAAATTGAAGGGAGCACAATGTATATTCTCTAAATGTAAATGTCTACAATACAACTTCCAATTGATCTCCATTACTTTTTAATTCATTTAAAAAAAAGCTTAACTAGAATATGGAAGCAACTTGATCACACTGTAAAAAATGTTCTTAAAGGGGAAACGTTTTCATACATCATTGGCAGATATTTGCTTAATTTCTCAGAAAACAAGACTTCAGCTGCGTTTTAAGTAAATGCATTTTTATTTATGGCTGTTTAGATATTTGTATTAGAAAACAAGATCTTTGTCTTTTTCTGAGACAAAATTTGGACTATATATCCTCCTAGAATTTCCAAGCTAGAACCACCAAGCTTGGGTTAGACCTTTAGACCGGTCTGACTCGAGTTGCTATAACTTTTCTAACTGATCCGACTTATGGTTTTTGGTAAACAGATGAGCAAAACGATTAAAAATCTCATAGACATTCATTGAGGGGGTGAAAATTTTTGCACTGTAAGATTAATAAAGTGTTTAAGCTGTCAATCACTAGCAAAGCTTAATGGCTATCCTAGAACAACATGCTAAATCATGCTAGCAACATACCAAAACATGTTAGAAATGTGATAATCATGCTAAAACATGTGAATCATGCCAAAAACATGCTAATCATACTAAAAGCAACATGTAAATTATGTTAAATCATGATGCAACATGCTATTAAGATCTATCTAACCTATCTAAACTTTTAAACTTCAAGCAGTTACAACTGCTTCAAACTTTCAGGCAGGCTTTCTCAAGCCAACTTCTTCATCTTCTTCTTTCTCTTCTCAGACAAAATTTGGACTGTATCTTCTCCTAGAGTTTTCAAGCTAGAACCACCAAACTTGGGTCAGATCTTTAGACTGGTCTGACTCGGACTGCTCTATCTTTTCTAACTGATCCGACTTACGGTTTTTGGTAAACAGACAATCAAAACTACGAAAAAGTCCCATAGACTTTCATTGAGGGGGTGAAAACTTTTGTACAGTAAGATCTATAAAGTGTTTAAACTGTATATCACTAGCAAAGCTTAGTGACTATCCTAGGACAATATGCTAAATCATGCTAGCAACATACTAAATCATGTTAGAAATGTGCTAATCATGCTAAAACGTGAATCATGCCAAAAACATGCTAATCATACTAAAAACAACATGTAAATGATGTTAAATCATGATGCAACATGCTATTAAGATCTATCTAACCAATCTAAACTTTCAAACTTCAAGCTTTTACAACTGCTTCAAACTTTCAGGCTAGGCTTTCTCAAGCCAACTTCTTCATCTTCTTCTTTCTCTTCTCAGACAGAATTTGGACTGTATCTTCTCCTAGAGTTTTCAAGCTAGAACCACCAAACTTGGGTCAGATCTTTAGACTGCTCTGACTCGGATTGCTCTATCTTTTCTAACTGATCCGACTTACGGTTTTTGGTAAACAGACAATCAAAACTACGAAAAAGCTTTTACAACTGCTTCAAACTTTCAGGCTAGGCTTTCTCAAGCCAACTTCTTCATCTTCTTCTTTTTCTTCTCAGACAGAATTTGGACTGCATCTTCTCCTAGAGTTTTCAAGCTAGAACCACCAAACTTGGGTCAGATCTTTAAACTGGTCTGACTCAGATTGCTAGATCTTTTCTAACTGATCCGACTTACGATTTTTGGTAAACAGACAATCAAATCTACGAAAAAGTCCCATAGACTTTTATTGAGAGGGTGAAAACTTTTGCACATTAAGGCTATCAACATCTATCCACATCTTTCTAATCTATCTATATAAACTTTCAAACTTGAACTGCTTCAAACTACTTTCTATAATAGGTATGCAGTGAATTACATTGTTGTACAGGAAACGCAGGACCTTTGCCAGAATGGACACCAAGTGAATCACCGTGATGCAACACCAAAGAAATATCCAGCCAAAATCCTTTCACACGCTTTGTCTGAGAACATCCCCTCAGCGTGTTTCTAAACTGAGACTTTAACATGGCTTTGAGGTATCACTAATCTTCCTGTCACAATCTCAAACCTCTGCGGTTTGATTCGTTGTCCTCAGGTGAGAGGAAGCAAAGCTCTTTCGGAAGTGAAGATAGTGTGACAGTAGTGCTAACCTCAGCTTCAACTTTAGCAGGAACCACGTCTCCCTTTGATATGTCATTTGGGTGATATTCGATACTAATCTAGCTCACTTTAAAATTCAGACAGCGCACTAGTTGATGTGTTAGAGAGAAAAGTGAGCTAGAGAGCTGGAAGTTGTGTGTGTATAGTACAAACAAAAAAATCGTACTTTTCTAACACATGATATATTGGTGCAGGTTATTACAAAGATGAAAATGCATGGATTTGCTTTGCCTATGAAATGGCTCTCAAGGCAAACATCTTTATGGATTATGGAATTAAAATGGTTTTTGAGTAGCGTTTCATGTCAGTGTTCGTGTCAGATCTGTGAGAGAATCCCTCCGATCTCCTGATAGGCTGTTTAAATTACTTTAGTTGTGTTTTGGTGATGATGGCTGTTGATTGGCTGGTTGTTTCATCCAATTAGCTCGCTGACAGTTGCCTGGGAACATGATTAATATCCTGCTCCAGTGCTAATGTCATCCCATTTATAATTAATATTCATGAGAGGATTTTCTGTTGGAAAAAGTTTCAGCTTCTCCTTGTTTGTCCGTTGTTTTGTTTTACATCTCTCATAGCCGTCTATCAAATGTGTCAGCGGGCAGAAAACATTTACAGTAGAAACCATTTGGCAGCGCCTCTGTTCTTGAGATGTGGTACGTGGTTTTACATGAGGGATAAACAATTATAACTGATGACATTTAGCTTCATCTGTAGACTGAATTGTTATACTGCTTGTGCGCTCTTAATCCCTATGAGGGATCTTATACTGTAGATGTATTGCTCAGACACTGTAAATATTTCTTTAATGTTCAGATCACAGAGAGGTTAAAAGGCGTCCAGTGTGATTTACTGGCCTCATATCAACCATGCTGGTGGATGCCAGACTGAGCGTATATACTAGATCTGTGCTTTTCAACTGGTGTGTCGCAGGACAGCAGGAAAAAACAATATTGAATGCAAATATTAATCTGCAGCTATGGTTTTAATGATGTATAAATAGGAAAATAATACATAGGCTTACGAACCAGGGTTATTATTGGCAACTAAAACAAAAGCTGAAATTGCAAAATAAATAAACTGAAATGTTAACTGAAATAAAATATGAAAATACTTTTTTATCCCAGCTAATTGGCAGTACAATTAGTAACTTGAGTTTTGGTAAAACTGAAATAAAAATTAATAAAGTGAAAAAAAAATGAATAAAAAAATAAAATAGCCATATATAAAAAACAAAAACTACTGAAAATTGCAAAAAAAAAATGCTAATAATTTTACTAAAACAGCTGAAAATGAATGAAAAATAATAAAATAGCCATATATAAAAACAAAAACTACTGAAATGACAAAAAATGTAATTAATTTGACTAAAACTGCTGAAAATTAATAAAAAATAATAAAATAACCAAATATAACAACAAAAACTACTGAAAATTTAAAATAAATGCTAATAATTTTACTAAAACAGCTGAAAATGAATGAAAAATAATAAAAAAGGCATATATAAAAACAAAAACTACTGAAAATTACAAACAATTCAAGTAATTTTACTAAAACTACTGAAAATCAATAAAAAAGTAATAAAACAGCCATATATAAAAACAAAAACTACTTAAAATGACAAAAAATGTAATTAATTTTACTAAAACTGCTGAAAATTAATACAAAAACAATAAAATAGCAATGTATAACACAAAAACGACTAAAAATTACAAAGAATTTAACTAATTTTACTGAAACTGATGAAAAAGAATAAAAAAGGAATAAAACAGCCATATATAAAAAAACAAAAACTACTTAAAATGACAAAAAATGTAATTAATTTTACTAAAACTACTGAAAATTAATAAAAAGTAATAAAATAGCCATATATAAAAACAAAAACGACTGAAAATGACAAAAAGGCTAATAATTTTACTAAAACAGCTGAAAATGAATAAAAAATAATAAAATAGCCATATATAAAAATAAAAACCACTGAAAATTACAATAAAATGTAATTAATTTTACTAAAACTGCTGAAAATTAATAACAAAATAATAAAATAGCAATGTATAAAACAAAAACGACTAAAAATGACAAAGAATTTAACTAATTTTACTGAAACTGATGAAAAAGAATAAAAAAAGGAATAAAACAGCCATATATTAAAAACTAAAACTACTGAAAATTTTAAAAATGCAAATAATTTTACTAAAACAGCTGAAAATCAATAAAACACAATAAAATAGCATATATTAAAAACAAAAAACTACTGAAAATTACAAACAGATCAACTACCAAGAACAAAAACAAGCAAGCAAGCAGGCAAACAAACAAACAAACAAATAATATTATTTTTATTCAATATTATATTCAGCTTTCAACTGTATCTTAATCATTTTATTTCTGTCTATGAAATGTTTTGATAATATTTTGAGTCTGCCCTTCATGTCTATAGTAAAATCCTGAAGCAAAACCAGTTAAAAAACACTGACTAGATATAAAATGCCCATCCCACGCTCCTTGTGTTGCTATTGATTCTGCATTTTTCCACATGTGTCTGCTGCTCCTTTTTTTTTTTTCAGAGCAGTGAAAGGAGCAGGAGAGAGTGTGCCGCGTGATTTATAACCGCAGTGCCCTCATGTAGCAGACAATGTCAGCCATCCTTCGGCAGTAAAAAAAGAAGGTTGTAAATTTCAGCCGAAGGTGCGGGTTTACATGAAGGACGGCCCTCTTTTGTGTATATATGTGTCTCGGCCTGTTGTTTGACAGGTAAAGACTATCCTGCCAAAGTGCGTGTGTGTATATGTACACCTGGCACACATTTTTCTCTTTGTTTGAAACAGGACCGTGTCACACCCCTTGCGCTTTTCCCCTGGCCTCACTGTGTGCACCTGAAAATTTACAGACGTCGTAACATGCCTTCTTGAGAGAGTGCTGTGCTTTATGGGACAGGTGTCATGACCTGACCATCCGGATGTGTTCAGTTAAAGATGTGGCAGGGCTGTCAAACTCAACTGCGCATCTGTAATTTACACGGCACCTTTCCAGAAACCAAGAAACACATTCTGTACTTCTTTTGATATGTGCGGCAGATTGTCTCTCTCTCTCTTTGAATTTCTGTCATAGTATAGTATATATTGCTGTTGTGTATTATAAAAACATTTGTAATTTACATTTTCCAAAAATTATTCCAAGCAAAGTCACAACAAGAACAGTTGCAGTGTGTTTAAAGAAATCGTTGGAGTGAATGATTATGACTCGTATAGGTTTTGTTGCCAAATGAATCACTTCTGAAACATAGGTTTTGTTTCAGAGTGAATGTTTTTGAACAAATACAGTCCCTTGAATGAACTGAGTTTTAAATGAATCAGTTGAGTTAATGATTCAGTGATTTGCTCATGTAGGTTTTGTTGCTGAATGAATCACTTGTTTTGTTTCAGAGTGAATGTTTTTGAACAAATCGTTTGAGTGAATGATTCAGTGACTCACTCATGAAGACAGTCACTTGAATGAACAGTGTTTTTGAATGAATCGGTTGAGTGAATAATTCTATGACTCACCCATATAGGTTTTGTTACTTAATGAATCAATTGTTTTGTTTCAAAGTGAATGTGTTTGAACAAATTGATTGAATAAATGATTCAGTAATTTGCTCAAGTAGGTTTTGTTGCTGAATGAATCACTTGTTTTGTTTCAAAATGAATGTTTTTGAACAAATCATTTGAGTGAATGATTCAGTGACTCACTCATGAAGACAGTCACTTAAATGAACAGCATTTTGAATGAATTGAGTGAATAATTCTACGACTCACTCATATATGTTTTGTTGCTGAATGAATCACTTGTTTTGTTTCAGAGTGAATGTTTTTGAACAAAATATTTGAGTGAACGATTCAGTGACTCATGAAGACAGTCACTTGAATAAACAGCGTTATGAATAAATTGGTTGAGTGAATGATTCAGTGATTTGTTCAAATAGGTTTTGTTGCTGAACGAATCAATTGTTTTGTTACAGAGTGAATGTGTTTGAACAAATTGGTTGAATAAATGATTCAGTAATTTGCTCAAATAGGTTTTGTTGCTGAATGAATCATTTGTTTTATTTTAGAATGAATGTTTTTGAACAAGTCGATTGAGTGAATGATTCAGTGACTCACTCATGAAGACAGTCACTTGAATAAACAGTGTTTTGAATGAATCGGTTGAGTGAATAATTCTATGACTCACCCATTTAGGTTTTGTTGCTGAATGAATCACTTGTTTTGTTTCAAAATGAATGTTTTTGAACAAATCATTTGAGTGAATGATTCAGTGACTCACTCATGAAGACAGTCACTTAAATGAACAGCATTTTGAATGAATTGAGTGAATAATTCTACGACTCACTCATATATGTTTTGTTGCTGAATGAATCACTTGTTTTGTTTCAGAGTGAATGTTTTTGAACAAAATATTTGAGTGAACGATTCAGTGACTCATGAAGACAGTCACTTGAATAAACAGCGTTATGAATAAATTGGTTGAGTGAATGATTCAGTGATTTGTTCAAATAGGTTTTGTTGCTGAACGAATCAATTGTTTTGTTACAGAGTGAATGTGTTTGAACAAATTGGTTGAATAAATGATTCAGTAATTTGCTCAAATAGGTTTTGTTGCTGAATGAATCATTTGTTTTATTTTAGAATGAATGTTTTTGAACAAGTCGATTGAGTGAATGATTCAGTGACTCACTCATGAAGACAGTCACTTGAATAAACAGTGTTTTGAATGAATCGGTTGAGTGAATAATTCTATGACTCACCCATTTAGGTTTTGTTGCTGAATGAATCAGTTGTTTTGTTTCAAAGTGAATGTGTTTGAACAAATTGCTTAAATAAATGATTCATTGATTTGCTCATGTAGGTTTTGTTGCTGAATGAATCACTTGTTTTGTGTCAGAGTGATGTTTTTTAACAAACCGTTTGAGTGAATGATTCAGTGACTCATTCATGAATACAATCACTTGAATGAACAGCGTTTTGAATGAATCAGTTGAGTGAATAATTATATGACTCACTTATATAGGTTTTGTTGCTGAATTAATAATTTGTTTAATTTCAGAATGAATGTTTTTAAACAAATCGTTTGAGTGAATGATTCAGTGACTCACTCATGAAGACAGTCACTTGAATGAACAGCGTTTTGAACGAATCGGTTGAGTGAATAATTATATGACTCACTCATATAGGTTTTGTTGCTGAATGAATCATTTGTTTTGTTTCAGAGTGAATTTTTTTAACAAATCGTTTGAGTGAATGATTCTATGATTCACTCATATCGGTTTTGTTGCTGAATAAATCATTTGTTTTATTTCTGAATGAATGATTTTGAACAAATTGTTTGAGTGAATGATTCAGTGACTCACTCATGAAGACAATCACTTGAATGAACAGCATTATGAATGAAGTGATTTGTTCATATAGGTTTTGTTGCTGAATGAATCACTTGTTTTGTGAATGATGTGAGTGACTGAATGTTTTTGAACAAATCAGTTGAGTAAATGATTCAGCGACTTTTATTTTGTAACTCCGTTTTTTTTTTTTGGCAGAAACTATGTTGAAGTCTTTCAGCTGAACATGTTTTTCAAAAGTGGATTTATTTTAATTTATGTAAAAATGTAAAAATATTTAAAAAAAATGGAATTACTGGAAAATGGAAACTTGCATACACTCTATTTTGTTTTATTTAATTTTAATTTATTAAAATATTTTTTCTTAAAAATTATTTTAATATTCAGCTGGCGTTGAACGGGTCAATACAGGACTTTCTTTCCAAAAGTGAATTTATTTAATTTATTTTTATTTTTATTTAACCATGCAGTTATATAACCAACAGCAAAGAAACTTTCAGAAGCTTTTTATTTTATTTTACCATGCAGTTATGCAACAATGCAGTTATTTTATTAAAAAATAAGCTGGCTCTGAGCAGGAATATTAATATGAATAGGACATTTTTTCATAAGTGGATTTACTAACCCTGTGTTGGCTCCATCAGCTCCAGTCTGTGAGTTGCTGTCTGCTGTTGGCACACGATGAATAGCTGATCTTGCTGCTGCTGCTATCTGCCTGCATGAGAGACTCTATCATCAACCTTGCTCGCTGGAGTCAGGGGGCCAACCGTCACCCCTGCGCAACCATGCCTGACATTTCAACAACCCCTCCTCTCCTTTCCTTGACTTCACTCAGCCATGTCACGTTCCTGTGGCTCTCATTTGTTCCTGCGGTACCCCTGATCCCAGGTCTCGGCCGCTGCACTTTAAGTAAGGACACACTGACCTAAAACGGTAGAGCGGGCAGCCCATATGGAAGTGTTCTTTTAATGTTTTTGTAGCGGAAAAAGCCTTACAGTGTTGTGGTTTCTTATCTAGAGCTCTGTGTCTGTTTTGTATCACAGTCTCCATGCTTTCCTATACGGATCCTTATCTGTCACTGTATTAGTAATCATTCATCCCGTTGTTTAAAGTGGGATTATGCAAGGATGTGAACTCTATATTTCTCAGTTTGCTTGTGGTATCCCAATTTCTCACACCCCTTAAGGAGGTTCTTGTGTTGTAAGGTGATCTCGAGAGCATTCAGAAATCATGTAGCCGTATCAGTTCGATCTATTTCTAGATCTGCCCTGGCCCACTCAGGTGTGCCGTCCCAGGTGTGTTGGCACAGGAATGGGTCTCTCTCGTGCAGAGGGTAAATTGACATCTCAGCAATGGCTCAATTCCAGTACAGGTCGTTCTCCTCCTCTTTCTCAATCCATCTGCTTTCCCTCCACCCTCACAGCCCTGCTTTACCCCCATCTAAACACCCTCCCCAGAGCCCACTGCTGCTGTTTCTGCTGCTGCAGCTAGATGGTTATTTGTAAACAGTTTGGCTAGTTTAAAAATATATATATTTGTATATATGTGTGAATAATCTCATATTTCTAAGGGAAGAAAACAATGAAATATCATTTTATTTATTTGTTTGTTTGTTTGATTTGTTTATTTATTTATTTATTTTAAATATATACATACATGCATGCATACATGCATACATACCTATATTTATATATCAATAAACATTGATTACATTGTATTTGTATAATATTTTAAAATCATATTTATGATATAGATTACAAAAATAACATTTATTTATTTTCCTAAATTTCCAGTATTAGCATATATCAATTAACATGCAATTATATTTTTATAATTATTTTTTAAAATTACATTTATCAAATTGATTACAAAGACAAACATTTATTTATATATTTATTTTCCAGTATGGGAATATATCAATAAAAATGCAATTATATTTTGTAATTATTTTTAAAATTATTTTTATGAAATAGAATACAAAGACAAACATTTATTTATTTATTTCCTAAATTTGTAGTATTGTCATATATTAATAAAAATGCAATTAAATTTTATAATTATTATTATTTTAAAAATAAATCAAAGAAACAGATTACAAAGACAAACATATATTTATTTATTTTTTTTCCTAAATTTCCAGTATCGACATACATTTTAATAAACATGCAATCAACATTTATATATTTATTTAATTTCCAGTATTGTTATATGTCAATAAACATGCAATTACATTTTAATAATAATGTTTTTAAATGATATTTATAAAATAATTATGAATACAAACATTTATGTATGTATGTATCTATTTGTTTGTATCCAGTATTTGCATATATCAATAAACATGCTATTATATTTTTAGAATTATTATTTTTATTTTATTTTATTTATGAAATAGAATACAAAGACGAACATTTATTTATTTCCTAAATTTTCAGTATTGACATATTTCAAAAATATATTTCAAATATTTGCATATATATATATATATATATATATATATATATACATACATACATACACACACATATATAATATGTATTTATTTATTTGTATATGCAAATATTGAAATTGAGCTTGCACATTATAGATTACAGTTAGACTATTACAAAGATGAACATTAAGCCATTTAATTATTTATTTCCTAAATAAATGATTACATTTGTCTGCCTGCATAAAATGCCTGCTTAAATTTCCCTTAGATTTACATTTTTTTTTCTTGAAAACAAAACCTTTTCGTTACTGTTCATGTTTAATACTCACATTCTCATTTTTCCCTGAAGAAGCAGCTTTAATCAGAAACAGATTTAATGCAATGTATTCTGATCCTTTCGCTGTGCTACAGATGGTTTGTGTGTGAACAAATGAAGGTGGGGTGTGGGGAACGTACCCCAGAGATGATATAATGCGAGCAGCCATGCGGAACCGCTGCCACTGTCACTGTGTGCAGCGCGTGTCGATTCCTTCATTAACTCTCCCGTGCCTCCATCTCCGGGGAGCTAAAGTGGCACCCCCCTCGACCTGCACCTTGCAGCGCTCCACCTCCTTACCGTTTTACTTCACCGTGGCCTTTAAAACAAACAGGGTCACCTAAGAAACCCCTCACATAAGCACTGACCCCTCCGTCGCAGGACCAGCCCCCTTCTCTGCGGCCGTCTCTCCCCCCACACGCTGGCATGATGGATCGAGCTGCCGAAGCGCCGGGGCTGCGGGTGTGAGGAGAGTGAGAGCTTTCATTAGTGTCCCTCTAAAGAGCCCAGCCTGATTTATTCCATAAATATTCCCCTCAGGGGACGCCTGTCTCTGACGGCATTTCACTACAGCCGCGCTTGGCGTGTGTGTGTATATATAGATATGTATATTCATGCTTGACACTGGCACTTTTCTCTAAATTAGCACATCCTTGTTATTTTAACCCAGAGCAGCATTTTAGATGTGTTTTATTCCTTTATTTGTGTTTTTTTTTTTTTTGAGGGGAGGCAATTGTTGCCTTATGGACGGTAAATCTTTCCTTTGCTTGAGGCCAGATCACCTTAGCAGTCACTTCTCATGAACCCCCAAAAAGCCCTAGTAATCATATTGAAACACTTTGATAACTACATAGAAGTGTGCTGAAAACACTCAAAATGCTTTAGCAATCACATAGCAACACCCTGACAACCACACAGAACACCTTAGCAACCACATAGCAACACCCTTGCAAACACCTTAGCAACTGCATAGCAGCATACTAAAACTACTCAGAACAATTAGCAACCACATAATAACACCTTGGCAATCACTCAGAACACTTTAGGGACCACATAGCAACACCCTGGCAACCACTCAGAACACCCTTGGAACTACATAGCAACATGCAAAAATCAATCAGAACACCCTAGGAACTGCATAGCAACATAATAAGGCCAATCAGAACCTCTTAGCAACAGCCTGGAAATCACTTAGAACACATTCATAACATGCACAACAACATGCTAAAACCACTCAGAATAACTTTAAAAACTAGCCAGAACACTTTAGGAACCACATAGCAACTCCCTGGCAACTGCATAGCAATGTACCGAAAAACACTCAGAATACAACAAGATAAAGCCAATCAGAACCTTTTAGCTACCACATAGCAAATAACATTGTAAAGCCAATCAGAACTTTTTAGCAACACCCTGGCAACCATCCAGAACACTCTCACAACTGTATAGCAAAATGTTAAAAACATAAAGAACACCTTAGCAAACCACATAGCAACACCTTGGCAACCACTCAGAACATCCTAGCAACTACATAGCAACATACTGAAAAACACTCAGAATACAACAGAATACAACATCTAAAGCCACTAAAACACATCTTAGCGTCACCCTGTCAACCATCCAGAACAACTTAGCAACCACATAGCAACACCCTTGCAATCACTCATAACTCCATAGCAACCACACCGCTCAGAACAACATAACAACCTCTCAGAAACACCCTAGCACCCATATAGCAACATATTGAAAAACACTCAGAATACAATATGATAAAGCCAATTAGAACCTCTTAGCAACATCCTGGCCACTACCCAGAACACCTTTATAACTGCATAACATGTTAAAATCACTCAGAACACCCTAGCAACCACATAGCAACATCTTGGGAGCCACGCATAATGCTTTAGGAACCACATATCAACACCTTGGCAAACAGCTAAACCCTAAATACTAAAACCACTTTGAACATCTTAGCATCACCCTGGTGACCATCATGAACAACACCCTGGAAACTGCATAGCAACATGTTAAAACATTCCTTGACAAAGTCTTGTAGCCAACCCTGTTGACAAAACCAGCATATGCTGGTTAGGTATGTTTTGAAGCATGGCAGCTGGTTTAAGTTGGTTTAAGCTGGTCCTTAGTTGGTCATGAGATGGTTCAAGCTGGTCCTGAGCTGGTTATGAGCTGATTTAAACTGGCAATGTGCTGGTTATAAGCTGGTTATGAGCTGGTTTAAATGGGTCCTGAGCTGGTTATGAGCTGGTTTAAGCTGGTCCTGAGCTGGTTATGAGCTGGTTATAAGCTGGTTATGAGCTGGTCTAAGATGGTCCTGAGCTGGTTATAAGCTGGTTATGAGCTGGTTAAGATGGTCATGTGCTGGTTATAAGTTGGTTATGAGCTTGTTTAAGCTGGTCCTGAGCTGGTTATAAGCTGGTTATGAGCTGGTCTAAGATGGTCCTGAGCTGGTTATGAGCTGGTTAAGATGGTCATGTGCTGGTTATAAGATGGTTATGAGCTGGTTTAAGCTAGTCCTGAGCTGGTTATAAGCTGGTTATGAGCTGGTTTAAGATGGTCCTGAGTTGGTTATAAGCTAGTTATTAGCTGGTTTAAGTTGGTCCTGAGCTGGTTATGAGCTGGTTTAAGATGATCCTGAGCTGGTTATGAGCTGATTTAAACTGGCAATGTGCTGGTTATAAGCTGGTTATGAGCTGGTTTAAATGGGTCCTGAGCTGGTTATGAGCTGGTTTAAGCTGGTCCTGAGCTGGTTATGAGCTGGTTATAAGCTGGTTATGAGCTGGTCTAAGATGGTCCTGAGCTGGTTATAAGCTGGTTATGAGCTGGTTAAGATGGTCATGTGCTGGTTATAAGTTGGTTATGAGCTTGTTTAAGCTGGTCCTGAGCTGGTTATAAGCTGGTTATGAGCTGGTCTAAGATGGTCCTGAGCTGGTTATGAGCTGGTTAAGATGGTCATGTGCTGGTTATAAGATGGTTATGAGCTGGTTTAAGCTAGTCCTGAGCTGGTTATAAGCTGGTTATGAGCTGGTTTAAGATGGTCCTGAGTTGGTTATAAGCTAGTTATTAGCTGGTTTAAGTTGGTCCTGAGCTGGTTATGAGCTGGTTTAAGATGATCCTGAGCTGGTTATGAGCTGATTTAAGTTGATCCTGAGTTGGTTATAAACTGGTTATGAGCATGTTTAAGCTGGTCCTGAACTGGTTATGAGCTGGTTTAAGTTGGTCCTGAGCTGGTTATAAGCTGGTTATGAGCTGGTTTAAGATGGTCCTGAGGTGGTTATAAGCTAGTTATTAGCTGGTTTAAGATGATCCTGAGCTGGTTATGAGCTGGTTAAGGCTGGTCATGTGCTGGTTATGAGCTTGTTTAAGATGATCCTGAGCTGATTTAAGATGGTCCTGAGCTGGTTATAAGCTGGTTTAAGCTGGTCATGTGCTGGTTATGAGCTGGTTTAAGATGGTCATGTGCTGGTTATGAGCTGGTTTAAGTTAGTCTTGAGCTGATTTTAGCTGGTTATGTGCTGGTAATAAGCAACTAGCTCCTGATCAGTGTTTTAAGTGATATAAATGTATTTTCTAATGAAATTTGATTTTTAAAGGCAAGTGAATAAAAACACACAGAGAATAACAGCCCAGAGATTGTGATAATAACAATGATCTGTTTCAAAGCTAGAATTATGATGACGACCCTGAGCCATAAGCGATGATCTTTATCCCTTTTTCTTTCAAATGTCTCTTTCTCATTCTCTTTCCCATTCATCTTGTTTGACAGGAAGAAGGGGCTGCTTAAAATTCAGGGCAATTAACTCTTGATCCCATCCATTTAGCTGTGAGAGGACGTGAGCGATCACTTAAAGAGCGTCACAATGCACTGACAAGTGGACATCAGGCCTTGCAATGACCTCAACATAAATTATAAATGCAGACTAGAGCCAGAGATGATTATGAGCTCTTTCTGCACCATAACCACCACAGGCATTGAGCTCAACACTGACATCCAACCTAATATTCAGAGTAACGCTCATTTGGGTTTCCAATGGGCTGATTTTCAAACCTTTACAGTACATTTGGTCCCAAACTAGAATATTCGTTCACATTTGGCTTTGTATTAGCATTGATTTTGCCATGGAGGACAATTAGAACACAGTCCCATGATTAATTGATATGATTTGACTCACCAGGCCGGTCTGATTCTGTGAGATTCGCGGTGAGTTACTATCTAACAAGCTACGGCCAAATGACATGCTTAAGCACATAGGTTAATCATATAACAGCCGCGGAGTCAGCCATCGATGAGAGCCGCAATAATTCTGATGATAATCACGGTAATTACTATCAGCATTATCACTCAGAGGCATGAAATTGACCTCTAGAGATCAGCGGAGGCCTGGATGGATTGGAGATAAGAGCCTGCAGGTCCTATTTCCGTTCGTTGATTTAATTTAATGTAAATAGAGGGTGAGTCTGCATACAATTCCATTACACTGCCAGTGGCAGCTATAGGAGCTTGTTGGGATAAAGGGAAGCATGGCAAAAACTGGCCACCCACACATTATGGCTTTGTTCCAATAGCTAGTGAGCTGTTCTAGATAGACAACTTCTAAGGAAGCATACTGACCAATTCTGACCATTTATTACTATATTTTATTTTATAATTTAGATATATATTATGATTCATAAATTATGTGTATTTTATTTTTTATTATATTATATATAATACTTTTAAACTAAATTCTATTAAACATTTATTTTGCTTCATGTTAGCTTCAGTTCGGCCAAAACAAGGTAACTTTGATGCCTGTGATGCCTTAAAATACTGTTTATGTAGGCAGCTCACTAGGTTTTGGCACAAAGCTTATGATTATCGAACGTTAGGAACTTGCATGTTGTCCAATTACAGCAACCCCTTGCCTCCCAGTCCTGCATTTCCTGCCTTGGCTGACATTATTAATTTTGGAGGGCACCCTGGAGCCTGTGAAGCAGAGGATCTTTGGTACTATAAATGGATACACAGCCTGCTTTGGTCCTAATTGAGTCTGATGTTCCTCTGCATGCGCTCTAGATCTACAATATTTTTCCAAACATAAATAAACAGTGGCCTGATAAAGCAGCTGTCTTATGTAATATTTACTGAAATTGTCCAAATGTACACTATTTACTTTTTTAAAATGCATGTTCCTGGTCTTATTGTGCATGCTATTTAAATTATCTTATTAATTGGCTGTTGGTTATTAATTAAAGCAGTCTTTCCAAAATTGTTAATCTGGACCATATTGTCACATTCCTACATTTGTCCTTTCACGTCTGAAGCACACATATGCCCATCAGTCAGTCTCTTTGTCAGCTGTTAACTAGCGTCACCATAGTAACAGCACATTCAGTACTGGTGTGTGCACTTCAGTTTGCAGTCAGCAGTAATGGATCTGGCCTTCAGGAGGCTCAGCTCACCTCAGCACCACTTATGCCATGTGTTTATATCTTGCTTGTAGGCCAAAAACCATTCGGATTCCCAAGCAGCCTTTTTGGCTCAACAGGAGAAGCCCATTTTACTTCTACGTAATGTATTTCAGAGTGGAACAGGATATAAGTGTGTATGCTGTGTGTGTGTGTGTGTGTGTGTGTGTGTGTGTGTGTGTGTGTGTGTGTGTGTGTGTGTGTGTGTGTGTGTGTGTACCTGGTATTCATCACGTTGTGGGGACCAAATGTCCCCACAAGGATAGGAATACCAGTAGATTTTGACCTTGTGGGGACATTTCTCAGGTCCCCATGAGGAAACAGGCTTATAAATCATGCACAATGAGTTTTTTGATGAAGTAAAAGTATGCACAATCTCCTGTGAGGGCTAGGTTTAGGTGTAGGGTAGGTGTAGGGCGATAGAAAGTACGGTTTGTACAGTATAAAAACCATTACGCCTATGGAATGTAAACCCAACATGTGTGTGTGTGTGTGTGTGTGTGTGTGTGTGTGTGTGTGTGTGTGTGTGTGTGTGTGTGTGTGTGTGTGTGTGTGTGTGTGTGTGTGTGTGTGTGTGTGTTATGAAGCACCAAACAGGAAATAATTATATAAAATCTGAATGTATAAATGCACATTGTGAATATCTAGAAGTAAATCTGAATACATAGTTATGAATCAGAATATATAAACATGAATCAGAATACATAGTTAGAATTATAAATATACAGAAGTAAATTAGGAATTATAACTATATATTCATGATTTACATTTCTATCTATATATTCTGAATTGTATTTATATATTCAGAATTATAGCTATATATTTTGATTTACTTTTATATATTCAGATTTACATCTATATATTCTGAATTGCATTTATATATTCAGAATTATAACTATATATTCTAATTTACTTCTATATATTCAGACTTACAACTATTCTGAATAGCATTTACATATTCAGAATTATAACTATATATTCTGATTTACTTCTATATATTCAGACTTTAAACTATATATTCCGAATTGCATATATATATTTAGAATTATAACTATATATTTTGATTTACTTCTATATAATCAGACTTACATATTCAGAATTATAACTATATATTCTGATTTACTTTTATATAATCAGACTTACAACTATATATTCTGAATTTCATTTACATATTCAGAATTATAACTATATATTCTGATTTACTTCTATATAATCAGACTTACATATTCAGAATTATAACTATATATTCTGATTTACTTCTACATATTCAGACTTGCATCTCTATATTCTGATTTACTTCTATATAATCAGACTTACAACTATATATTCTAAATTTCATTTACATATTCAGAATTATAACTATATATTCTGATTTACTTCTATATAATCAGACTTACAACTATATATTCTAAATTTCATTTACATATTCAGAATTATAACTATATATTCTGATTTACTTCTATATAATCAGACTTACATATTCAGAATTATAACTATATATTCTGATTTACTTCTATATAATCAGACTTACAACTATATATTCTGAATTTCATTTACATATTCAGAATTATAACTATATATTCTGATTTACTTCTACATATTCAGACTTACATCTATATATTCTGAATTACATTCATATATTCAGAATTATAACTATATATTCTGATTTACTTCTATATATTCAGATTTACAAATATATATTCTGAATTGCATTTACATATTCTGAATTATAACTATATATTCTGATGTACTTTTATATATTCAGACTTACAACTATATATGCTAAATTGCATTTATATATTCAGAATTATAACTGTATTCTGATTTACTTTTAAATATTCATACTTACAACTATATATTCTAAATTGCATTTATATATTCAGAAATATAGCTATATATTCTGATTTACTTCTATATATTCTGTTACAGAGGCGGTGAGAGGTAGATCCAAATGCAGCTTTATTGACAGACGTAGTCACAACGGGCAGGGTCAATCACCAGCAAACAGGAATATCAAGGGCAAGACAAAAGCGTAATCTGATAAAACAGGCGAGGGTCGAGATCCAGATGAGCAGTCCAATGTAACACAGGAAAACAAACAAAGAAAACGAGGCAAAACTATGACTAAATTAAGACTGAAAAAACAAGAATAGAACTATGGCTAGGGCTAGGCAAAAACAACAAGGGAAACTTGGAAAACGCTTGGTCAGGTTAGCTAGGAGCAGAACAATACTTTGCGGTGTGTGGCATGGGCTTGCTTAAATGGCTGACAAACAGGAAGTAACCAGTGAAGCAGCAGAGGGAGCAGCAACAGTTAGTGAGGGGCAAGGCTCCCTCTGCTGGCCTGGTGTAACATATTCAGACTTACAACTATATATTCTGAATTGCATTTACATATTCAGAATTACAAGTATATATTGAGATTTACATCTATATATTCTGAATTGAATATATATGTGAAATATGTCGCCCTGTTCAATGAGTAGACTGACCAGGTTGTTTTTTGGCCTTCCACAGCCATGGCTTTGCCAGTGCTGACTCACTAAGGCAGAATTGTAATTCAAAGCGCTCTATTTTTGCTTGAGCGCTCTCTGCCTCTATGGTTTGTTTGATGATCCAGTGAAGAAGCAGCTTCATCTCCTGAGCTTGGCTGTCTGGGAGAGCCTTATCTGCCGAAACAGCCTCCAAGTGCCAAACAGCTCCACAGGTCAGAGTCGCTGAGATTTATACGGGTCCAACTCCTCTGGTTATACTCTATTTTAGCATATTCATCTCTTGACAGTCCTTCACATATCTATAGACTCTTGCACACACAATTTAAAAAACACACACAAAATCACATGCAAGAATGGCATAGATAGGCTATGTAATGAAACACAAACTTTGAGTCATCATGAATAATAGAAACCTTCAGAATTGAATAACTATGTTTTTCAGCATAATAATAGCTTTATATTCTGAAAGCACTACTGAGAGAGAGAGCTATTTTATAGCTAAGTTTGGAAAAAGTCATTTCTCTTGGGATTGCACTGATTAACCCTTGGTTTAATCTGAGCGGGCTGACTTTAGACCCCAAAATAAATGCTTCCCAGCCCAGTCAATTAACTCATAATGGCTCATTAGGTATTCCAGATACTAACTAAAGTAAACAGCTTCATTAGCAGTGGGTCTGTCAACATCAGAGAACCGTGGCATTGTTTGGCAATGGGGTTGTACGGAAAGCTAATAAATTAGTGATTAATTTTCAAACCAGGCCCAAAACTTAAACCATGTCAGAAGTGTGCATACAAAAGAGGCTGAGAGATAGTATCAGTCAGGCTTTTAATTGAGTGAGGCGTTTAATCAGAATCTCAAGACCGAGTTTGGCTGCAGAGTTCTGCTCATTTAAATATGAATAACCACTGCAAGTTCGGTTTGCCACAGTGCTGTGTCGTAATTGACGTACTATCAGAACTAAACCACAAAGATAAGAATTAGAGCGTCCCAAATACACTAAAAATATGCCGGGTGTCCAAATTATATAAATTTAGTGAGTTCTTGCATATGTGCATGTTGGCAAATTTTGCCCACAATCCTTTTTGCTATGGAAAAGAGAAGAAGTTTGTGTTGATTGTCTTTTTTCTGTTGTAAAAGTGATCAGAAATGCAGTTTTTGAAGTTAAATATTAATTAGTATGTTTTTATTTATTTATTTATTTGTAATGAATACATATATATATAATGGTTAATTAATTACAAATAAATAAATAAATAATAAATATTAATTAATATTTAACTTCTAAACTGGATTTCTAATCACTTTGCATATCTTTCATCTGATTTTTATGTTATTCAATTTTTTTTTTCATTTTAAAATTTACAATTTATATAAATTTTTATATATATTAAAATACTAATTAAAATATTTATTTTTATATTTTATATAACTTAGATTATACTTTATAATAAATCATATAACACAATGAATAAGTAGATTTTAGATTTGATATTTTTAATTGACTTATAATATTATTTAATTTTAAATTTGTATGTATAATTATATATATTAGAATAAAATGGCCAATAAATTGCCAAATAAATGCATATAAATATATTTGCAAAAATATATATTTTTGTATGTACTTATATTTAATATATACTTTAATAAGTGCTTTTGTCAAACATTTTGTGGTCAGTAACATTTTTTTTCATGGTTTTTTTATGCTGACCAATGCTGTATTTATCTGATCAAAAATGCAGGAAAACAGTAATATTTTAAAATATTAAAATTAATGTTTTCTTTTTTAAGAAAAACAAGTCTACACATTGACTTTACTCAATGTATTTTAAGATTGAAAATATATTGTCTCCTGAAATACATTTTTAATATATTTTGTACTTTCTTAAGCTGTGCTGTTACATATATTAAACATATATTTGAAATATAAGTTGCTAACATATACAAGCTAAACCAGTGCATCATATGGAGGTTTATGATATAAAGACAATTATATGACATTATGTCATAAAATTGCCACACAGGTTGAATTTGGTATAGCACAGTAGCATACAAAAATTGTGTTCTGGTATGCTAATTCAACCAATGTCCTACTACACCCAGTTTCCTATTACTAACAAAGTACATACTTGCATAGTACAAGTATATAAAGTCCTAAAGTCACATTTTCCATTAAACCCCTTCTAATTGTATTAGCTAATGAGACTCATTAGCACAAATAAGCTGACATATATGAAGCAGATACATATATCCGTGGCTGAACCGCCGCCTGCTTATCTCTCGTCCCCGCTTACTCACATTATGCAAGCGAATCCCCTTTAATCTGCACCATATGGATAAAATGCTGACTAATTAGAAGCGATATGTAACAGTTGTGTGTTATGTTAAAGCTCTAGGGTGTGTGCTATAGCGGTGGGAGCGCTGCGGCCTGCCCCGTTCATGCTCTATGTTTGAGGTTGAATCTCAATGCGGCGGCACGGCAGCTGTGGATCGGAGCAGAATGTATGAAAAGTGACAGGGAAATTAGACGACAGGCCCTCTGACACAAAGCACCGCCAGAACACGACTGTAGGGTAATTCAGGCTGCAGGCTTCCCTTCTTTCCAGCGCCGCAGGAGTGAAGCGGCGTCACCCAGATATGTCTAAGAATGTTCTGAGTTCTTTGCATTCGAGGAGATGAAGGTTGTTTTAAGGATAGTAGTGAAGTTCAGCTCAGTTTCTGGCACAGAGAGCTGATGTTTTATACTGACGCTATTAGTCTGCTGGGTAGGTCTGATCTAGTGGTGGATTAGTCACTTAGTGCCTTGGCTTAAAGGAGAAGTTCACTTCCAGAGCGAAAATGTACAGATAATTTACTCACCTCATTGTCATCCAAGATGTTCATGTCTTTTTTTCTTCAATCGTGAAGAAATTATGTTTTTTGAGGAAAACATTTCAGGATTTCTCTCCATATAGTGGACTTCTATGGTGCCCCCGAGTTTGAACTTCCAAAATGCAGTTTAAATGTGGCTTCAAAAGGCTCTAAACAATCCCAGCCAAGGAAGAAGGGTCTTATCTGGCGAAACAATCAGTTATTTTCTAAAAAACATGACAATTTATATACTTCTTAAGCTCAAATGCTCGTCTTGTCTAGCTCTGTGTGTACTCTGTGTATTCCAATTCAATACCGTTAGGGTATGTCGAAAAACTCCCATCTCAAAATCCTCCAACTTCAAAATCATCCTACATTATTGCAGAAGTACCGACTAAGTGTTTACAAAGTGAACGTGCAAAAAAAGATCAAACAGCCTTCACAAAAAAGGTAAATCAGCGATGTAGGGTGATTTTGAAATTGGAGGAGAAAAGGACAGGACTGCACAGAGTACACGCAGAGCTAGACAAGACAAGCATTTGAGGTTAAAAAATATCTAAATTGTAATTGTTTCACTAGATAAGACCCTTCTTCCTCGGCTGTGATCCTTTAGAGCCCTTCGAAGCTGCATTTAAACTGCATTTTGGAAGTTCAAACTCGTGGGCACCATAGAAGTCCACTATATGGAGAACATTCCTGAAATGTTTTCCTCAAAAAACACAATTTCTTTTAGGTAAGAAATTTAGGTTATAAAAACATTGTGGGAATGTTGTTTTGAAATGTTTCTAAAATGTTAAATGCCCAGTTTTCTTGTTGTGATTATAATGTTATTTAAAGGTTACAAAAACAGCATTCTACTAACTTTATCACTCAAAAGACATTATTTGAATAATTGTTTTTAATATTCTAAGAAAGGTTAAAGCGATAGTCATTATTACTCACCTTCATGTCGTTTCAAACTCGTAAGACCATCATTCATCTTCAGAACACAAATTAAGATATTTTTGATGCAATCCGAAAGCTTTATGACCCTGCATAGACAGCAATGCAATTGACATGTTCAAGGCCCAGAAAGGTAGTAAGGACATTGTTTAAATGTGCCATAATAGCAGCACACTGCAAAGTGGGATGAGGAAGAGGATAATTGTTGAATAAAGTTTTTTTAACACGTTATTGCTCTCATGCTCATATCTGTGCAGCCTAAACATGAAGAGAGTTTCCTGTGAGGCTTTGCAGTTCGATTCAATCTGTATTATATATCCCCCTTTCAGAACATTGGTCATGTAGTCTGGTGTCTTTAATTTTGAGGCGACCACTGTCTGATTTTCTGGAACATTATGGAAATAGTTAGTGCAGAGGTGCCAGAGCACTGGGTCCAACTTTACTGTTGCCTGTGGTGCTGAAAAGAAATCCTTGGAGAAGTGTGAGGTATGTTACAGATGGAGAGAGTGAGAAAGAGCGAGCGAGAGAGAGAGAGAACAAGATTGGTGCGGGGATTGAATAGTAGACATTATCAGCTGAGCACAGGGGCTGAGAGGCGGCAATGTGATGTTGTTCCTGTCTGTGTCTTCCTTGCTTCCTGTTTGGATGTCCTCGCCCGGTCTCGCTTCTTCTTGAGCCTGGACATTCTTACCTGGACAATGTAATCAGAAGAATGAGCCAAACAGAGACATGGAGGAGAGAAACTAAAAAGATATGCTCAAAGTGGGAGAGAGAGGAAGAGAGGGAAAGATGAGATTGGCGAGCCGGTGCGTAGGCAGTCAGGAGTGCTCAGGTGTGGGGATTAAGCTGTTCGCTCATTGCAGAGGAACCACTTGGGTCGATCTGCTGCGGATACATTAGAGGAGGGGTGCTCAACATTATCTAGCATCCACAAATAGCACAACACGGAGAACTAATGGATTCCTGATGAGCTGTCAGACTCCACATTCAATCTGGTGGACACCTGTTTGAGAGAGGACAGGGATACAGGACTGGACACTTAGGGCTCCTCGGGCCCCCTAAATGATGGACAGGTGAGAGACGAGTAATCTTTTTCTCTAGCCTCACTGGACTGAAATGTCTTGCTAGTGCTGTTTGCTAAAGTGAAACTAAATTCTCTAACATTTAGTCCTAATTTGGTGTATAGTTTAATTGGGACTTACTCAAGAGTCTTAAGTGGTAGATTTATGTTAAAAACTCTTTATAAAATAAATATTCACATATTAATGTGTATGCTTTGAGCATGTAGTTCAAAATTAACCACCTAGCAACTGCATTGCAATATACTAACAATAAGTTATGTTGTTAATGTAATAGAGTTAACGTTATAGTTATTGTTCTTAGTGTAACCGGGTCTATACTTCAGATACATTTACCTTTGCAATCATATACTAATGGCCTGGTAGCCACCTGTAAAATCCTAGCAACACCATAGCAACATGCTGACAATCAAACAATCTTTGTAACTGCATGGCAATGCCCTGGCAACCACCCAAAACATCCTAGCAACTCCATAGCAACATGCTGACAACCAAACAATCTTTACAACTGTACAGCAATGCCCTGGCAACCACCCAAAACACCTTAGCAACTCCATAGCAACATGTTGACAACCAGAATTTCTTAGGAACTTTATGGCAATGTCCTGGCAACAACCCAGAACACCCTATAGCAATAGTATAGAAACATGCAGCCACCCAGAATACTCTAGCAAGATGCTGACAGTGAGAATATCTTAGTAACTGTATGGCAATGCCCTGGCAACCACCCAAAACACACTAGCAATTTCATAGCAATTTGCTGACAACCAAAACATTTTTGCGACTGTATGGTAATGCCCTGGCAACTACCCAAAACACCCTAGCAACTCTACAGCAACATGTTGACAAGCAGATATTCTTAGGAACCTTATGGCAACACCATGGCAACAACCCAGAACATTCTAGCAACTCCATAGCAATAAAAAAGACCTTAGCAACTGTATAGCAATGCCCTGGCAACCACCTAGAACACCCTAGCAACTGCACAGAAACATGTCGACAACCAGAATATCTTAGTACCTGTATGGCAGTACCATGGCAACAACCCTGAACAGCCTAGCAACACCACATCAACATGTTGACAACCAGATAGCCTTTGCAACTGTGTGACAATGTCCTGGCAACCATCTAGGATACCCTAGTAACTCCATAGCAACATGCTGACAAACGGACAACCTTTCCAACTGCATAGCAAGTGTTGTACTACCCAGAACACCTTAGCAACACCACAACATGGTATTGACAACTAGAAGCCCTTTGCAACTGTGTGGCAATGCCCTGGCAACCACATAGAATGCCCTAGCAATGCCATAGCAACATGTTGGCAACCAAAATACCTTAGCAAGTGCATGGTGATGCCTTGGCATCCACCCAGAATCCCCTAGCAATGCTATAGCAACATGCTGACAACCAAAACTTTGCAACTGTATGGCAATGATCTGGGAATCATCCAGAACACAATACACCAACATGTTGAGAAGCAGAAGACCTTAGCAACTGTATGATAATTCCCTAGAAACCACCTATAACACCTTAGAAACTCCACAGCAACAGGCTGACAACCAGAGAGCTTTGGCAACACCTTGGCAACCACCCATAACATCCTAGAAACTCCATAGCAACATGCTGACATCCAGAAGACCTTTGCAACTGTATGGTGATTCCCTTGCAACTGCCCAGAACACCGTAGCAACTCCATTAAAATATGCTGACGAACCGAAGACCTTTCAACTGTATGATAATGCTCTGGCTAACACCCAGAACCCTTTAGCAACTCCATAGCAACATGCTGACAAGCAGAAGACCTAAGCGACTGTATGGTAATGCCAGGGTATTGTTTTGTACAGTTTGTTTTTGATATATTTATGACTGTGCTTTAATTTAATGACTAAATTATTTGATTTAGATTTTATATATTGCATTATGTGCTTGCTTATATAAGGCTTAAGGATTATTCAAGTTGTACTTTTCTGGAGATGATGATGAGAAGGAGAGATGTTGTCTGTTGTCTAAATCAAAGTGTTCCTTTAAGAAGCTATTTAAGGAAATCTCATTAACGCCTCTGCGAAATAACACATTCACATCTCGCCTGAGTTTGGTTCAAGCCAATTCAAGCAAAGTGTCCTCCTAATTTTCATACAATTTCCCTGTTGACACGTTTTGGCTTTTAACAAGAATAATTTCCATCTCTTCTCCTCAGGTCTGTCTTTGGCAGGTAACAACAAATGGTACGTCGTGTTTTTTATGTAGGACAAGAGGGTTCAAATTAGAAGCACATGGTGTAGACAACAGTTTGCGTCAAACTTTATGAGACTTTCCTTGCCAGCTCATTAAGGTTCTGGTCAGTGTGTTCGTTAACGGTGTGTGTGGGGGAGAAAACTGTTTTCCTGACGTTAATGAGTGTCACAATAATTACCTCAGTTTGCACTTCACACGTAGTATTGAAACACAGCCATGTACTTTGTCACAACCCTTAGGGGGTTACACAAACGTTTTATACACAAACACACACTTCATATCCCTGACAATGAATCCAGGTGATAATTTGTCTCATTTCTGAGAAAGTTTGCCCACACCATTGGCGTCTAAAGTGCTCAGCCTGATGATTTCATAGTTTGCACGGTAACTGTATCTCTAGACCTGATTTATACACAAACACTGAGTGTTATTATTACTTCCAGCTATATTTTCACCAGCTCTTATCTGCCAGGGTGTTTATTATTGTTGCCTTATTTTTTTCCCTTACAGTAACCACTTCTCTCCACTCCTCTCAACAGAAATTTGATCAGCTTGCAAAATATTTATCAAATAGCAGGTATGAACCACTGCACTCAAATTTTTCTATGATAGCCAGAGGCTGAGGGTGTATTTCTATATTATGTGGTTTTAGTGCCAGGACACCTGAGCTACCGTAGATGTCTGTATTGTGAGCTATTTTTCTCTCCTGCTTCTGTCTTTGGCCTTGAATAGATTTGGACAAGTTAGCAAAGGTGGAGAGCTTCAAAACGAATGATCGTGCCTCAAGGTACTACTACTGCAAAGTGAAATAACTGACACTTTCCTTCTGCTAATCTGAGAAGATTTGACTCACAAATCTTTTAGATCCCTTGGGAGGAAGTCTGTGATGATGCCTGTGTTGAAGTTTGGAGTGCAGATCTGCCCTGTCCTGTTGTGTGCAATGTCGTTTACCTTTTAAGCTCTGTACAGTTCATTAAAGCATCACTGCCAGACACACCACCGAGACCTTTAAAATGTGCACCCAAACAGAAAAGAGCAGCCTAATTGTCTTTCCTGCTGAAAAAACCTGCTTAGACCAGCATGAATTTCAAGGCTGGTTAGTGTGCATCTGGTAGGTGGGCTACTGTAGCCTGCAGTTGTCGACCAGCATGGTCTTTTTGGGAAAGCTGGTTGACCTTTTCTTTCTGCTAACAATATTTCTATCCCCACACTGAATACGGATTCAGACTGAAATAGTGTATAAAAAAGGTTTTATATTTTTGTGTTTTTGCATCAGAAAAAGTGAAAAAATATGGAAGCACGTTTCTGTCACTCAATAAAAAATAAAAAAGTCATTGCAACTTTTTATCTCAAAGAATTGTAAGATACTCAGAAAAAGTATTTTCTGTGAGTTTGTATCATGCAATTCTGAGAAAAAAAGGCTGAATTGTGAGTTTGTATTATGCAATTCTAGGAAAAAAGTTAGAATTGTGAGTTTGTATCATGCAATTCTGAGAAAAAAGTCAGAATTTGGAGTTTGTATCATGCAATTTTGAAAAAAAAAAAAGTCAGAATTGTGAGTTTGTATCATGCAATTCTGAGAAAAAAGTCAGAATTTTGAGTTTGTATCATGCAATTTTGAAAAAAAAGTCAGAATTGTGAGTTTGTATCATGCAATTCTGAGAAAAAAGTCAGAATTGTGAGTTTGTGTCATGCAATTTTGAAAAAAAGTCAGAATTGTGAGTTTGTATCACGCAATTCTGAGAAAAAAGTCAGAATTTTGAGTTTGTATCATGCAATTTTGAAAAAAAAAGTCAGAATTGTGAGTTTGTATCATGCAGTTCTGAGAAAAAAGTCGGAATCATGAGTTTGTATCATGCAATTCTGAGAAAAAAAAGTCAAAATTGTGAGTTTGTATCATGCAATTTTGAGAAAAAAAGTTGTGGTTTGTATCATGCAATTCTGAGAAAAAAGTCAGAATTGTGAGTTTGTATAATGCAATTCTAAAAAAAGTCAGAATTGTAAGTTTGTATAATGCTATTCTAAAAAAAGTCAGAATTGTGAGTTTGTGTCATGCAATTTTGAAAAAAAGTCAGAATTGTGAGTTTTCATCATGCAATTCTGAGAAAAAAGTCAGAATTGTGAGTTTGCATCTTGCAATTCTGAGAAAAAAAAGTCAGAATTGAGAGATGTAAATCCGCAATTGTGCAAAAAAAAGTCGCAGTTATCTTTTTTAATTTTGTATTCAGTGGCAAAAAGGGACTTCCATAGAAAAAAAACTAACTTCAAAAATATAAAAAAGAATTACAAAAAAATTTAGTTGGAATCTTCATTGTGCAGATAGACATCCTAATAATTTTTAATGCACCTGAAGCAGTATATAAATAAACACAAGTTGGTATTATACAAAATATTGTACCATTCCCATCCAAAATATTCATATCTCACATTTTGATAATTATAGCGACAGAAAGCCAATCAAGTTTAAGGTAAGCATTGATTGGCACATTTATCTGTGTCCTTGGTCTTTTATGGGCGTAATTATAAATTGTAAATTAAGTTCAGATTTAGGACCCCATTATGAAAATATTTGTAGCCTGAGGAAACTGCAACCATCTGGACTTAAAGGAAACACATTTGTCTACCTATTTATCAATTCTTTAATGCCAAGCAATTATAACTCTTAAAATATCACCTTAAACTTAATGGCTTCTCAGATAAGACATGTTTGTCCTAAAACAAATAAGAGGCTGACCACTTGTGGTGTTTCAGTTTTTTAAACTGCAATTTCGGCCTCTATCATCCGATCTCTGATCCAGTGGGAGTCTAAATGAGGCTGTGATAAGCCTCTACACAGATATGTTTGGTCAGGTGAAAATGCTGGACTGATTGATCAATACTTCTCTAAGAGCCAATTGAAACAGTCTCTAACAGGCTGGGAGACCACGGTTAGAATCAATCGACCCTCACTTCTCCTCCTCCCGAGTCAAAGCCATTCTCAATATCTCTTAACCCACTAAATACACAAGGATTTCACCTGATGTCCATGAGTACAATCATCCTGTGAAGGTGGATCAACTCAATTACTTTGCCATTGCCATTGTGTACGTGATTTGCTGATGCATGGAGATCAAAGTTACAGTTTGGACCCCATTTATAAGGTTTAGTAGAATTGGTGGTCAGTGAAGGCACAGATAACCATTTTCAAGTAGACACAATTGGCCCCTGACAGACTTCAACAAATTTATTGACAACTTAAAAGCAGTTCAGATTCCATTTGTCTACCAGGAGTGGGGTTTGAACCCACAAGGACATTTGTCCATTGGATCTTAAGTCCAACGCTTAAAACCACTCGGCCATCCTGGTTCTCTTTTCTAGTGTTGATCCTGTCTGTTCAGTTTTAGATATTTTGTAGCATGGCTTAGGGTTTCATTTCATAACAAGTCAGCTTTGACTTTTTCTCGTTCAGCTTTTCTTTCTCGCTGTCTTTCTTTCTGTTGCTGTCTCATGTGTGAGTTAGCTTCTCTGATATGCATTTAAAAATCTGCTTTTTCTCCTCACTATAAGATAAAGCAGGTTTACTGAAGTAATTTCAGCTAGAATTTACATTATCTACCAGGAGTGGGGTTTGAACCCACAAAAACATTTGTCCATTGGATCTTAAGTGCAAGACCTAAACCACTCAGCAATCCTGGTGTTTTCAGTATGGTTGCAGGTTAGAAATAGATTCTCTAATATGCATTTAAGCGTCTGCTGTCTCTCATGACTATAATACAAAGCAAGTTTACTGGATTTATTTAAGCCAGAACTAACATTATCTACCAGGAGTGGGGCTTGAGCCCACAAGGACAGTTGTTCATTGGATCTTAAATCGAAACAGTTTAACCACTCTGCCATCCTGGTGTTTTTTGTTAAGTTGTACGTTAGAAATAGCTTTTCTGATATGCATTTAAGAGTCTGCTTTCTCTCCTCAATATAAGATAAAGCCAGTTTTCTGGACTAATTTAAGCCGAATTTGACATCAACTACCAGGAGTGGGGTTCGAACGCACAAGGACATTTGCCTATTGGATCTGAAGTGCAACACCTTATCCACTCTGCCATCCTGGTGTTTTCAGTATGGTTGCAGGTTAGAAATAGATTCTCTAATATGCATTTAAGCGTCTGCTGTCTCTCATGACTATAATACAAAGCAAGTTTACTGGAGTAATTTAAGCTAGAATAGACATTATCTACCAGGAGTGGGGTTTGAATCCACAAGGACATTTGTCCATTGGATTTTAAATCCAACACCTTAACCACTTTGCCATCTTGTTGTTTTTGTTAAGTTGCAGGTTAGAAATATATTCTCTAATATGCATTTAAGAGTCTGCTGTCTCTCATGACTGTAAGATAAAGCAGGTTTACTGGAGCAATTTAAGCTTGATTATCTACCAGGAGTGGGGTCTGAACCCATGAGGACATTTGTCCATTGGATTTTAAGTCCAACACCTTAACCACTCGGCCATCCTGGTGTTTTTTGTAAATTAGCAGGGTAGAAATAGCTTCTCTTATATGCATTTTTGTTTTTTGTTGAGTTGTACGTTAGAAATAGCTTTTCTGATATGCATTTGAGAGTCTGTTTCTCTACTCAATATAAGATTAAGCCAGTTTTCTAGACTAATTTAAGCCAGAACTGACATCAACTACCAGGAGTGGGGTTCGAACCCACGAGGACATTTGTCCATTGGATCTTAAGTCCAACGCCTTAACCACTCGGCCATCCTGGTTCTCTTTTTTAGTGTTGATCCTGTCTGTCCAATTTTAGATTTTCTGTGGCATGGCTTAGGGTTTCATTTCATAACAATAAGTCAGCTTTGACTTTTTCTTGCTCAGCTTTTCTTTCTCGCTGTCCTTCTTTCTGTTACTGTCTCATGCCCAAGTTCAGATCCTGCCTGTTCTCTGTGAGAAATCAGCAGTAAAAGAATGCTGAAAATGCTATTGTTGTGGCACTGAAGACCTTACAGATGTCTCTTTTCTCTGCTGATTTGCTGTGACGTACATGTAATGACTTGAAAGAGCAGTTAACAATGCACAAATCTTCATCAGCCTGTTTTGAGATGGACACTACAAATTCACTGAAAAACGTAAACTGTACCGCTTCACTTGATTGCTCACAAAATCAGTTTTGCTCTGCATTGTTACATTTGAACTTTTCAAGCTGTATTTTAATCTTGCAATACAGAACACTTTCCCTAAACAAACAAAAACTCAGAATCAATGTAAACAGCCGAGGGATCGCAGCGTTTATACACACATACACATCTGTTCTAGTTTTAACTTTGCTTGTGTTTGTTTATCCTCAGGGCTGCCCAGAAATTGAATCTGTCTTCCAAGAAGAAGAAGCAGCGCCCTGCACCCCCTGTGGCTTGTGATCCGCCTCTTTTTCCCACCAACTTCAGCGGCATCCTGCAGGTGTCTCCGCCCCCTGCTCCGCCCTGCCTGTTACGGGCAGTCAACAAAGTCAAAGACACTCCTGGAATGGGCAAGGTATGATCTTTAATATTGTAGCAAAAAGCTCTGGATCTGGGTATTGTTGAGTCTGGTTTTCACCAACATATGAACATAAATGGTTTTGCAAGCTAAACATATTAATTTCAACACCTAATCATATTTACTTAGCTCTAGCAAAAATGGTCACCCACCAATGCTAATGTGCCCTTCAAGTAGAGTTGAACTAATCCTCAATATAAAAATGAATCAGGTTTAGTGGACTAATTTAAGCAAGAATTGGAAACCTTTACCAGGAGTGGGGTTCGAACCCACGAGGACATTTGTCCATTGGATCTTAAGTCCAACGCCTTAACCACTCGGCCATCCTGGTGTCTTTTACTTGCTTGTAGGGTAGAAATAGCTTCTCTGATATGCATTTAAGAGTCTGCATTCTCTCCTCAATATAAAAGTGAACATTTGTAGGGTAGAAATAGCTTCTCTGATATGCATTTAAGACTCTGCGTTCTCTCCTCAATATAAAAATTAATCAGATTTAGTGGACTAAATTAAGCAAGAATTGATAACCTCTACCAGGAGTGGGGTTCGAATCCAGGAGGACATCCGTCCTCTGGATCTTAAGTCCAATGCCTTAACCACTCGCCCATCCTGGCGTCTTTTACTTGCTTGTAGGGTAGAAATAGCTTCTCTGATATGCATTTAAGAGTCTGCATTCTCTCCTCAATATAAAAGTGAACCCCGTTTAGTGGACTAATTTAAGCAAGAATTGATAACCTTGGGGTGCAAACCCACAAGGACATTTGCCCATTGGATCTTAAGTCCAACGCCTTAACCACTCAGCCATCCTGGCGTCTTTTACTTGCTTGTAGGGTAGAAATAGCTTCTCTGATATGCATTTAAGAGTCTGCTTTCCCTCCTCAATATAAAAGTGAGCCCCGTTTAGTGGACTAATTTAAGCAAGAATTGATAACCTTTACCAGGAGTGGGGTTCGAACCCACGAGGACATTTGTCCATTGGATCTTAAGTCCAACGCCTTAACCACTCGGCCATCCTGGTGTCTTTTACTTGCTTGTAGGGTAGAAATAGCTTCTCTGATATGCATTTAAGAGTCTGCGTTGCCTCCTCAATATAAAAGTGAGCCCCGTTTAGTGGACTAATTTAAGCAAGAATTGATAACCTTTACCTGGAGTGGGGTTCGAACCCACGAGGACATTTGTCCATTGGATCTTAAGTCCAACGCCTTAACCACTCGGCCATCCTGGTGTCTTTTACTTGCTTGTAGGGTAGAAATAGCTTCTCTGATATGCATTTAAGAGTCTGCATTCTCTCCTCAATATAAAAGTGAACATTTGTAGGGTAGAAATAGCTTCTCTGATATGCATTTAAGACTGCGTTCTCTCCTCAATATAAAAATTAATCAGATTTAGTGGACTAAATTAAGCAAGAATTGTTAACCTCTACCAGGAGTGGGGTTCGAATCCAGGAGGACATCCGTCCTCTGGATCTTAAGTCCAATGCCTTAACCACTCGGCCATCCTGGCGTCTTTTACTTGCTTGTAGGGTAGAAATAGCTTCTCTGATATGCATTTAAGAGTCTGCATTCTCTCCTCAATATAAAAGTGAACCCCGTTTAGTGGACTAATTTAAGCAAGAATTGATAACCTTGGGGTGCAAACCCACAAGGACATTTGCCCATTGGATCTTAAGTCCAACGCCTTAACCACTCAGCCATCCTGGCGTCTTTTACTTGCTTGTAGGGTAGAAATAGCTTCTCTGATATGCATTTAAGAGTCTGCGTTCCCTCCTCAATATAAAAGTGAGCCCCGTTTAGTGGACTAATTTAAGCAAGAATTGATAACCTTTACCAGGAGTGGGGTTCGAACCCACGAGGACATTTGTCCATTGGATCTTAAGTCCAACGCCTTAACCACTCGGCCATCCTGGTGTCTTTTACTTGCTTGTAGGGTAGAAATAGCTTCTCTGATATGCATTTAAGAGTCTGCGTTGCATCCTCAATATAAAAGTGAGCCCCGTTTAGTGGACTAATTTAAGCAAGAATTGATAACCTTTACCTGGAGTGGGGTTCGAACCCACGAGGACATTTGTCCATTGGATCTTAAGTCCAACGCCTTAACCACTCGGCCATCCTGGTGTCTTTTACTTTCTTGTAGGGTAGAAATAGCTTCTCTGATATGCATTTAAGAGTCTGCTTTCCCTCCTCAATATAAAAGTGAGCACCGTTTAGTGGACTAATTTAAGCAAGAATTGATAACCTTTACCAGGAGTGGGGTTCAAACCCACGAGGACATTTGTCCATTGGATCTTAAGTCCAAAGCCATAACCACTCGGCCATCCTGGTGTCTTTGACTTGCTTGTAGGGTAGAAATAGCTTCTCTGATATGCATTTAAGAGTCTGCATTCCCTCCTCAATATAAAAGTGAGCCCCGTTTAGTGGACTAATTTAAGCAAGAATTGATAACCTTTACCAGGAGTGGGGTTCGAACCCACGAGGACATTTGTCCATTGGATCTTAAGTCCAACGCCTTAACCACTCGGCCATCCTGGTGTCTTTGACTTGCTTGTAGGGTAGAAATAGCTTCTCTGATATGCATTTAAGAGTCTGCGTTCCCTCCTCAATATAAAAGTGAGCCCCGTTTAGTGGACTAATTTAAGCAAGAATTGATTACCTTTACCAGGAGTGGGGTGCGAACCCACGAGGACATTTGCCCATTGGATCTTAAGTCCAACGCCTTAACCACTCGGCCATCCTGGTGTCTTTTACTTGCTTGTAGAGTAGATATAACTTCTCTGATATGCATTTAAGACTCTGCGTTCTATCCTCAATATAAAAACTAATCAGATTTAGTGGACTAATTTAAGCAAGAATTGATAACCTTTACCAGGAGTGGGGTTCGAACCCACGAGGACATTTGTCCATTGGATCTTAAGTCCAACGCCTTAACCACTCGGCCATCCTGGTGTCTTTTACTTGCTTGTAGGGTAGAAATAGCTTCTCTGATATGCATTTAAGAGTCTGCGTTCCATCCTCAATATAAAAGTGAGCCCCGTTTAGTGGACTAATTTAAGCAAGAATTGACAACCTTTACCAGGAGTGGGGTTCGAACCCACGAGGACATTTGTCCATTGGATCTTAAGTCCAACGCCTTAACCACTCGGCCATCCTGGTGTCTTTTACTTGTTTGTAGGGTAAACATAGCTTCTCTGATATGCATTTAAGACTCTGCGTTCTCTCCTCAATATAAAAATTAATCAGATTTAGTGGACTAAATTAATCAAGAATTGATAACCTCTACCAGGAGTGGGGTTCGAATCAATGAGGACATCCGTCCTCTGGATCTTAAGTCCAACACCTTAACCACTCGGCCATCCTGGTGTCTTTTACTTGCTTGTAGGGTAGAAATAGCTTCTCTGATATGCATTTAAGAGTCTGCGTTCTCTCCTCAATAAAAAAATTGATCAGGTTTAGTGGACTAATTTAAGCAAGAATTGATAACTTTTACCAGGAGTGGGGTTCGAACCCACGAGGACATTTGCCCATTGGATCTTAAGTCCAACGCCTTAACCACTCGGCCATCCTGGTGTCTTTTACTTGCTTGTAGGGTAGAAATAGCTTCTCTGATATGCATTTAAGACTCTGCGTTCTCTCCTCAATATAAAAATTAATCAGATTTAGTGGACTAAATTAAGCAAGAATTGATAACTTTTACCAGGAGTGGGGTTCGAATCCAGGAGGACATCCGTCCTCTGGATCTTAAGTCCAATGCCTTAACCACTCGGCCATCCTGGTGTCTTTTACTTGCTTGTAGGGTAGAAATAGCTTCTCTGATATGCATTTAAGAGTCTGCGTACCATCCTCAATATAAAAGTGAGCCCAGTTTAGTGGACTAATTTAAGCAAGAATTGATAACCTTTACCAGGAGTGGGGCTCGAACCCACGAGGACATTTGTCCATTGGATCTTAAGTCCAACGCCTTAACTACTCGGCCATCCTGGTGTCTTTTACTTGCTTGTAGGGTAAAAATAGCTTCTCTGAAATGCATTTAAGAGTCTGCGTTCTCTCCTCAATATAAAAATTTATCAGGTTTAGTGGACTAATTTAAGCAAGAATTGATAACCTTTACCAGGAGTGGGGTGCGAACCCACGAGGACATTTGCCCATTGGATCTTAAGTCCAACGCCTTAACCACTCGGCCATCCTGGTGTCTTTTACTTGCTTGTAGAGTAGATATAACTTCTCTGATATGCATTTAAGACTCTGCGTTCTATCCTCAATATAAAAACTAATCAGATTTAGTGGACTAATTTAAGCAAGAATTGATAACCTTTACCAGGAGTGGGGTTCTAACCCACGAGGACATTCGCCCAATGGATCTTAAGTCCAACGCCTTAACCACTCGGCCATCCTGGTGTCTTTGATTTGCTTATTGGGTAGAAATAGCTTCTCTGATATGCATTTAAGAGTCTGCGTTCTCTCCTCAATATAAAAATGAACCCCATTCAGTGGACTAATTTAAGCAAGAATTTATAACCTTTACCAGGAGTGGGGTTTGAACCCACGAGAACATTTGTCCATTGGATCTTAAGTCCAACGCCTTAACCACTCGGCCATCCTGGTGTCTTTTACTTGCTTGTAGGGTAGAAAAGCTTTTTGAAATGCATTTGAGAGACTTTCTCTCATCACTATTAGATAAAGCAGGTTTACTGAACTAATTTAAGCTAGAACTTACATTATCTACCAGGAGTGGGGTTTGAACCCACAAGAATATTTGTCTATTGGATCACCATTAGAAATCCAATGCCTTAAGCACTCAGCCATCCTGGTGAGTGACTAAATGTGATATTTTCAGCGCCTCATTTGTCAACACTGCTGTGTAAGTTCTGATGAGGTGGGCAAGACTGGGGCGTTCAGGCTGGATTGATTAAACGTGATGGCATCTAGTTTCTTTTGTATCTTGCTCAGAGCTCAAAGGTGAGCTCATTAACTGAAAACAAAGGGCCAAGGACAGCAAAATCAAATGAGCAACAGAAGGGAGGCATTTTAATATGATTAAATAAGAAAATAACCACGTTTGCTTTTGGTATTAATATATATTCAAAAATAAAGGTCTTTCCCTTAAAAGGTGCTTAGGAGATGCATTTTCTTTTGTACAGCTGCTTTGCAACAATTTGTATTGTGAAAAGCGCTATACAAATAAACTTGAATTGAATTGAATTGAATTGAATTTTCTATGGATTCCATGTATTTTGTTCCATAGAAGAAATAAAGTCATGCATGTTTAAAATGGCCTTAGTGTGAATAAATAATGACAGTGTGGGAACATATATTTTGCTTTTTGGACAATCTATCACTTTACAATCAGGTGTAAATTGGGCTAAAATTAATAAATTGTGAACTGAATATAATAAAAGTGCATTTAGTTTTAATTTTGTGACACAGGTATCATGAACCACAGCTAGTTGAGAAATGTAGGCATCTGATTTGTGCTTTGGCAGCTTTCGAGAACATATGGGGCGGATGCGAGAGAATGTTGCCTGCAGAATACATGTAGATATCACAGGTGAAAGTGTTCTGCTACAGGAGAGATGCAGGCTAGGAGTGGTTTAAGATGCATGAATGCAGAGGAATGTAGACCTTTGATCTGACATTCTGCATTATCACATTCTGGCTGGCCCATAAGACTATTGTTATTAATAAGTAGTAGTCATTTAGCAAAGTTTACTTCCTAACAGAATGATATACAGGGTGGTAATTAACGAAACAGTTTTCCTGAAGCAACCTGAGGTTTAATGTCTTGGTTAAGCGAGGAATGGTGAAAAAAGATCATGAACCAGAACCTTCCAGGGGCCCCATTTGTTAAGACGTGTGTATAATGATCCGTGAACGTACAACAATTTCCGAAAATAAATAAAATCAAACACAATATGTAAGCAGATTAACTCTACTTACATAATGCTCACAAAACATGTCCTTAAGGTTCAGTTGGTTCAATTTTGAATGAATACAAAGGCAGAATATTTAAAAACTTTACAAAAATCAATATAGTCAAGATGTTAGTTGATTGGGGTTTGAACCCACATTTGTCCATAAATCAAACACCATTATTTCACCAGGAGTGGGGTTCAAACACACAAGTACATTTGTCTGTTGGATCTTAAGTCCTACACCTTAACCACTCGGGCATTCTGATTATTTTATGGTGCAAAGTAACCCTTTGTTCCTATTACAGGCTGTTAAGAACCAGTTTTGAGAAATTAACTTGTAAAACAACCAAATTCAAACCCACGCGGACATCTGTTTATTGGATCTTAAGTCCAATGCCTTATCCACTCGACCATCCTAGTCATTTTGCTCCTTTTACAGGTTGTTAAAAAGCACTTTTGAGAAACTAATTTATAATACAACCAAATTACTGTATTTTATTTAAAAACACATTGATTTACTTGAAGTGGGACACAAGGACATTTGTCCATTGGATCGAGAGTCCAAGCCTTAACCACTCAGCCATCCTGGTCACTTCACAAACAGTTCAGAAAGTAAGTTGTTTGTAATACAGCTACATATTGTACAAAGGATTTTATGCTGTTTAAAAGCCACACTGGTCTACCAGGAGTGGGGCTCAAACCCACGAGGACATTTGTCCATTGGATCTTAAGTCCAATGCCTTAACCACTTGGCCATCCTGGTCAACTGATGATGGAAAGTAACCCTTTGTTCCATTTACAGATAGTTAAGAACCAGTTGTTAGAAACTTATTTGTAACACAACCACATACTGTACAGCCAAATAACTATCGTCTATTTAAAACTCACATCGGTCTACCAGGAATGGGGTTCGAACCCCTGAGGGCATTTGTCCATTGGATTTTTAGTCCAAGCCTTAACCACCTGGCCATCCTGGTCACTTTATAGTCAGTTAAGAAACTAATTTGTTTGTACTACAGCTACATATTGTACAAATGATTGTATTCTGTTTAAAATTCACATTTTGTCTACCAGGAGTGGGGTTCAAACCAATGAGGACATTTGTCCATTGGATCTTAAGTCCAACGCCTTAACCACTCGGCCATCCTGCTCATTTGTTGGTTAAAAGTAACCCTTTGTTCTGTTTACAGATATTTAAGAAACAGTTTTCAGAAAATAATTTGTAACATAACCACATACTGTACAGCCAAATGACTATTGTCTATTTAAAACTCACATTGGTCTACCAGGAGTGGGGTTTAAACCGCTGAGAACATTTGTCCATTGGACTTAAAGTCCAAGCCTTAACCACGCAGCCATCTTGGTCTCTTTAAAAATAGTTGAGAAACTAATTTGTATGCAATACAGCTACATATTGTACAAATTCTGTTTGATTGTATTCTGTTTAAAACTCACATTGTTCTACCAGGAGTGGGGCTCGAACCCACAAGGACATTCTTCCTTGGATGTTAAGTCCAACACCTTAACCACTTAGCCATTCTGGTTGCTCCTCCAGGCTTTTTTCCAGCCTTTTTTCAGAGTGGCTGGTGGTGCTCATCTCATCCATACACTTCAGATCAGAAACCCATTCAGTTGAATCACTAGTAAACCAGCATCATTATACACTGCAAAAGCAATTTCAGTACCCTCAACCAAACATAATGGAAAGTCTTCAGCCCCCTGTCACTCTGTCTGTCTCTCTGTCCCATCTTTACGGCTGCATTCCTTTATCAATTTACATGCTCAGTCAGCACACTGTGCGCATCACTGATTTCTCTGTCATTTCGTTGTTTTTCTATTTAAAACCACCCTAGTACGCTCTCGCACAGACAGAATCCATCAAACTCATGCATTGGTGCAAGCGCTGACAGCGGAGGAGCCCCGCATAGTGAAAGTTGATCCTGATCTTCAGCGCATCGTGGGGAAACCAGCATATCTGGCATTCCTCTCAGACATCAGAGGATGGGGGAAATTCATCTGTGTTTGGACTCAGTCTGTGGCGATTCGGGTCATGATATCTAGTTATGGCACCTCCCAAAAAGACTCACCAAACAGTCGGCTCATATAGCTCTGGGTTTGTCAGAAGCATCAAACTGATGATTTTCAGACTCATAATTAACCACATGGTGGGTTGTTATTGAGAACTTTCGGTGAGGCCGTACAGAGTCATCTTGCATCGGAACAGCTTGAGTTCATCTGTAAACAACACCCACATTTAGGCTGCATGTTGTTCTGGCAAACTAAAATGAATCGTTCTCCAGTCAGCCGGAACATAAGCAGGATGGTGGGCAATGCAAATTCTGGCATTTGCAGCCGAAAAATGTCACCTTTCTCAAGGGACAGGGCTGTAACAGTGGCCTTTGGATATAAGAACATAGCGCGATAAGATATTGATGGGTGTAGCTGCTCTATACAGCTGCTTTTGTGGCACCCACAGAAAGTGATCAGCTTTGAGATAGAGATGAAAGACATAGATATATAATTTGTATTTGCACTCAATAGAACCAGTTAAATAAAAACAGTATCTGAAATAAAATTGTGCTTTGTGCTCTGGCAAATTTACATGTGACATTCTTCTGCCATGGTGTGAATATTATTAGGAATTAATTAAAAATATTTGTGTGAATGATGTTCCCTTCCAGTTTCGCATGAATTCACACAGCGATCATGATTCAAACCATCAGGGTTTTACAGCAGTGACTAGATTAAATACCAAGGGCATCTCCATTATCTTGCTAATAATAAACCAATTGATGGTTGACTTTCAAACATGTCTAGATGCTAAATTTTTACATGTATCCATCAAATTTAACAGATCAAAGCTTTTAGAGCAAGTCTATCTTTTCCTAAATCATTGAGACTCTTTCCATTTCATCCTCACTCTTCTCTAGTACATTTCTGGTGGTTTATAGGAATCCTGTGGGTTTTACAGATTCATCAATCTCTTGGAAAGTGCAGGCCAGGCACTGACCTTGAAAAAAAAAATTATATTCGGCGGCTAATCAATTTTTAACAGCGATTTCTAAAACTGAGGTGTTAAAGAAAAACACCTTGCAGGCATCATGGAGTAAGCATAGCGCATGTAAATTCAATAGTCTGAAATATTCATCCCAATATTCCTGTGTAAAAGAGAATATCAGTTTACACGGCAAGGAAATATGACACCAGCGAATGATTCATAACTTTATATTACATGTAAATGCCTTTTTAATTAAACTTTGCAGACCCTGCCTGGAAGATAACCGATTAAAGCTTGATATAATGTCCTGCTCTGCTCTTATCTATCTATTATAATGGACATATCAACTGCAGGCTTATTGATTCTACAAAGTAATCCAGGAGGGGATCTTTCAGCCCTTTATAAAATATGAAGCTTGCTTTCTCTGCATGGTTACAAGCACATATAAGTAGCTGGATAAGATCTGTGCATCCCTGGTCCATACTTCAAATGCCATGATAGAAATCAAATCAATCGCTGAAATGAAAAGTGTTCAAATGGCATTTCATCATGACATTTTTTCTAAACTCTCCTGTAAATATCAGGGAATAAACCATAGCATGTATGCAGAAACAGAATAAATATAATAAGCAGTGAACCTGTGTTATCATAATCCATGAACAAATCCTCTACAAGTGTGCAAATGTTTTTTTTACCAGGAAGTGGTCTCAAGCTAACCAAGATTATTTATTTGTATTTAATTAATTAATTCATCCGTTCACCTCAAAACGTCCATAATTTTAGTATTAGCATCACTAAAAACTGATTTCTGTTCTGTTGTTGATTCAGTAACCTAATTGATTCATTTCAGAGGTAGATTCATCAAACTGATTCAAACATGTAACTCGTCTTTTGAACGTCTTTTTGATTCCTTTAAAAGTTCTGGCTCATAAGGTTCAGTTGTACTTGAAACTGACTAAAAACACACAGATCATTTGAGTCATTTGTTTGTGAATCGGTCTACTTTGATCTTTATATTATAGGCCTATATTATATATTTTTGATTCACTAAAAAGAATAAGATTTGGTCATGAGCTGGACTACTTTGGTCCCACTGTATATTTATGATTCACTACGAAGAACCGACTCTTATAAGAATCATTTTTTCGTCAATCGGACTACACTCCTCACGCTGAATGTTTTTGACTCACTAAAAAGAACCGAATCATTAGAGTCATTTGTTAATGAATTACCTACACTTGTCAAGATGTATGTTTGTTTACATGTACTCCCACAACAACAACAACAACAAAAAACACAAATTTAAACATATTTTTTTATGTGCATCACTGAAAATAATAACTTGCAGTTCAATAAGCAAATCAAATGTTGATTTACCAACCTCTCCTATTGAATCATTTCAGGGATGGATTCGTCAAACTGATTCAAATCTGGCTTTAAACTACTCGACGCGACCGCTCTGTATAGTTTTGATCCACTTAAAAGAAAAACTGACTACTTTGGTCGTTTTTGATTCGCTAAAAATAAACGGATCATAAGAGTCATTTGTTTGAGAATCGGTCTACACTGTAAGTTTTTGATTCACTAAAAGGAACCGACTCCGAGTCATTTGGTCATAAACCTGACTACTTTCGACCCACTGTATATTTATGATTCACCTATGAAGAACCGGCTCATAAGAGTCATTTGCTCGTCAATCGGACTGCACTTGTCGCGCCGAATGTGTTTGACTCACTAAAAAGAACCGAATCATAAGAGTCATTTGTTAATGAATCAGCCTAGACTTGTCTCGCTGTATGTTTACGTGTGCATCCCGCGAAAAAAACTCGTTTCTTGCCACTGTTTTGAGGCGAACTATATTTTCGTTAGCCTATAACAAAGTCAAAACAAAGCCATTTTGACGACTCAGGTAAAACATGACGTATTTTGCCGTTGTGATGAAGATTAAGCAAACGTTATGGGAAAACAGTAACGCTACAGATAACGGTGGCTCTTCAAGCACAAGAAATGAATATATGCACTAAAATCACTTTGGGATCATCTGCTTTAAGGTAACAGCAAATATGTGACCTTGGACCTCAAAACCAGTCTTAAGTAGCATGGGTATATTTGTAACAATAGCCAAAAATCATTAGGATATTAACTAAAGATCATGTTCCATGAAGATATTTAGTAAATGTCCTAAACACGTAAATATATCAAAACGTAATTTCTGATTAGTAATATGCATTGCTAAGAACTTAATTGTACAACTTTAAAGGCGATTTTCTCAATATTTTGATTTTTTTGCACCCTTCAGAATTTCAAATTGTTGTATCTCGGCCAAATGTAGTCCTATACTAACAATTCATTAGGATATTAACTAAAGATCATGTTCCATGAAGATATTTAGTAAATTTCCCAACATAAACATATCAAAACTTAATTTCTGATTAGTAATATGCATTGCTAAGAACTTAATTGTACAACTTTAAAGGCGATTTTCTCAATATTTAGATTTTTTGCACCCTCAGATTTCAGATTTTCAAATGGTTGTATTTCGGCCAAATATTGTCCTATACTAACAAATCATTAGGATATTAACTAAAGATAATGTTCCATGAAGATATTTCGAAAATTTCCCAACGTAAACATATCAAAACTTAATTTTTAAATTAGTAATATGCATTGCTAAGAACTTAATTTGGACAACTTTAAAGGCGATTTTCTCAATATTTGGATTTTTTGCACCTTCAGATTTCAGATTTTCAAATTGTTGTATCTCAGCCAAATATTGTCCTATCCTAGCAAACCATACATAATGGAAATCTCATTTAAAATTTAAGCTAGAATTGAGAAAAGCATTATTTGTTTGCATATTGTTACCTTATGTTTTAAGTGTCACTCGAGTCTCCAAATACTGTACATTTTGGAGCTATTGTGTCTCATTTCGGACTGAAGAAAATGAGGTTTGATAATGTAATTATGAGTAATAGTAGCTATGTGGGCACCACTGAGTGAGTATGTGGGTTTGACTCTCACTCCAGTGTTCTTAAACATCTGTAATAACCCAGAAGAGAGCGTCTCCTTTAATTAGTCGTGCTGCTTTATCCAAACTGCTCTCACCCACAAGAGCCGTGAGAGCTCATGGAGAGACCACCTCCTCCTCCACCACCACCATCCTGCCGCATATGCTGCCTAATGAGCCCCCCTACCGTGATCTTATCCCTTTTTCTGAAAATCAGAGGCTCAATGCAGGCAATGGGTTGCAAATCACCAAACAGAAGAAATTCTATTTGTGGTAATAGGCTTGGAGATGCCGGACGTGACTAAACAAACCTGGGAGGATTGGTTATAGGGAACAGAAAAAGACATGGCTCTTTGTAGTGCAGGGACTGTGGGTGTAGAAAGCGGTTTCATTAAATTCTGTCTGCCAACACGTTATTAGATCTGAGCCGGTTTGAGGCTATTGGTGTTGAGACTTATCACTATGGCTCAGAGAGGAGCTTTACCTCAAAAGTAGACCGTATAGGCTTGTATAGATAAGTCGTACTGTATCTGCTGTAGCAAATGCTGCCACGTGGATTAAGGTGATGTACAGACGGCAATGCATGAAATGACAGTATCATTACAGCGTCAAAGGTCAGGCATACCTCTGTTCCCAGACTACAAAAGAGCTGTCCTGATTCGTGCGCACATATTCAGCAGGTTAGTTCAGAAGTGTTGTGTGTGATGTGTCCTCAACAATGCAGCTCATGCATAATTCAGGTGGAATATGCAAAAACTGTAGGCAGGGTTCACTTTGCTGTTAAATAACGCCGGGATGAAATATTTAACACAGTGTAATGACATTCCTGGAAGTCTGTTCTCATGCAGAGAAGGCGAAAATGTACATTTTTTACTTGTTCCTTGTAGTTTCCTCTTGCTTCTCATATTTTTACACTAGAAATGTCATGTGAAGACATCTCGACTACCAAAGTCAAATTTTCTCTTCAAAATCGAAAACCCAATAACTAATTTAATTTATTTTGTTACCAAATGTCAGCATTTAGCTTTTTAATGTTTTTTACATTTATTTTCCTGCTAAGGAAATTTGTTTAACATCTGACAAGTAAATGTTTTAAAATGATATTTATTTATTTTTTGCATATTAAATAGCCTCTTAGTAGCTTCTGCTAATATAAAAGTCTCTTCTGCAATGTTTTAAACATATAAATACATATGAATTAAATTGTGTGTCTTGCAAAATATTTATACATGCTATTTTGTGCATTATTTATTATTATAAATATAATTTTCTATGCAAAATCAGTTATTATACTCAACTATAAGGTTTCAGAAATAAAATAAGATACAAAACACCTTCAACATTTCTCACATTATTACAGTTTATTCGCTATAGTTTAGAAAATGGTAATAAAATAAGACAATAATTTTGAGTTAAACTGTGAACAAATTCATCTTGATAATGTCAGATAAGTTTGATAGAAAGGTATTTAACAAAACATGGTCAGGTTAAAGTGTCAAATCAAGTTTTTGGTCCCAAATTTTAAGCAGTTTTATTGGTAGTCCACTGTATGAATTTTTTTTTTTTAGGTATAATATGTGACAGTTTACTTTATTTTGCTCTCCTCACTTGCATAAATGAACTATAGTGTCCTCCATCCACTACTAAAAAAAATATTAAAAATTATATCTGGTGTCTGAATAATTTTTGGTTTGACTGTATTGATCTTGAGAGGATTATCTCTCCTGTCCAGAGGCAGCAATAACAGGGAAATTTCCTCTACATATGATCTCAAATCAATTATTGATCTACAAAAGAGAAAAAATAAGTCTTGAGAGATGCTTTTATTATCTTTGTGAGCTAAAACAATCATCTAAAGATGAACCAATAATCACAATGCTTCAGAACAAATAGATTTCTGAATGACTCTGATACTCTAGAGAAGCAATGTTCCTACTTTATCAAAATGTCTATCAATGTAATGATGATGGTATTATAGTTGCTAATCCATATGGTGTCGAGATTAGATTTCTACGGTAATTATGTTTTCCGCTTTGATTTCGGCTTGGCATTGAGAAGACAGGCTGAACTGCTGTACTGTTTTAGGTTCAGAAAAAAAGTGTTGTTTGAATATGTGCTCAACTTGAAATTTAATCTTTAATGCTTTGATTTCAGTAATTGCATTTCACAGCATGACAGATGTTATAACTGCCCCTTGAGCTGCTCTGTGACCACATTTCCGTATCGCCATAACAAGCAAGGACTCAGAGAGAAAGCGTATTAGTCACAGTTTATAGAGAACCAAGAAGCATTTATTTCTGGGAGGCATTTATAAATGGGATGATGCATCCAATAGGTCAACGTTTCATCCGGGGCTATTTATTTAGCACTGCGAAAATATGTAGTCCAGTTATTTAAAGCTTTTCATAATGAACTTTTTAGCAAGGATGCATTAAATTGATCAAAAGTTACAGTGAAGATATAATGTATCAAAAGATTTATTTCAAATGAATGCTATCTTGGTTTGCACAGCTGTTTTCAAAATTGATAATATTTCTTGAGCAGCAAATCAGCATATTAGAATGATTTCTGAAGATCATGTGACAATGATGTTATGATGCTGAAAAATCAGCTTTGCCTCACTAAATTACATTTTAAAATATATTATAATAAAAAGCAGATATTTTCAATTGTAATAATATTTCACATTATTACTGTTTTTATTGTATTTTTCAAGCATTGGTGTCCTGAATATCAGTGTTGCGAGTCAAGTATGTCTAACAATTGTGTCTAGACTGAAAAGGTGTGGTGAAAGATGACTTTTGCAGTCTTTTGATGGGCTTCTAGTATCACACTCCAAGTTTGAGTTGGAAGGAAACCCAAGATTTATCCCCTGTCTTTCTCCAGGGCTCCAACAATCCCTCCTGTGTTCTAGTTCACTAATCTGTAATTACATTCACTCAATGATGGTTTTATTGAGCGCACGCTTATAAACAGGGCATTAGGTTTGATGTCTATCATTATATTAGACAATTTATTACATCATTGTAGAATAAGTTTCAATACAAGTTCCTAAAACTAAACTTCAGCTGAAGTTACTTGACATTTTGCAGCATTTTTGAGCTTTGATGCTTGCCTGCTGTCTCCACCTATTTGACTGTGAAATATTAAAGAGTCATGAATAACTCTCTAAGTATCACTGCACACAGTTGTGTCAAAAACGTGAGTAACGGTATAAACATGTTAAAGTTTGAAGGGTTTATAGTCTTAACTTGTTCAAAACCACTTGAAATGCTAAGGTGCTTCTACAGGAGAAGTGTTCAGAAAAGGGATGCACCCCCCACCCCCCCCCCCACCCCCGAAAAAAAGAGATGCAAACTTTCCACAATCTGTCAACCCTTAACAAAGCTGTAAACCCCACTTAAAAAGCTTCAAGCAGAATGTTTTGCTCACAAAAACACTAGTTGTGGTGTTACACGCAGAGAGGTTGCTGCTGTGCAACATGACACTTTGACATGCTGCATTACTGAGCAGATGTTGTTGTATTTGTGTGCAGGTTAAAGTGATGGTACGCGTGTGTCCTTCGTCGCCCGCTAGCGCGGCAGAGTCCAGCTCGTTCCTTAAGGTCGATTCCCGTAAGAAGCAAGTGACCATCATGGATCCAGCGGTTAATTCTCAGCAGAATCAAACTCAGAAACGCGCCGGCTCCAACCAGGTTCCTCCAAAGATGTTCGCATTTGATGCGGCGTTCTCCCATGATGCCTCTCAGGTGAGGAATTGGTGCTAGTTTTAAAAAGATACTTTGCCTTAAAATGAAAATTCTGTCCTGATTTACTCACCCTTGAGTTGTTCTAAACCAATTTTGAGTTTCTTTCTGCTAGGAACGATATTTTAAGGAATGTTGGTAACCAAACTGTGGAAGCCAGTGGCTACAGTCAACTGTTTGGATACAAACATTCTTCCAAATGTTTCCTTTTGTGTTCAACAGAAGAAAGAAACTCATACAGGTTTGGAACAGCTGTGAATATTTTTAGGTGAACTACCCCTTTAAACCTAACCGTTAAAGGATTAGTTCACTTCCAGAATAAAAATATCCAAATAATTTACTCACCCCCATGTCATCCAAGTTGTTCATGTCTTTCCGTCTTCAGTCGCAAAGAAATTATGTTTTTTTAGAGGAATACATTCCAGCATTTTTCTCCATATAGTGGCTTTTAGTGGTTTCCAATGAGTTGAAGGTCCAAATTGCAGTTTCAATGCAGCTTCAAAGAGCTCTACAGGATCCCAACCGAGGAATAATGGTCTTATCTAGCGAAACGACCAAACATTTTATAAGAAAAATACAAATTTGCATACTTTTTAACCACAAATGCTTGTCTTGCACTGGCTCAACTTCACACATTATGTAATCATACACGTGACGCATGCAGAAGTACTGACCCAGTGTTTACAAAGCGAATGTGCAAAGAAAATCAAATGCCCTTTACAAAATAAGGTAAAACAACAATGTTGGGTGATTTTGAAGTTAGATTAGAAAATGAGAGTTTGAGAGTACACTAAAGAAGAAGAACTGACTGCACGTGACACTTAAAAAAAAAATATATATATATATTTTTTTTTAAGAAAATGACCAATTGTTTCACTACATGTGTAGAGCCCTTTGAAGCTGCATTGAAACCGCAATTTGGACCTTCAACCCACTGACCCCCATAGAAGTCCACTATATAAAGAAAAACCTTGTAATGTTTTCCTCAAAAAAATGTATTTCTGTGTTCAACAGAAGAAGGAAACTCATACAGATTTGGAACAACTTGAGGGTGAATAAATGATAACAGCATTTTAATTTTGGGGTGAACTAACACAAATTCCTAGTATGGGTCACCATACTTGGCCTCACGTCACCTCCTTTCCTCCTTTCCTTCCTTCCCTTTAAAGTTAACCATTAAATGATTATTTCACTTCCAGAATAAAAATTTCCTGATCATTTTCTCACCCCCATGTCATCCAAGTTGTTCATGCCTTTCTTTCTTCAGGCGCAAAGAGGTTTTTTTAGGAAAACATTCCAGGATTTTTCTCCATATACTGGATTTCGATGGTTCCCAGTGGGTTGAAGGTCCAAAATGCAGTTTCAATGCAGCTTCAAAGAGCTCTACACAATCCCAGCAGAGGAATAAGGGTCTTATCTAGTGAAACGATCAGACATTTTCTAAGAAAAATACAAATTGATATACTTTTTAACCACAAATGCTCGGCTTGCACTGGCTCGACACATTATGTAATCACGCACGTGACATAGGCGAATGTGCAAAGAAAGTCAAACATCCTTTACAAAAAAAGGTAAAACATCGATTTTGGACGATTTTGAAGTTGAAAGAGAACCCTACCCTACATTTTTAAATGAAATACACAGACAAAGAACTAACTGCGTGTGACTTTTCCAATGTACAGTAGACGCTCATCACAGAGATGGTGCAAGATGAGCATTTGTGGTTAAAAAGTATATACATTTTTATTTTTTTAAGAAAAAGGCTTTTTGTTTCATTAGATTAGACCTTTATTCCTTGGTTGGGATCGTGTAGAGCCCTTTGAAGCTGCATTGAAACTGCCATTTGGACCTTGAACCCGCTGATCCCCACTGAAGTCTACTAAATGAAAAAAATCCTGGAATGTTTTCCTCAAAAACGTAATTTCTTTGCGACTGAAGAAAGAAAGACAAACATCTCGGATGACATGGGGTGAGTAAATTATCAGGATTTTTTTTTTCTGGAAGTGAACTAATCCTTTAAGCATGCACTTGCAGTGTGTAATTTCTGCCACTAGTGTCACCATACAGAATTGCAAAAACAATTGTTTCATTGTACAAAGCAACAGCATGTTCTTAATACAGGGACGGTCCCATTGGAGCAGCCCTGGGTGCCTCACAATGCTGATTTAGGTTAAAGGGAAAATGGCAATTGCCTATGTGTCACCCCTTCTGGGATTTGAACATACAAGGTTATCAACCCAGATCTTTAACCACAAAGCATGACTGGGTACTTGATAAAAGATGGACAGTCGTTGCTGCTGTGCAGAAGATCTCTTGTACACAGCAAGAAAACCTTAATTTTAAGAAGTGTTTTTGTCCTAATGTCCAGTTAAAATGTCTTAAATAATATCATATTCATTTAGCAAACACTTGCAGTGCAGTTAACAAAAAAATAAATGCGACCCTGAACCATTTTTTAAAAATTGAGCTGAATAAGCTTTTCGTTGATTTATGGTTTGTTAGGATATGACAATATTTGGACGAGATATAACTATTTGAAAATCTGAGGGTGCAAAAAAATCGAAATATTGAGAAAATTGCCTTTAAAGTTGTCCAAATGAAGTTTTTTAGCAATTATTGCTAATCAAAAATTAAGTTTTTAAATATTTACAGTTGGAAATTACAAAATATCTTCATGGAACATGATCTTTATTTAATATCCTAATGATTTTTGGCATAAAAGAAAAATCGATTTTGACGCATACATATTTACAAATTTACCCGTGCTACTTACAAAAATATGCCTTTTTTAAACAGTTTTAGATATTTGTTTTATTAAAAACAAATCAAAAAGACTAATTAACATCCTTAACGCCATATAAGTCGCATGATTTCAGTAATTTTTGCAGTGCATGAATTTGATTGGCTGTTTTCTTGCAGGCAGAGGTTTGTGCAGGAACTGTGGCTGAGGTCATCCAGTCTGTGGTCAATGGAGCAGACGGCTGTGTTTTTTGCTTTGGCCACTCCAAACTAGGTAAGAGACAAACAGCTGTGACCAAATATTTGTATATGGGGTCAGATTAGTGTCATTTCACCATCTCTCTATTATATCAACCCATCACAAAGCAAAGTGCTTCAATTGCCCTAAACTACCTTGTAAGTGGGACATTTTTCTCGCCTTCCCCTCCCCGGCGGCCCCATACTCATCCGTTCACATCCTGTGAATTAGATGGAATTAGTTTCATAGCATGCATGGCAGACTACAAGATGATCTCACCCTGTTTTGCCATCATTGTCCATTGTTGCTTCTGGAAGATTAGTGTAAAATTTAACCAGCCGTTTGCTCAGAAAACAATGGAAAAATGCCACTGTGGTCGCTGGTCAGTGATTAGATGACAGCGTGTAATGCCTCAGATGCCTTGTTTCCATTAACCTTTACTTGAAAACCAAAGAACGGCTCATACATCATTGGAAAAGCATTTCATTGGTCAGCCGCGCACAGCTAATTAACTAGCCATAATAACCCAGAGACTGGCCTGTTAGTGCTTTGGAAGTAATTACCTTGGACATTTGGCTTGAAAAAGTGGTTGTATAAAACATGAAACAAAAGAATCATGGTGAACTTGAGCGGTGCAATCTTTTGAGATTTATCAGGCTTGAACACAGAGATTTGTTTTTGACCTTCAAATCAGCTAGAGAGCGAAATATTAATTAATACACCTTGACCTCTAGATCCTGTATGTCATGCTGGTTGTGAGGATGCACAGCCTGTATAGTGAATATTAAAGTACTCTAGCAGTGTTGTGGAATGAAGGTTTATCTCCTGTCCTGAAACTGCTTGATCAGCCCAGAGGCTTATTTATGCTTTATTGCAATAAGTCAGAATCCATAAAATTGAAGGACAAGTTGAAGCCTATAATGGATTTGTGTGTGTAAAAATTTTTAAGAGAGATGCTATAGTAATTGAATCTCATGAGCTCTGCCTTCCCATCGTGCCACTCTCCATCCAGTCTGATTGAATTACTGACTCTCAGCTCATCTGTGAAGGAGCATCCATCTTATTTTCCGCCTGGAAGTAAAAGGCCAGCGACTTTAATTGATGTGAAAGACCATTTTCAACAGAGCGTGTTTGATATGTTACAGTCAGGACATAAAATAAATAATGCAATAAAAAAAGGAAGATGCATAAAAAAAAAGAAAAAAAAGAATATGATTTAAGGTACATAAATTATAAGAACATTCAATTAATTATTATTTTGTTTTTATTATTTGTAATGGATTTTAATGCCGTGTAATCATAATGACAAATATTTAAAAAATATAATTTATAAATTATATTCACCATATTATAAATACATAATTTATATTTACATGTTAATTGTTTTTACTTTTAGAGATGGAATCTATGGAAGCCACTTTCCGCCACTGTATAAAAAATAAAAAAAAAGTTACAAAAAAGATTATTGTGGTTTTTTTATCTTGCAATTTTGAGAATCTGCGTGATACAAACACGCAATTCTGACTTTTTTGTGAGTTAATTGTGAGTTTTAAAGACTATAAATTCAGACTTTTTTTTCTCAGAATTGCGTGATATAAACTCACAACTGGGAGAAATCTAGACTCGCAATTTAAAGTTCTTTTCTTAGAATTGTTATATAAGCTCAAAATTGTGAGGAAAAAAAGTCTTGAAAAATACTTTTTTTCTCACAATTGCGAGTTTTTATCTCTCAATTCTGACTTTTTTTTGGAATTGTGAGGAATAAACTTGCAAGTCCAATTGTGAGTGGAAAAAAGACTCACGTTCTCAGAATTGCAATTCTGACTTTTTTTCTCGCAATTGCAAGTTTGTATCTTGCTATTCTGACTTTCTTTTTTAGAATTGTGAGATATGAACTTGCAAATGCAAGTTATAAAGTCAATTTTTAAAGGGGAAAAAAGACTGATATGTTCTCAGAATTGCAATTCTGACTTTTTTCTTACAATTGCAAGCTTGTATCTTGCAATTCTGACTTTCTTTCTGAGAATTGTGAGATATAAAGTTGCAGTTGCAAGTTATAAAGGTAAATTTTGAGGGGAAAATTACGAGTTTATATCACACAATTCTGACTTAATTTCTCAGAATTGCAAGTTAATATCTCACAATTTTGAGAAAAAATCTGAATTGTGAGTTTCTATCACGCAGTTTTGACTTAATTTCTCAGTATTGCAAGTTTATATCTCACAATTCAGAATTTAGAATTTTTGAGATGTAACCTAAACTTGTTAGATATAAAGTTGCAATTACTGTATTCCATAGGAATCAGTGTTATTGTTGTGAACTAAAACTAAAATCTACTGAAACTAAATTAACCATTTTGGTTTAAAAAAAAGAAAAAGAAATAAATAAATATATATATATATATATATATATATAAACCTAAGCTTAAATGTAAAATGACAAATCTTGCTTTGGCAACTAACTTAAAATAAATTGTACATAAATTACAAAAATCAATAAAAAAACAACAACAACAAAATTACTAAAACTTCGACTAAAAAAAACTGAAAAGACTAAAAATACACGGGGTGGGAAAATATGCGATGAAATATATTGCAATTGATTAGAACATAAAGGTATATTGATAAACTCAGCAAAGTCTGTCCAGTTTTTCCATTAGCAGCATTAAATCTATGAAGCACCTGCTGCAACAATTCAGTAGCTTCTTAAATATTTAAGTATTTAAATATTAGATTTAACATCTTTTGATTTTCTGAGTCTGAAAGTATACAAATCTGCCCTGTGTGCATCATATTAAATCATGAATAATATTAATCTGCTGCATCTTCACCACTGCAGGATTGGCTTATGAACTATTGTGGTATGAGGGTATTTGTCCCATTTTAGCAGATATCATCTCTGATTCCTGTTTCTGTTTTCTCTTTCCCACCCAAACTAGAGGAATGCTTCTTTTGAAGTTCAATCTGGTCTGAACGTGTGCTGTGACATATGGCTTTGTTTAGTGGCCCCTTTCATGTCAACAGCAGGGGTATTAATGCAAGTCACTGTGTTTGAGGGCAGTGTCCAGAAATGAATCCAGGGACGCTGCCAATCAACAGGCTGTTGTTCCGGTTCTGGTCCTGCGGGTGAACCTGCGTTTAATGCCCAGTGCTGCCCACACGGCGTATGTGCTTACTCAACCACACCAAGACATATGGCAAATGTCAGTGGACTGTCAAACGGAGGGCTTTTGCTGGAAATAAAAACCCATTTAAAGCCGGCAAAACATTCTTGCGATTAGACATGGTACATTTTCCAACTGTATTTCTAAGGGTGATTATGCTAATCTTGTCAGGTTTCCAGCTTTAATGGATTTTTAATTGTATTGGAATGTGTTTGTCTAGCACGTGTGTGACATCTGTCACTGTGGTTTATGCCAGAGTGCTGGTCTGCAAGCTAAATATCATTTTAGAAAGTGTGAAATAGACCACCGTATTGGCGTAATGCTCTTGAGGCCAAACAGACACTGTGGCTTTTAGCACCTGACACATTACAACTCTGTTCCACTTTATGCTTTTGAAAGGCCTGCCAATCATTCATAATGCAAGAGATGTGATTGTATGCAAAGCGACCCATGGCCAACTTTATTCTCGTTCTCGTCGCAGGCAAATCCTACACTATGATTGGCAAGGACGACTCCATGCAGAGTTTAGGGATCATCCCATGTGCCATCTCCTGGCTCTTCAAACTGATCAACGAGTGCAAGGAAAAGACAGGCGCGCGTTTTTCTGTACGTGTGTCGGCTGTGGAGGTCTGGGGAAAAGATGAGAACCTGAAAGATCTGTTGTCGGAGGTGGCGACTGGCAGTCTGCAGGACGGTCAGTCTCCAGGGGTCTACCTCTGCGAGGATCCCATCTGTGGGATGCAGGTAACATAGTCGTTCTGGTCATTAATGAAAAATCTCTGTATATCCATTTCATTCAAATTTCATTATTATGTAAATAACAGTAACATTAAAGGTGAAGTGTGTCATTTTTACAATGTTATAATTTCTGTCTGATCTTAATATGTGAGCCTGGACCACAAAACCAGTCTTAAGTAGCACGGGTATGTTTGTAGCAGTAGCCAAAAATACATTGTATGGGCCAAAATGATCAGTTTTCCTTTTATGCCAAAAATCATTAGGATATTAAGTAAAGATCATGTTCCATGAAGATATTTAGTACATTTCTTATAGTATATACCTATAAAAAAGATTATTTTTTGATTAGTAATATGCATTGCTAAGAACTTCATTTGAACACTTTAATGGTGATTTTCTCAAGATAAAGATTTTTTTGCACCCTCAGATTCCACATTTCAAATAGTTGTATCTTAGCCAAATATTGTCATATAATAACAAACCATACATCAATGAAAAGCTTATTTATTCAAAATTATATACCCTTATATGACTGGTTTTGTGGTCCGTGGTCATGGTATTATAAATAAGCCATTTTGATATTCCTGAGTAAAAACTGTGGCACTATGGCAAGGGTTTGGGGCCAGTGTTATTTTAGTTTTATTCAGATACTATTATAGCATTTATTAATAAGTTGAACTAGCTTTTATTTTTATATTTTCACTTTTCTCTTTAATTTTAGGTTAAGATATACTAATTGTATTTATTTATTTATAAATCAACATTTCTACAAAGCTTTAATTAATTTTAGTACTTAAACATATTTCAGGAGTTGCCAGGGGAACATTAAGTTTACATTGTTCAACTAATATTTGTAATTTTATGTTAATTTTTTAGTGCTTAAACTTATTTATTTCAAGAGTTGCCAGGGGAACATTTAAGTTTACAATTTTCAACTGATATTTTTAATTTAATTTAAAATGTTACTTTAATTACAAATTTTAAATTTAATTTAAGTTAAGTTGACAATAACAGCACTGTTTAGGGCAGTGCTTTCTGTTTTCCGGGTAGACATTGGTTGACTTCCAGAATAAAAATTTCCTGATCATTTACTCACCCTATGTCATTTACGATGCTTATGTCTTTCTTTCTTCAGTCGAAAAGAAATTAAGGTTTCTGAGGAAAACATGCCAGGATTTTTCTCCATATAGCGGACTTCAATGGGGATCAACGGGTTGAAGGTCTAAATTGCAGTTTCAGTGCAGCTTCAAAGGGCTCTACACGAACCCAGCCAAGGAGTAAGAGTCTTGAGTAGCAAAACAATTGTCCATTTGATTAAAAAAAAAAGATATACTTCTTTTCAATCTACTTTTCTCTTCCAACTTCAAAATAGTTCAACATCGTTGTTTTACTTTTTATGGGCGTTTGACTTTCTTTGCACATTCGCTTTGTAAACACTGGGTTGGTACTTCCACCTACATTCTAATGTGGCTATGCAATGCGTGAAGACAAGCTAGTGCAAGACGAGCATTTGTGGTTGAAACTATGTACATTTTATTGTTTTTATAAAATGACTGATCATTTGGCTAGATCATTTGAAGCTGCAGTTTGCACCTTCAACCCGATGATCCCCATTGAAATCCATCATATGGAGAAAAATCCTAGAATGGTTTCCTCAAAAAAAAAAAAATTTCTTTTCGACTGAAGAATGAAAGACATGAACATTTTGGATCACATGAGGGTGAGTAAATTATCAGGAATTTTTTATTCTGGAAGTGAGCTAATCCTTTAACTTAAAAAAATAAATAAATAAGTTTAACAATATTGGCACACTTTTTGCCTTATTCTGGGAATCCCCCCAGTGTTTAAAATAACAAGCTTGGTGATCAACCTCCAATAAAGATGCCATTGTTGAATAAAATGCTAATACATGATGAGAGGATTAGTCAAGCAGAGACAACCCCTGTCTCTGTAATCCTCAGACATGTGCACTAATCTCATCTTGGACTCATACCTCACAGCAATGGATTGTAATGCCATCACTTCTCCTGTTCCTATGACAGTCAGCCTTATCACACAGAGCCGGATTCAGACGTGATACCCAAGGCTCTGCTGACATGATTATTGCCAAATAACAAACAGAGGAATTTCTTTTTAGATATTAAGATGTAGCTGAGCTGACAGCATTCTAATGCTTTCTTTCATTTTCTGTAGTATTGTTAATAGTGGTTGATTAAAATAGAGTTTTTGATTGCTGATTTTTTTATATATTTAATTTATTTAATATATTTAAACATATAATTGCAAGATATCAGCCTACATTTCAGCCTTGGCGATGTGTGACCCTGGACCACAAAACCAGTCTTAGGTAGCACGGGTATATATGTAGCAATAGCTAACAATACATTGTATGGGTCAAAATTATCTATTTTCCTTTTATGCCAAAAATCATTAGAATATTAAGTGAAGATCATGTTCCATGAACATATTTAGTAAATTTCCTACTGTAAATATATCAAAAGTTATTTTTTGATTAGTAATATGCATTGCTAAGAACTTCATTTGAACAACTTTCTTAATATTTAGATTTTTTTGCACCCTTGCATAATTGTATCTCGGCCAAATATTGATTGATACAGATTTTGGATGATGTATATATCTCAATTAAATGATAAAAAGTGATGATAAAGAGATTTATAATCTTACAAAAGATTTATATTTTAGATAAATGCTGTTTTTCTGAACTTTTTATTCATCAAATAAACCTTAAAGAAAGAACCAGCTGTTTTCAACACAATAATGTGTTTTTAGAAGCAAATCAGAATATTACAATGGTTTCTGAAGGATTACATGACTGGAATAATAATGCTAAAATTCAGCTTTGAAATCACAGGAATAAATTACATTTTTAATATTGTCATTTAGAAAACTGTTAATTTAAATAGTATTTTTTTTTCTTTCTTTTTTTAAATGTTACTGTTTTTGCTGCACTTTGGATCAAATAAATGCAGGCTTGGTGAGCAGAAGTGACTTTCCTAATTTATTTTCCTAATTTCCTACTTTAAAAATATCAAAAGTTAATTTTTGATTAGTAATATGCATTGCTAAGAACTTTATTTAAACAACTTTAACGGTGACTTTCTTAATATTTAGAATTTTTTGCACCCTTGCATAGTTGTATCTCAGCCAAATATTGTCCTAACAAACCATACATCAATGCAAAGCTTATTTATTCAGATTTCAGATGATGTATTAACCTCAATTTACAAAAATTTACCCTCATGACTGGTTTTGTGGTCCAGGGTCACATATGAATATACAATTGGCATGTTTGGAGTACAAAGTCAGTGCAGTTTCTTAAACCAAATGTTCCTTAATCCAAAACTGTGCAATAAAATTCACATTGCATGCTTTGTGTTTTTATACAGTTACAGAATCAGAGTGAGTTGCGGGCTCCTACGGCTGAGAAAGCTGCTTTCTTCTTGGATGCTGCCATTGCTGCACGTTACAGCAGTAAACCAGACTATGACGAAGAGGAGCACCGTAACTCTCACATGCTCTTCACCCTACATATCTACCAGTATCGAATGGAAAAGACTGGCAAGGGTGGAAGTGAGTATCATTATGGGTTAGATAGAGTTTCAACATGAACTAGAGCAGAGATTCCCCATTAGTTTTTGGTCCGTGACCTATTTTTTGGACTAGTTAAGATACTTTTATGATGAACACCAGCATCTTCAGCTGTGCTAGTCTTATCGTCTTCCACGGTTGATTTTGAACTTTCTCATTATACTTCCAAATGTTGCCTGTGTGGTTTATAAATAGTCTATTGCTGATAATCTTAGAGAGGGGCGTGATAAAACACATGAAAAAAACTGCCATTGTTAATGTGAGATGTTCAATCTGATCTAAAAGCTGTCATGCTAAAACTAGCTATTTCTAGAAAACAGTGCTAATTTGTCTTATCGCAAAAATGTTCTGTTTGGCACAAGCAAGTCTTGCCTTTTTCCAAGAGTGAATAAAAAGTAAAACCAGATGTGTTAGCATGGGCTTTTGGGCTATTTGAGAAACTCAAATTACTTCTAAACTGTATATAATGAAGCTAGTGTAAGCAGAGTCCATGAAATCCACTCAGGATATTTTTGTGGCGCAGGTTAACTTATATAATAGAAACATAGAGAGAGACATAATGTCACCGTTTGAAATATCGGTTCATTAACCTCAGCGTTTTCACTAATAAGTTCCATTTATCTTTATTAGGCTACCATTAAGTTACAATAACACTTCATAATGGAATTAGATGCTCATCATGAGGCTTTTGACAGTGTTTATACCTTTTAGTTTTTCCATTGCTTTTCCAGTTTCTTTCCAAGCTTGATTTTTTTATTACTTTAAGTTGCTATTTAAATATTTTAAGAAATTATAGAAATTAATACTTTTATTTAGCAAGAGTGCTTTAAATGATCAAAAGTGATGATCTATTTCAGATAAATGCAGTTTTTTGAACTTTTTATTCATCAAAGAAACCTTAAAGAATTCTACTCGGCTGTTTTCAACACAATAATAATGTTTTTTTGAGCAGCACATCAGAATATTAGAATGATTTCTGAAAGATCACAAGACTGTTTAATGATGCAAAAAATCAGCTTTGAAATCACAGGAAGAAATTACATTTTAAAATATTTTCAAATAGAAAACTGTTTTAAATTGTAAAAATATAATTTTTTTTACGGTTTTTGCTGTACTTAGGTCAAATAAATGCAGGCTTGGTAAGCAGAACAAAAAATCTTACTGTTCAAAAACTTTTGACTGGTACTGTATATCATATGTTAGTTGATGAATAAACAAGGTTAGAAACTCCTATTAGAGTTTAGTTGTTAAATCTGACTCTGTGGTTGTTTTGCTTAGTGTCGGGAGGCAGGAGCCGACTGCACCTCATTGATCTTGGCAGCTGTGTTAAGGTTTTGAGCAAGACCCGTGACAGCACTACAGGACTCTGCCTCTCTCTGTCCGCCTTGGGGAACGTCATATTGGCTTTAGTCAACGGCAGCAAGCACATCCCTTACAAGTAAGACTTTTACCTTATATAAATTGAGTCAAAAACACACTGGGTTAGACTTCCAGTCTCGAAAGACAAGATTACGATTATAATGTTATGGGTGTAGTCATTCACCAGTCGCTAAACTCATTAAAGATGCAACATGTTTAGCCTTCATATCTCCATTGCATGCTGTTAATTCTTCTCAAACACACCTCATATGAAGAATAATATATACAAACTGACATTTTCCATCCTTTGATGTGAGCAATTATTAGTGGATTCTAATGCAACGTTGAATCTGCAGAGAGAATGTAACCTTTATCGCTCCTCAGGGGTAATAGCTAAGTGAATTAGCTCATGCCAAGCAGCTATAGAGACAGATGCAGTTTCACATTCACTGGGATTCATCGCACAGACCATTTCTCTGCAACTGCTGTTTTATTTCTTTAAGCAGCGTGTTAATTTCCGTTAAACAGACAAGTTTGAGAAGGTGCCGTGCATCTCCCAGCAGCTTTTTTCAAAAAATTTGCAGCGCTTCCATTTAGCTCCCTCAAGGCACGTTTGCATTTTTATGCCATGGCTCTCTAATTTAATCATGGCGCATTTACATTGCAAAGCATCATGGGGTTTAAGGCTGGAAACGCAACAGCTCTGGAGAGCTGAGATATAATTAGGGTTTAAAGCCTTTTAGGAGAAATGCAACATTTGCACAAGATAAATTGAATTAATATGCATGTATCATAAGTGAATATAAATCTACACAAGTCACTAATTTTAGATAGTGATTTAATTAGTGCTAAATAATATTTTAGCTGCCTTTTATTTCTCTAATTGAATGACTTAACCTGAAATGTAGGATATTGTTCAATTATTAATTGAAACAGTATTAATCCAGTTTATGGCATCAGTAGTAATTACCAGAAATCATTTACATGTGCACAATAAGTGTTTACTTATTTTGCCAGGGGGTGTATGTTATTAAATGTCATATTTAAGATATTTTTTATTTATGTTTCACCATGGTTAGTAAATTATACATGTATAATTTGTGCTTTTTTTCATGTGATTGCACTCTTAATAACCACTTAAGATTGACTACAGACTTCACTAACCATTTTCATCATCGCCCGACATCAAACAAATTAGCAAAGAGTATCACTGTAATCGCATGTGACAATGTTTTGGCTTCAAATTCTTGTATAGGTCATTGATTTCTGAGAACTGAGAACTTACATGCGCATATTGTAATGCTGACTCATCTTTGAAAGCAGCTTTATATGTCACCTCTAATGGTTGCCATGGGGAAGGCAGACAGAACAGGAAATGTCAATCCAAGTCTCTCTTTCTCTGTAAAAAGAGACTGTCTGGCAGCCAAGGTTTTGTGAATCAGGGTCAGCAAATGAAATGCCCAACAGGGTCTATCCATTCTTCTTATTAAAGAGGGTTACATTACACGATTAGACTGATTGCTAGAAGCGGTGCAGGTATTTATTATTGAAAAGGAGTTGTTATTCCAAAAGCCTTGATTTTTGAATGCATCTAGAATTTTTCAAATACATTTTATTTTGAAAGGGTTAACTCATTTTATAAATCATGTATCTTCTCTTTTTTAGGTATTAAGACTTGTATGTCTAAATGTAATGTAAATTATGTCTCTTATTAAAGTATGTAGTAGAAAATCCATAAAAGACTTATGTTATTTAAAAAATCCACATTGTTTTATACATATTGTGGACAATGGGGTGGGGGGTGTCATTATGACGTGAAATATTTGCTTTCGAAGAACTACTGGCGCTACCCGTTACTATTTTTACTGCAACACAACTCGGAAAATAAAATACTGATACAATGACATCAGCTACTAAAAGAGCTTATAGGTGGCAATGGTTGTAAGCATAGGCTCCCCACAAGGAGTCTAAACACCCCTGGATATCGAGTGAACGGTGAGAAACTCCTTTAGTGGCTGCAACGTCATGAAAAGTGTTGGCATGTTTACAACCTTCTAGAATGGCATCTAGCGTTTCTTGTCTCTGCCATTTGTAAGCTCTTTCAGTAGCTGTGGTCTACTAAAAGCCTCAAAAGCATCAGGGCTAAAGTGGAGAGAACAAATGTGTTTAGAAAGTTTTATTCGTTCACAGGCATTTCCCATTCTTTTCTCCTCTTCTTATTGCTAGCAAAAGCAGAGAAGACTTTTGTTGCTTCTCTTCTTGCTGTTCAACTAAAAAATTACAACCAAAAGCCACACAATGTGCCATTATATCAGTGTTTTATTTTCTAAATTGTTTTGCTGTAAAACCATTTTACATCGTCAAAATAATGGCATCCCCCATAGTTCAAAATATGTATAAAATGATGTCGATTTTTCATGTGTTTTCTACAACATATTTCAGTAAGATACATCATTTAGGTTATATTAAGTCATGGAAGTCCCAGGGTTCCCTTGAATCATTTGGTTACACAACTATTATTTTGACAACTAATGCTCTTCCGTTTTTTTACAGAGATAGTAAGCTAACAATGCTGCTACGAGAGTCCTTGGGAAACATGAATTGTCGCACAACCATGATAGCCCACATTTCCTCGTCACCCAACAACTTCTCAGAGACGCTTTCTACCCTTCAAATCGCCTCTCGTGTTCTTAGGCTGAAGAAGAAGAAGGCTAAAGTAAGCGTGGTATGACCTTGTCCTTCATTTTATTGAACTTTCTTTTAGCATTGAATGATTCACCTTTGTATTTCATGTTTATTTTTTTAAAATGCAGTATGTTTTATTCTTTTGTAGCAATACACATCCAGTTCCTCTGGTGGTGAGAGCTCATGTGAGGAAGGACGAATGCGTCGGCCAACACAGCTAAGAACGATTCATTCTAGAAACGTTGTTGATTCAGAGATGCCCCTGCTACACCTCTCCAGTGACCCTGAAGACTATTCCAGCAGCGAACAGTCATGTGACACAGTTATCTACGTAGGTCCAAATGGCTCAGCCCTCTCAGACAAAGAGCTAACAGACAATGAAGGTCCTCCAGAGTTTGTTCCTATCATCCCATCCCTACATAAAAATAAAGCAGATCTGAGCATGGCTTCTTTGACATCAGAACCATCTCAAACAGTTGTAGCCCCACTAGCTCAAGCCTCACAGTCTGTCCAACCTGTGCATACTGTTCAGCCTCTTCCAACTTTGCCAGAGGAAGGTGCTGAGCCGGGTAAAAAGGAGAAGGATTGTCTTAAGTGCAACACTTTTGCAGAGCTCCAAGAGAGACTTGACTGTATCGATGGAAGAGAAGAGGTGACACAATTCCCTTTTGAAGAAGTCCTTGCCAACAGAGCAGCCAAATTTGAGCCAGGCAATAGTCAAGGTGGTAAAGAGGGTCAGCAATCCAGTTCTCCCAAGAGGATCTCTGACCAGCAACTGGAGGAGATCCGTGAGGTGGTTGAAGAAGCAGAGATCGCTCAGTCAATAATTGAAAGCTTGACACAGCCTTCAACAGGACTCTCCAGCAGCAGAAGTGTGACTGGCAGCAGTGGTATTGGGCAACTAACTCCTCTTCACAGAGCCAAGAGCTCTAGTTTGCATGACAGCAGAGAATCCATCAGTGGTGGGAGCAGCAGTGAGAGTAAGCCTCGTCCTATGGGCTCTCCACGGCTGGGCATAGCCAGTCTTACTAAAACCTCAGAGTACAAACCACCATCTTCTCCCTCTCAACGCTGCAAAGTGTACACCCAGAAAGGAGTAATGCCTGGCACACCACCTCACTCCTCTCATAATCTCTATAAAGACTCTAGAAAGTCATCCACAGAGTCTTTGCTTAATCCCGAGTCTAGAACCTCTCCGGTGGGGATGAGCCCACAGGTCCTAAAGAGATCTTCATCATCCAATAGCCTTGGATCAGCTGAGACACTGTGTGATGATGTTCCCCAGCTGCCATTAGACAGTAAGAAAAATGCGAAGGACACCACAGCCACAGTTACACTGGAGCATCCTTTGGAACCAAATGGAGAGGATGAGCTGGTGTTCACCCTAGTGGAAAAGCTGACAATTAGTGGGGTGATGGAAAATGGCAGACCAACCAGTATTATCAGCTTTAACAGTGACTGTTCGGTCCAGGCTATGGCATCGGGTTCAAGGCCTGTTAGTATCATTAGCAGCATGAGTGAAGACCTAGAACATTACACCACTGCTCCCTGCACTACCACTGCCACTATCTCACAAGTCAACATTGCTAGATTCCTGCCTCTCAACAAGATAGAAGGGGACGCCCAGACTAGTCGTCGTTCCTCAATCAGCTCATGGCTGAGTGAAATGAGTGCTGGAAGTGATGGTGACCAGTCGTGTCATAGCTTTGTTGCCCAACAGTGCTTTGGACAAGGTGAGGCAATAGCCGAAGACAGGCTTTTAGAAATTCAAGAAGAAGGAGACATAGACCTTGAGTCAACTGACCAAAAGAATTCTGATTCTAACAAAACCGAAGTGAATGATAAAACCACAGCTAAACACCAACTCGACAAGTTGTCCTCAACCTCAAGTGGCTATGTTCCTTTTAAGACCAATATGACAACTCACCCATGTGCCGCTGTTAAGCCAATGGTTGTGCAGGACTTGCAAACCAAGTCCACTCCAGTCAAAGATCCCAAATCCCCACCGGTTCCAATCTCAAGTGAGATCAATTTTGATGACCCTTGGATGAAACGGGAGGGATGTGAAGAGATCAAGCCTTTGGAGATGGTCTGTGAGGTCAAGAGAACATGTGAGTCTGTAAAAAGGAAATGGCAAGTTGACAAGCATGACTCGAGTGAAGCAGCACGTTCCCCTGATTCCTTGAACCGGGTGGTGGATGGCTGCGAGATGATCTTTAATGCATCCGAAAGCATAACTCAAGTTTACTCTGCAGACATCCTCAGGACGGGTAGTCTCCCTCGTGCATGGCATCGCTTGAATAAGCAGGACGATCTGGAAGACCCTACGTACCATTACATGAGTGGAGAGTATAAAAGCCTTGGGGTAACTACCTCCACTCCCTGCAGTCCAAGAGCCACACTCGAAAGAAGAAGTTCAGCGGGGAGGCAAGGTATCTTTGCCCGTCAGAAAGGAATCCCACCATTGCCACCTGTAAGAAAGTCTAGCCTTGACCAGAGGAATCGAGCAAGTCCACAGCACAATCCAGGAAATTCTCAAACACCAAACCAGCATCTGTCTTTCCTTGGCAGCACACCTGAAGACTTGTGTGCTAAACACAAAGGACCAAATGTAGAAAGCAGCAGACTCTTCAGTGCCAAACTTGAGCAGTTGGCAAACCGAACCAATTCCTTAGGAAGGTCCCATGGGACACATTATGACTGTCATTCCTTAGAGAGGGCGGAGAGTTTGACCTCTCTGGGCTCTAAAGGAGGCGTTACAAAAGACAGTACAATGCCAAGGACAGGTAGGAGCATCACTCGTGGTTTGCTCTCATCACCCACCAACGGACCAAATGGCAACAATAATGCACCACAGTCACCCAAAGCAAGTCAATCCAAAATCTCTGCAGTTAGCAAACTCCTTATGGCAAGTCCCAAAGCTCGAAGCTTATCAACCTCTAGCACTAAGACGCTAAGTTTCTCCACCAAGTCCCTCCCACAGTCAGTCAACCGAAGCTCAAGTTTGCCTCCCAATGGAAAGAACCAAAACCAAAATTCATGGTCAACCCAGTCTCTAAGTCGCAGCAGGGGGACAGGGTTAGCATCCAAGCTACCTTTAAGAGCAGTAAACGGACGAATTTCTGAGCTCCTACAAGGTAGTGCCAGCTCTCGTGCCGCCCAAGGACGAGGGGCTTCAGACACAGAAGAGAGAGGAGCAGCAGTCCAAGGAGAGGAAAGGCCAGTGGTCCATACTTTGCCCTCACCTTACAGTAAGATCACCGCCCCAAGAAGGCCTCACCGTTGCAGTAGTGGACACGCCAGTGACAACAGCAGTGTGCTAAGCGGAGAGCTTCCTCCTGCAATGGGAAAGACTGCTTTGTTCTATCACAGTGGTGGCAGCAGTGGCTATGAGAGTATGATACGAGATAGTGAGGCCACAGGAAGCACATCATCTGCTCAGGACTCGATGAGTGAAAACAGCAGCTCTGTCAGCGGTCGCAGAAGCCTCAAAAATTCAAAGAAAAGAAGTAATCCAGGTAAGCAAATATCACTTCTGAAATATTGGTAATCTTCATCGCTTAAAATTTGAAGGAATATTAGCTGTAGGTGTGCCATTGTTCTACGAACATGTTTGACAAAATAGCCAAGGCATTTCAATAAAAACCTTTATTTTGTGGAAAGCAGTGACCAAAATTAGAGAACTGTAACCACTGTAGCATGAAAAATTCATCCTTTTTCGCCTTCATCTAGACAACCTCTTGTCACAGGGTTTCCGTCACCTTAGAGCCATCTTGCAATCTCCGTGAAAATTGGAGGAATGCTGCCAGTTAAATAGGGTTTGTCATATAATTAAGGAAATTAGCACAAGGTGCTAGATTAACACCTACATAACTTGGATGTATTGGTGAAGTTTCTCTAATTTTGATCAGTTAATTTTCAAATATCTCATTTAAGTTTTTTATACTTTGCTTCAGTTTATTTATGAAATATGCTTAAAAACTGCTTTTCTACTCCTGTTAGGATAACTTCAAATAGGACTTAACAGTGACCTTGAAATTTAGGAAATTATAGGTTGTTCTCTAATTTTGATACACACACACATATTTACACTACCAGTAAAAATTTTCAGATTTTTTTAAAAGTCTTTCCTTCTCACCAAGCCTGCATTTAAAATACAGCAAAAGAAAAATTTGTGAAATTTTTAGTACTTGGCAACGATTAATCACAATTAATCGCATTCAAAACAAAAGTTTTGTTTATATAATGTATGTGTGTTATGTATATTTATTATGTATATATAAATACACACATATAGCATATATTTTGAAAATATTTAAATGTGTATATGTACACAGTACACACACGTATATTATGTATACAAAAACTTTTCAAAATTTAATATACAAACATATTCTTCTTAAATACATATACATGCATGTGTGTTTATTTATACATAATAAATATACAAATGATAGAAATACTTTTATTTAGCAAGGCTGCTTTAAATTGATCAAAAGTGATGATAAAGACATTTATAATGTGACAAAATATTTCTGTTTCAGATAAATGCTGTTCTTCTGAACTTTCTGTTTATCAAAGAAACCTGAAAAAATTCTACTCGGCTGTCTTCAACATTAAAAATAAGTGTTTTTTGAGCAGGAAATCAGAATATTAAAATGATTTATGAAGGATCATGTGATGCTAATGATGCTAAAAAGCTTTGAAATCACAGGAATAAATTATATTTTTAAATATATTCAAATAGAAAATTTAAATATTTTATTGTTTTTGCTGTACTTCAGATCAAAATAAATGCAGGCTAGGTGAGCAGAAGAGACTGTAAAAAACATTTAAAATCTTACTGTTCAAAAACTTTTGACTGATAGTTAAAGTCTGATATTTATAATCTGATTCTCAAGTCTGGCAACTGTATTCAGTGGCTCATCATAGAATTCATTGCATTTTAACAATACAAAGATCTCGGCACAATTTATGTAATCCCAAATGAACTGAGCTCAAGAAAATTTATTGTACTACGAAGCTGTCAGGACTCATTCCAGATCATAGTTGGAAGAAACAAAACTTTTTAAACAGCTCTACTCCCCTGTACACGCTTGGATGATCTGTTATGATACCGACTGATAGCAGTTGCCAAACGTAGCTGTGGGTGGTCTTTCAATATTTAGCGCTGCCTAAATTCCTGAATACACACCTCCTCTCCCGTTTCCTCAGGCAGAGAACTTTTACTCTCGTTCTTGCCACCACAAATTTTTGCATGGTGGGAAAACTGAAAATTTAAATCCTGGCTCTGAAACAACAGACACAAAAGCTAGACCAGTACACGTTGAACCGCAAAGAAAAGTAGTATTGTAATCAGGTTGCGAATACCTTATTTGAAAAGGTCTTTGCAAAGATATAAAAGCACAACCGCAGTTAAAATTTACATCAACTGCCAACCGCCAACGTTCTCCTGAATTTAGAGCACTCTCTCTCTGAGACTAAAAGTTTGACCTTTTCGGTGCTGTTTCCAGACCAAATGACAAGCTGAAACACATTAATATTACCTTGTTCCCTGGTTTCCAAATCTGCTAACTTATCAGCAGACCTGAAACTGTCAATTTCTATGCAAATCAGCGAACCACTTCTGGCAAATTCATCATTGTAGACTTCGTTCCTCCAGACTGCTTAGATAAGATCTGTTTTATTTTTCCCCAAATTTGTATTTTTTTATTTTATTTTTCCATTAAAATTTTTCTGGACTGTTTTAATGGTTAAATTAAAAACATTAATCAAAAAGCATGTCTAATTAATTGAAACTATGAAACTTACACAATTTAACAGCAATTCATTAAAAGCTAAACACAAATTTTTTTTAAGGCCCTATGAATTTTATTTTTTTTCCAAATTCTGTTTTTTCTGTATTCCATTTTTTCCCCGTTTTATTTTTTATTAGACTCTGTTTTAATGGTTGAATTAAAAATAATAATCCAAAAACATTAGTTAATTAAAACCATGAAACGTACACAATTTATCAAGTTTAACAAAAATTTGTTTTAAATTTTCTGGATTCCTTTTTTTTTTCCATCTTAATTTTTTTAGACTCTGTTTTAATGGTTAAATTAAAAACAAAAAGCATGTCTAATTAATAAAACCATGAAACTTACACAATTTAACAGCAATTTTTTACAAACAAAATAAAATTTGAAGGCCCTATGAAATCCTTTTTATTTTTTCTCCAAATTCATTTTTTTTTTTCTTCTGTATTCCATTTTTTTCCCCCTATTTTATTTTTTCTAGACTCTGTTTTAATGGTTAAATTAAAAATATTAATCAAAAATATGAATTAATTCAAATCATGAAATGTACACAGTTTATCAAGTTTAATTTAAATTTTTCCAAAATCTGTTTTAATTTTTCTGGATTCCGTTAAGTTTTTTTTTTTTCTCCATTTTAATTTTTCTAGACTCTGTTTTAATGGTTAAATCAAAAACATTAATCAAAATGCATGTATAATTAATTGAAACCATGAAACTTACACAATTTAAAAGCAATTTATTAAAAGCTAAACACAAAATAAAATTTTAAGGCCCTATGAAATTTTTTTTTCGTTTGAATTTTTCTGTATTCCATTTTTTCCCCCGTTTAATTTTGCCTAGACTCTGTTTTAATGGTTAAATTAAAAATATTAATTAATTAAAATCATGAAACGTACACAATTTATCAAGTTTAACAAAAATTTAATTTTAACACCCTATAAAATCATTTTATTTGTTCCAAAATCAGTTTTTTTTCTAGACTCTGTTTTAATGGTTAAATTAAAAACAAAAGCATGTCTAATTAGTTGAAACCATGAAACTTATACAATTTAACAGCAATTTATTAAAAGTTTAACAAAAATTAAATTTTCAATGCACTCTCTCTCTCCTAGACTAAAAGTTTGACCTTTTCGGTGCTGGTTCCAGACCAAATGACAAGCTGAAACACATTAATATTACCTTGTTCCCTGGTTTCCAAATGTGATAACTTATCAGCAGACCTGGAACTGTCAATTTCTATGCAAATCAGGGAACCACTTCTGGCAAATTCATCATTGTAGACTTCGTTTCTCCAGACTGGTCAGATAAGATACTGTCCTGCTATTATCTCAGTGTTTTTTTTTTCCATTATACGGCTGCATTGAATCGGTAAGAGTGCGGCTCCATGTAGGTTAAACTTTGGCTTGGCACTGTAACACCCTTTGACACTGTCTTGTGTCTGGTTTAATTACAAAACAACTCAAGAATGATTAAATTAATGCTCATAACATGGCATTGCTTTATCCCTAGGGTCCCAGAGACGCCGTCTAATCCCTAACCTCACCTTAGACACCTCCTCTCCTGTGAGAAAGCCAGTCATCAGTCCAGGGGTACGCTGGGTGGACGGTCCCCTCCGGCCCACACAGAGGGGTTTAGCTGAACCTTTTGAGATTAAGGTTTATGAGATTGATGATGTTGAACGTTTACAGAGGAGGCGAACCGTAGGCAATAAGGTAAGAATGAGCAGTTGGAGTGTTTTTACAACAGTTCTCTTGACTGAGATCTCACTTGTTGTTGTGCCCTCAGGAAGTGGTATACTTTAGTGCCAAACTGAAGATCTTAGAGCATCGGCAACAGAGAATCTCCGAGGTGCGGGCCAAGTACGATTGGCTGAAGAAAGAACTGGAGCAAACCAAACAACACCTGATGCTGGAGCCAGAGAAATGGACCACTGAATGTAAGTCATTGGCACACTGTTTTTATTAAATCCCATATTAAATATGTTATATATTTTTTTTCCAAATTCTGTTTTTTTTTTTTTTTTTTAATTTTTCTGAATTATTATAATTTTTAATGGTTAAAAACATTAATCAAAAAGCATGTCTAATTAATTAAAACCATGAAACTTACACAATTTAACAGCAATTTATTAAAAGTGAAAAATATAACATTTTTATAGACCTATGAAATCCATTTTATTTTTCCCAAATTCCATTTGTTCTGTTTTATTTTTTCTGGATTCAGTTTTTTTCCCTGTTTTTCTAGACTTTTTCTAGACTTTGTTTTAATAGTTAAATTAAAAATATTAATCAAAAAGCATGTCTAATTAATTGAAATCATTCAGCTTACACACTTTAACAGTAATTTATTAAAAGTTAAACAAAAATTTAATTTTTACGGCCCTATAAAATCTGTTTTATTTTTTCCAAAATTCCATTGTTTTCTGTTTAAATTTTTCTGGAATTTTTTTTTTTTTTTGACTCTGTTTTAATGGTTAAATTAAAAACATTATTTATATATTTATATTATATTTAACAGCAAGTTATTAAAATATTAACAAAAAGTACAATTTTAAAGCCCTATGAAATCCGTTTTTTCTTTTTTCTATTCGGTTTTATCTGTTTTAATATTTGTGAATTACATTCTTTCCGTTTAAATTTTTCTAGACTCAGTTTATATGATTGAATAAAACAGTATTAATCAAAATACCTGTCTAATTAATTTAAACAAAAACATTTTTTCATTAACTTTTTTCTGGATTCTGTTATTTTTCTAGACTGCTTTAATGGTTAAATTAAAAACATGAATCAAAAAGTCATTAATTGAAACCATGAAACTTACACAATTTTACAGCAATTTATTAAAAGCTAAAAGCTAAGGCCCTATGAAATCCGTTTTATTAATTTTTTTTCCAAATAGTTTTTTTTTGTCCCGTTTTAAATTTTCTAGACTCTGTTTTAATGGTTAAATTAATATACATATATATAAAAAAGCATGTCTAATTAATTGAAATCATGAAATGTACAGTTTAACAGCAATTTATTAAGTTTAACAAAAAACATTTTTTAACGTCCTATGAAATCATTTTATTTTTCCCAAATTCTGTTTTAATTTTTCTGGATTGTGTTTTTTTTTTTTTCATTTAAATTTTTCTTTAAAAAAAAAATTACATTTTTAATGCCCTATGAAATCTGTTAATTTTTTTTCCATTTTAATTTTTTAATTAATAAAATTATTTCATATTTAGATTTACAGATTCATATTTAAATAGTCTTTTTTCATCTTAATATTTACAGTTATTTCACTAGTCTGTATCGCGTTTTGATTTAAGTGTACTGAAATATTTTCGATTTATTCATCCAAAATTTGGCAAATTCCATGGTATACAGTAAATTCTATTTTTATAAATGGATGCTGCGATTCCTTCTGTTTTCCACTTCGCAAAATCACAAGGCCCTATGTTTCCAGTCCAAGAAATAATAGTCATATATACAGGGTACCCGCGGGGTCTTAAAAGCATTGAAAAAGTCTTAAATTTGATAATCTCAAATTAAGGCCTTAAAAGCCTTGAATTTGGTATGCAAAGTCTTGGATTTCATTACAAAGGTCTTATTTTATTTATTTTTGCCTTTCCTAGGATTAAGATCATACCGTAACAAAATTAACTGTTACTAATGTAGGTTAATTAAAAATTCATGCAGCGTAAAGCTGAGTGCACCTCGCGCTCCACGTCATAGCAGAAAGCGCGAAAGCGTGCGCACCCGTTACTATGGTTACTAGGTAGGGCTGGGCGGAAAATCGAGTTCTGGGGATATATGTATATTATTCCCCAACGCGATGCGGGATTATCCAATATCTTTCATATCGATATGGTTTGAGGCCACACATGCGCGTGCGGGTTCTGCGCGAAACAGAAGGAAACAGGAACACGCAACGCCGGTCAACACAGAAAACATACTGGTCAGTAAAATGAAAAACAATGGTTCACTTATCTGGAGATGGTTCAGATTTAAAATTTCCTATGAGCAGCAAAAACAGCCCATCTGCAGGGAATGTTATAAATCAGCTGTATCAAACTGTGGAAGCACGGCAAATCTCTTCCACCATTTAACGTTACAGTTTTACAATAAAGTGAACTGCCAGCCAGACGGGCTATCGTAAAGTAAGTTAGAGGGCTCCTGCCAGGTCCAAAAACTCCTCAATTTAGTTGTATCAAATTTAAGGCCATTAAACGTTTTAAATATGTTAAATAGCATAAGAAATGTCAATTATAATTTAGGAGGTCTAACATTTGGGGAGGGAAAGACGAGAATCGCGATAGGGCTGGATTATACTTCAAAAGGCAATGATGTCATTGAATAAAAACATAGGTACTGCACGTTTTAAGGTCAAAACGCCACACGGATGTCTTTATATGAATGTATCTGAAGGGAACCGACTGTCCTCAGAAACATGTCGTTGGCATTTTCATTTCATGTCTGATAAAACTGCGTCAATGCTGTTTTGTATACAGCCGTTACTAGGGAAACCGTAATATTTCAGCGCTCCTAAAGCGCCCCCCGTGACGGAGAATGACATTTTATTTCCACATTTTTTCAGCTGTTTGTCAAATGATTGCAATTATCGACCTGTTTTTATGCAGCAACCACAAAGAGTTGTAAATGTGAAAGAAGTTAATGTGCCTTCTCAATATCTAAACAATTAAGACAGTAATATTTATGTTTTAAATATAGAAATAAACTATATACTCAATTTATCCCTTTTAATGGTATAAAGGCTGAAATGGCATTGTATAAGCTATTTTGTTTTTGTGTGTACCTGTATCTGAATTATAAATCATGCCATTTTATTGCTGAATATTCTACATTACACTGTCCAATCCTACTCATACTGTTCATTTTACTTGTGCAGCTCTCAAAAAGGGTCATAAATTGCCTTAAATTGATATTTAAAAATTCTGCAGATACACCAAATAGTGAAATAAAATTACTTGCTTGATATTTGTGTATTGAAAAAATTGCAGCCAAGGCAGCAGAGCTGCGAAGTTCAAATTTATTTGTTTATTACAAATCAAATGTGTGTTACGCTGTTGCGTATGTATTAAATATAACTGATAATTTAAATAAAATGTTTAATTTAATTCAAGTAGCCCACTTGTACATAATTATTTTCTAGGGTTCAAAATTTATACAGATTTGACATTTTCCCCTCATACTTCTGTCGGAATGGGTACGAAGTTGGCATTGAATTTCATTTGAAATGGTATTAAAAAGGTCTTAAAAAGCCTTGAATTTCATTTGGAGGATGCTGGGGGTACCCTGTATATAAACAAAATGTAGTGAATGGCAAATTCACTCAATAGCTGTGCAACCTGCAGGCATGTAAAATGTTTTTAAGACCATGTGTTGGGTTTGAGTTCAGTCAGTTAACATCCGTTTCTTTCATTTCTGCAGTTGACCTTCAGCAGACGTTTGAAGTAGACTCCATGGAGTACTTAGAAGCTCTGGAGTTTGTCACGGAGCGACTGGAGAACCGGGTCAACTTCTGCAAAGCTCATCTGATGATGATCACATGCTTCGACATCACCTGTCGGCGACGGTAAAAGATTCGCCAAGTATAAAGGACGGTCGGAAGTGGAAAAGGCTCTGCAGGGCGTACGTCAGCAAGTTGCAAAGTTCATCACCACAATGATGGCTGAAATATTTTTTTCGAAAACGGATTTTAGCGGGGGAACGGAAAACGCAGGACTTGGAGAGATGATCGAAAGAAAAAAAACATTGTCCCACATAGACAGATGAGCACTTTGGAACTTCTAAGACATTGGTGTGTGAACAAACTAATATTGCCGTACACGGATAAAAAAGAACAAATCGTTAAAGACGCCGAATGGAAAAACAGAACAAAAAGGACGACAAGTGCCTTGCGAACACTTCAATATCTTGGAAATCTATGGATAACAAAAATCCATATTTGTGTACAGATGGTGCTAGCTTACTTAAAAAAACACGCATACATACAAACAAACAAACAAACAAAAAAAAGTTTAAAAAGTAAGAAGAAAAAGAATGAAAACACTGCTTGTTCAATTACGTGTTTAATCTCTTCTGTCTCGGTATTTGTATTGTTATACACTAGTCACATTCAACATGAACTGTTACGTGTGTTTTATATTATTTTTTGTATTCTTGGACACACTGAGACCACATAGAGTGTTGCGTATTCCATGAAACGGCACAGCACGACATCTCCAAGAATGATTCTGGCACCGGCTCATTGATTTTTCACATCCCCTGCGGTTACGTTGGCATTTTCAGCAGTGCGACGCCTCGGGCTGGGCCGCTCCAGCGTGTCACGCTTGAGAGGCGAGAAGAATCCTCAGTCTGGCAGGACCAACAAGGATCTTTAAAATCAATAAAATAAGCAGAAACTTTAATGCACAGGCAAAACTTCCAATTCCAGAGCAGATCGGTGCATTTGGCCTTCTCTCTCTCTATGTGGTCTCATTGTGAGTGTGCTGACACTTTGGTATAAATCTGTTTATATATACAGTATCTATATGGTGCTTGAGACAGTTTCAGCTCTAAACGTTTCTAGATGAGTATATAGCCTGTTTCTGGTACTAACTAAAGACTTCATACGCTTTTCCATTCCCGCTTCACTCCTTTTTCCCTGACCCTGGCCAAAGCAAAGGGGAGCGACGTTCCTGCTGCCCTTTTGACCTTTTGGCATTGTAATGAATGAAGGATATTATTTATTTTTTACCTCAGGAGGCCTGTTTGACAGAGATGCTTATATTCTATAATTTATTTAGCCTGCGAAGCACTATGCATTAAAATTGTACAGTAGCTAAATTCATGCCATATATATATATATATATATATAAATATACTTATATATTTCACTTTTGTTCTTCTTTCTATATGATATAAAAGTTTCTTTTTGCATTTCTTTGTAATGACGAGAGAACGAGCGATTTCCGTGTTTATCCATGAAAATGTTTTTTCATCACAACCTGTCATTTTTCAGCATCTGTGGATCGTTTCGAGTAATGCATTGTGTGATATGCGGTACAATGTAAAACCAATATCGTCCTTAATGCGCTTTAATGTTCATGAACACGGTTGCGAAAACTAAGGCCGTGCGAGAATAGAAAGGAAAGACAAAAGGAGTGAGAGTTTGGCGTTATAGATGTATGAGGGAAGATGAGAAAAGTTGTCAACATATTGCTTCATGTTAATACTGTGACAGTCAGCATGATTTCTTGTTCTGTGGGGAAAAACACAGCCTGAATGAGAGTTTGATTGCCATACGGATTGATGTAAATAAAGGATGTTTTGGAAGCTGCATTCTTTTTTCTGCCTTATTCTGCACAGCTAATTAATAACGCAAATTAAAACCTTTCTCCTTTCTGGGTTTTTTATTGTTAGTTGCCTACCACATTCATAAATCTTGAATCTTGTTTTTTTTTTTGTTGGAACTTCTTGTAAAACAGAACCTTTTGTAGGTTTTTGAGAAGGTAAGTGACAGTGGAAATTAATGGGAAGCTAATTTTATCTAGTGGTAATGTTTGGTATCATAGCCAAACAAAATCTTAACTGAAAGCTTTTTTTTTTTTTTTTTTTTTTTTTTTAAGAGATCAACCTTAAATTAAAAAAAAATGTTTTGGAAAATATGTACATTTGAAATAATATTTCAATTTAGTTTTATTCAAATTTAATTACAATTTAATTTCAATTTAAAATTAGTCCTAATAGTACTCAAAATCTTTCATAATAATAAACAAATGTATATGTAAGCATAACATATAAATTTAAAAATAACTGTCAAAAATGTTCACAATAATAAACTTAAACATATATATATATATATATATATAAACACATCTAAATTGAATTTGAATTAAAAATTTTCATAATAAAAATCCAAATGTTTCATAATAGTACAAAAAAATTTGGACCTCAAAAACATTGAGATTGAGAATAATCTGAAAGCTGAATAAATACGCTTTTTGATATATGGTAATGATAGGACAATATTTGGCCGACATAAAATTATTTGAAAATCTGCAATGTGAGGGTGCAAAAAAATTTTAATATTGAAAAAAATCGCCTTTAAAGTTGTCCAAATGAAGTTCTTAGCAATGCATATTACTAATCAAAAATTAAGTTTTGATATATTTATGGAAGGAAATGTACAAAATATCTTAATGGAACATGATATTTTCTTATCCTAATGATTTTTGGCTTGAAAGAAAACCCAATAATTTTATATATATATATATATATATATATATATATATATATATATATATATATATATATATATATATATAGTGCCTTATTGTCAATGAATGCGAGCAGCACCTGAGGGATATGTAAAAATACAACTATATTCGTTTTGATGTTTGGTGAAACATGACTCAAACCAGATTTGTGGCTGGACTTGTTCATGTTTGGTTAGGAATGATGTAATGGGCTTAACAAAGAGCTCAGAGTGTGAGTTGGAGATTGGACTGCTGACAACTCATCTCTCTGTACTAACTTCCTCTATTTCCTCTTAAGCCCCATTCTATCCAACAGAATGACATTTTTTAAGATGTTATCTCATCTCTGAGAAGCGCACCTCCAAAAGCTGTTTGCTTTAGTGGCCACAGAGTTATGAGAGAAGAGGAGGCGAATGAGACGTGTAATCCCGTCTATCTGTATCCGGACACTCACGAGGGTTAAAAAGATTTAGCAACAATAACACGTTCTGGAAAAATGTCCGGAAAAGTGTCATCTGTGCTCATCCAGACCAACAAAAGACTTTTATTCCAACATGTATAGATTCTCAGACACAAACTTTATTAATAATTTGATTTACTGTACACATCACTTGCTGTTGTTTTATCACCAAAATGAATTACTTCAACAGTGTTGAGATAAAAAAAATGATACAAAAGATATTAAGCTCATTGAAAATGACCAATTAAAACAATATTCACAAGGCATCATTCTGATTAGTTAAACACCTCGGAAATTTCTTAATAAAATGCCAGTTTTTCATGTTGGCATATTATGGCAACATCTGGTCAAAGCAGAATTTATTTAAACCACCTCTTGTGTTCACCAAACTGTGATAATTGTGAAAACTAATATGATTTTCATTTTAAAAAACTATTGATTCAGGCATATGATGGAGATGTTTACTGAAGCGAAGGATTGACCCACATTGCAAATCAAGTACTGAACAGCAATCCAGATGGTAAAAGAAGAGCTGAAATATGTTTCTAAGATCAGAGCGAATTGTGTCGTCTTGCCAGAGTAACTCTGATGATTGAAGTTAATGATGAGAAACTGAAGCACAAATCGGAGGTGTGTGTTGTTTGGAGTGGTTTTATGAAGCACAGCAGTTATTGCTGAAAACAACAGTTGATTGTGAAAATCACACTAAAGTCATTTTTAAGGGTCATTAAGTCAAAGTTTAATAAACAGTTTTGAAAAGCTATTACAGTTCCTCACAATAGTTTGGGTATATGTACTAATGCGCTAATGGATATTCCTGAGGTCTTTCCAAATAACACATTTCCTGGCCTTTCTGTCTCATTTGGAACATTTTTGTTTTCATTAGATGTGAAATACTATAGAATGGCAGTCCAAAATGTCATATATGAATCAGTGATGTTATTGTTAACAAAAACAACTGAAACACAGCTGAAATAAAAATCAAATAAAGGTATTAGATGAAAAAAACAAAACTTGACTTAAAAAAACTCAAAACTAAATGTTAAACTAAAACTGAAAAAAAAAAACTAAATAAAATAATACTGAAATAAAACATCTTTCTCTAAGACATTCAGTCAGATTTGCAGCTATACATAAACAATTTAGTGATACAAATCATTCAGATTTAGCACTAGTTGCATTACTAAACATTTTAAATAGTTTAGCATTTAAATTTAGAAATAATGTTCCCTTTTGCAACCACTAATATTTGGGGTCAAAATACTTAGAAGTATGACTGTCTTTCAAAATGCTTCTGAATAAATTGCTAGTGAGTTTAAAAAATAGATCATTGCAACTTTGTATCTCAATTCTGAGACAATTGTGACTTTTTTTCTCAGAATTGCGTGATATAAACAATTGCAACTAATAAACTCAGAATTGCGAGTAAGTCAGAATTGCAAGATATAAATTCACAGTTGTGAGTAATAAAGTCAGAATTGCGAGATGTAAATTCACGACTCTGACTTTTTCTCAGAATTGCGTGACATAAACTCAAAATTCAGAGTAATAAAGTCAGAATTGCGAGATAAAAAACTTACAATTCTGATGTTTTTCTCAGAGTAGCCTGAAATAAACTCAACATTGTGAGTCATAGTCAGAATTGCAAGATATAAATTCACAGTTGTGAGTAGTAAAGTCAGAATTGCGAGTTGTAAATTCACAACTCTGACTTTTTCCTCAGGATTGCATGATGTAAACTCAAAATTACGAGTAATAAAGTCAGAATTGCGAGATTAAAAACTCTAAATTATGAGTAACAGTAAAAATTAAGAGATAAAAACTTACACTTCTGACATTTTTCCTATAACTGTGATATAAACTCACAATTCTGATTTTCACAATTTCACAATTACAAGATAAAACACAATTCTGACTTTTTCCTCAAAATTACGTGATATTAAACTAATTATGAGTATTAAAGTCAGAATTGCACAATAAAAACTCACAATGTTGACCTTTTTTCAGAATTGCGTGATAAAAAACAATCACAATTGTGAGCAATGAAGTCAGAATTGTGATATAAAAACTCACCATTACGAGTAATGAAGTCCAAATTGCAAGATAAAAACTCACAATTCTGACTTTCTTTCAGAACTGTGTGATATAAACACAATTATGAGTAATAAAGTCAGAATTGCACAATAAAAACTCACAATTATGCCTTTTTTCAGAATTGCATGATATAAACTCACAACTGCGAGCAATAAAGTCAGAATTGCGTTTTATAAACTCAGCATTACGAGTAGAAGTCAGAATTGCAAGATAAAAATTCATAATTCTGACTTTTTCTCAGAACTGTGTGATATAAACTCACAATTACGATTAATAAAGTCAGAATTGTGAGACAAAAACAGAAACAATAAAAGTTTATATAAAAGCTTATATCACAAAGCCAAATATTAAGTGGGAAAAAAAGACTAAGTATATATCAAAATTTTGACTTAACACCTCACAAATGCGCGTTATAAAGTCAAAATTGCGATATAAACTTGCAATTCTGAGAAGAAAAGTCCGAATTGTGAGTTTATCTGGCAATTCTGACTGTATTACTTGTGATTGTAAAATTTATATTGCAATTCTGAGAAAAAAGTCAGAATTGTGAGATGCAATTGCGGAAAAACGTTGTCACAACTACCTTTATTTTATTTTTTATTCAATGGTGGAAACTGGCTTCTATATCATTATTGAAAAAAAAATCCAAATATAAAAATTAAAAATAAATTTCACCAAAAAAACAAATAAAAACAAATAAAAAAATCTGAAATAGAATGAAAACACACAGCATAGTAATACAGATTTTTCCGTCTGGCAAGCGGAGCAAAAAAAAAAAAAATTATTTTTTTTTTCATTTGAATTCTAAACCACCGGCATTTTGATTGACAGCCAAAATGTCTAAGAATCAGAGTTTGGGGCTGTGGCAGGACTGCAGGTGTCTGTCGGTCTCCGTATGATGGCACACATCAGTCTAGACTTGACCCAGCTCAGCCTGGCACTCGCTGAGTTTTCTCCTCACCTCATTAGTCAGGGCATGAGCCGTCCCGTGGGTCACCTTCATGATGTCATAGGCCTGAGGAAGGAGGCAGCAGGAGGAAGAGAGATGGTTGAGTTAAATGATTGTCATGAGAGGAAGGAAAATTCATTTAAAGGAATGTAACAGGAGCTGGGAGAGTCCAAAGCAGCCATTATGTTACCGTGGGATTTGGCTGCTGCACCAAGAGCGTCACGGGTGAAATTTTAGTGGATGAAATGTGGGATATTAACATTCTTCCAAAATAAATAAAAGGTCAATTTAAAAATAAAATTTGATTATTATTATTATATTATATTATATTATATTATATTATATTATATTATATTATATTATATTATAATATATTAAATATTTTCTAAACAAAAGTGAAATTTTAGTGGGAGAAATGTGGAATATCAGAAACATTAAAGGTAAAATTAAAGATAACATTTTATTATAGTATTAAATGATATTATATATTATATTAATAAACATTTGGTGGCTTTCATATTTCTGTGAATTTCTGTCAATTTTAATGGGAGAAACATTTCATAATAAACAAAATGTAAAATTGAAGATATTTGATATATTGAAAATGTATTATTATTATAAGTTTGTTATTTTTATAGTTAAACATTTTAAAATGTAAAAATTCTAAATTTAAATAAAAAATTAAAGACAATATTATATTATATTATTACTAAATACTACATACAACTAAATAAAAGGTAATAAAACTAAATAAATAAAATACTAAATAAAAGGTCAAATTTAAGGGAAAAGTGTAATATTATATTATATTATATTATATTATTAATAAACCTTAGGTGGATTTTTTTATTATATTTCTGTGAATTTCTGTCAACTTTAGTGGTAGAAACATTTCATAATAAATAAAAGGTAAAATTGAAGATAAAATGTATTATTTTAAGTTTGTTAAAATTAAAGACAAAATGATTATATTATATTATATTATAGGTTATATATTTAAGTTTATAATTTGGCCCACATCCTCTAAATGTGAGTGATATTTTAGTGGTGGAAATATATAATATAATATAATATAATATAATTAATATAATATAATATAATATAATATAATATAATATAATATAATATAATATAATATAATATAATATAATATAATATAATATAATATAATATAATATAATATAATATAATATAATACAATACAATACAATTAATATAATATAATATAATATAATATAATATAATATAATATAATATAATATAATATAATATAATATAATATAATATAATATAATATAATATTTTAGTGGCAGAAAACTTCAAATTAAAAACAAAATGATTACATTTTATTATTATATTATTAAGCATCATGAAAATAAAGCATTTTTGCACCAATTTTGTCCTTATTTTTCCATAGTCTGCCTGACTCTGACTGCCTTTAAAATCACTAAATCTGATCTAACAGCAGCAGACAGACGGTGGAGTCAATGTGGAGACATCCATACCACCGTTTAGACAACAATCAGACTGCAGGGCAGAATGCAGCCGATGACCGTCGAGGGTCTCATTACGGCCCGATCGCTCTGTAGTCGGTTATAGGGCCAAAGAGCGTGTGCTAACAGACCTGTGTGAAGCTCCCCTGAGCCTCCTCCAGTCTGCCCAGGTAATGCTGCAGCTTCCCCACCCGCAGCAGCTCCACCGCTCTGGACGGATGAGGATCGCTGTAGTACAATCTGTGTGAGGAAACAGAAGATTATTGCAGCATTGGCAAAATAAATGTGAACTTTCAAGTGGCCATTCTTTTTTCTGATTTAATGACTGGATGTTGGTTCAAACCCTAGGAAGTGAGTTTCATGGCCTTCCACAGTGATATAATAAAATATAGAAATACTATTTCAGTCATTCTACTTTATATTTAATTCATTGTGTTACATGCCATTTCTCGTAATTAATTGTGACATTTACTAGCAATTTCTGAGTTAAAATGGTTTTTATACCAAATGTTTTTCAATGTTGACACCAGAATATTATAATACAAAGATTTATAATCGAATCATGCTATGCATTATATATTAATATATTTTAAATAAAACCCCTTAAAACCAGTGTTGTTATTGTTAAATGCAACTAAAACTTGCTTTTGTCAACTGAAATAAAGCTGAAATAAAACTAAATATAAATATTAGATAAAAAAACGTAAATAAACAACTTAAAAGTAGTACTAAAAAAATGGGGGCAAAAATAGGATAATACTAATACTTGAACTAAACTAAAAATATTTAAAATAAAAATGAAAACGAGATAAACCTTTTGAAAAAATTTTTTTAATTCAATTCAATTAAAATAATGGTCACAAATATTATTTTTTCCACTCACTTATGTTACCAAGCCTTTTGGAAAAAAAAAAAAAAGAATAAAAAAAATGGTGATGCATATTATTGTTTCCACTTAATTATGTTATCATAATGAGATCAACCTTTTGAAAATAAAAAATGAACCTTTTGAAAAATAAATAAATAAATAAATAATAATACAGGTGTACTGTGTTTTTCCCACTAAATAATGTTATCAAAATGAGATGAACCTTTTGAAAATAAAATTAATAAATAAAATAAAATAATGGTAATGCATATTATTTTTTTCCACTCAATTATGTTATCAGAATGAGATAAACCTTTTGAAAAAAAATTGTAAATAAAATCAATAAAATCAAATAAAATCATGTGACACATAAATATGCAATAAAACAAAACAAAATGAAGTGGTCATAAATTTAAATAAATACAAAATATATTTAAATTTATTAAATTAATAATAAATAAAATAACACATTTAAATACAGGATATTTTAAACAACGACTGCTGATATTATAAATGTTTTGCACAGGTACTGTTTTCGATCAATACTGGTAATGTTTTGCACATTCTAGAATTTTACACGCAAGTAAAATGAAAAAGCATAGACACATTTTAATCTACAGTGTAAACAACAATTGTTTAGTAGGTTTTGAAGCCTTCACTGACAATAAATAAATAAAAAATGCTCTGATATCAATTTAACTTTATATCTGATGTTACCAATATATTATATATCATCATGGTACACTTAATACTAAGTAAAACTGCAGTAAAGAAATACACTTTAAATCAGCACTGCAAGTAGAAATAATAACACTTCCCCTGGAGAAATAAATACACTAGACGACTGCTGCACCAAAGACAAAAACCCTGATCTGATCCCGTCTCTGAAGAAATCAACATTTCTTCTATTGCATTTTTTATATATAGTGTTTGAGCACATCAGATTAATAGCGGTGATCCTGGCAGGAAACATGCAAACATCAGCATATTTCCAGGCGCAGAAGCATGAGGGTGATGTTCCCTGTCAGAAGCGCAAGAAAGAAAAGCCTTTATTCCACATTTCCCATTCATCCGCACTGAGCCGAGGGCAGTAGGCCAAGCTTACGGGTGATCCGCTATGCTGAGATGGGCAAACCAGAGAGAGGCTGATTGTCTGCTGCTCTAAAACCAGGACATAAAGTCACAAAGCCCTCTTGTAGCAAGACGACAACAATAGTTAAGCATTTGCAATCCATTGTACTGCAGTAACATGAAGTACGTCCAGAATACTCACCAAAAATTGATTTCAAACACATATGGTACTGCATTTTGTTTTTTTCGTGTTCCAACTCATAACTCAAGGAGCTCAGCAAAGCTGTGTAGATTTCTTCTAGATTTCATGGCCTTGACTGACTTTCGCTTAAAGGTCAAATGCTTGGCTGTAAAAGCAATGATGAAGACGAGCACTTACAGTTCTTCAAAACTCTCTGGGGTTTTAGTACGGAGAAGTTCAGTCACTGTCTGGACTCACTTGTATCGTGAAATATTTGTGTGCTGGGACGCCTCGTGACAGTCTTCATCACGCAGTGCAGATTTTTATTGTCGTGGGTTATGGGTCCAAGGTCATCCAATAGCAGTGATTGATGCTCTAAGCTCCTTTGGTTCGTTTTAAAGACCCCTTGTGATTTTGCTAGTTGTAAAAATGTCTAGAAATATCAGATTGTTTAAACGTTACAGCAAAAGAACGAGGATTCAAGTTTTACAAGGACAAACTCTCGTGGTATGTGAAAGGACTTGATGGATGTGAAATTAAATTGTGAGAAATATTTACACAACTGTCAGAAAAGAACACAACACAAGCCCTGGGAGGTACAGTTGAAGTCAAAAGTTTTGATGAAATAAGCGGGATCATACAAAACGCATGTTATTTTTTATTTAGTACTGACCTGAAAAAGATGTTTCACATAAAAGACGTTTACATATGGACCATAAGAGAAAATAATAGTTGAATTTATAAAAATCACCCTGCTCAAAAGTTTACACTTGATTCTTAATACTGTGTTGTTACCTGAATGATCCACAGCTGTGGGGGTTTGTTTAGTGATAGTTGTTTGTGAGTCCCTTGTTTGACCTGAACAGTTAAACTGCCCACTGTTCTTTAGCATTTTCAGCATTTTTGTGTATTTGAACCCTTACAAACAATGACTGTGTGATTTTGGAATCCATCTTTTGACACTGAGGACAAATGAATACTCATACGCAACTATTACAGAAGGTTCAAACAGTCGCTGATGCTTCAGAAGGAAAATTATGCCTTAAGAGACAGGGGTGAAAACTTTTGAATCAGGGTAAATTTAGCTTATTTGGTCTATTGGGAAACATCCAAGTATCTTCTGTAGCTTGTGAAGGCAGTACTAAGTGATAAAATATGATATTTAAGCAAATAAGAAAAATTTACATATCTTCATTGTGTTCAAAAGTTTTCACCCCCGGCTCCTAATGCGTCGTATTTCCTTCTAAAGCATCAGTGAGCGTTTGAACCTTCTGTAATAGTGGCATATGAGTCCCTCAGTTGTTTTCAGTGCCAAAGATGGATCTCAAAATCATACAGTCATTGTTGGAAAGGGTTCAAATACATTAGAATACTGAAAAACCTAAGAATTTGTGAGACCTGAAAGAACAGGATTTACAGTTGAAGACAAAAGTTTACATACACCTTGCAGAATCTGCAAAATATTCATTATTTTACCAAAATAAGGTGGGGTCATAAAAAAACAGCATTTTTTTTGTGTATTTGAGCCCTTTCCAATAATGACTGTATGATTTTGACATCCATCTTTTGACGCAAGGGCAACTGAAGCACTAATAAACAACTATTACAGAAGGTTCAAACGCTCACTGATGCATCAGAAGGAAACAAGATGCATTAAGAGTGGGTGAAGACTTTTTAACAGAATGTGTACATTTTTCTTAGTTTGTCTAAATATCATATTTTTCCATTTAGTACTGCCCTTCAGAAGCTACCCCTGTTGAAAAAAACAGCATATGCTGGTTAGGTGTGTTTTGGTGCTGGGATGCTGGTTTTAGCTGGTTTATGCTGGTCCTTTGCTGGTTTATGCTGGTCCTTGACTAGCAACATGACCAGCTAAGGACCAGCATAAACCAGCAAAGGACCAGCATTAACCAGCTAAGGGCCAGCATAAACCAGCTAAAACCAGCATCCCAGCACCAAAACATACCTAACCAGCATATGCTGTTTTTTTCAACAGGGACAGAAAATACTTACATGTTTCCTAGAAGACAAAATAAGTTAGGTAAGAAAACGGTATTAAGAATCCAGTGGATGTAAACTTTTGAATGGGGTCATTTTCCTTAATTCAACTATTATTTTCTCTTGTGGACTGTATGTAAACATCTTATTCAGGTCAGTACTAAATAAAAAGTAACATGCATTTTGTATGACTCATCTTATTTTGGTCAAATAATTAACATTTTGCAGATTCTGAAAGGTGTATGTAAACTTGTGACTTCAACTGTGAATGCTGTTCTTTTTAACTTTTCATTAATTAAAGAATTCTGAAAAAAGTATCAGTTTCCAAAAAAATATTAAGCAGCAAGTTTCCAATATTGATAATAAATCAGCATATAGAATGATTTCTGAATGATCGTGTGACACTAAAGACTGGAGTAACGATGCTGAAAATTCAGCAATAACAATTATGGCAAACATAAATTACAGACATAAAGTGAAAATCCAATTTTTAATTTTCAGTACTCTTCTTGTAGAAAATTACCATCAATTCTTGGGATATATGAAGAAGTAATAAATTAAATATTATTTCTTGTTTCATATTGCCCTAAATTAAGCCAGACTCATGCTTTATTCGCTGAGGCCATTAATACAAATAGAAGTGATTTTAATTAAAATGTACCCTTAAGAAAGTTTTTAACAGCAACGTTATTGGACTAAATTAAATAGTATGATAGATGGGCTTGTTGATATATACCAAATGAGCAAACAATTATATGTGACCCTGGACCACAAAACCAGTGATAAGGGTCAATTTTTTTAAATTGCAATTTATACATCCTCTGAAAGCTGACTAAATATAGCTTTCCATATGGTTTGTTAGGGAAATATTTGGCTGAGATACAACTATTTGAACATCTTGAATCTGAGGGTGCAAAAAAAAATCTAAATATTGAGAAAACGCCTTTAAAGTTGTCCAAATGAAGTTCTTAGCAATGCATATTACTAATCAAAAATGAAGTTTATATATATTTACGGTAGCCATAAAACAATGTTATTTTTGGCTGTTGCTACAAATATACCCGTGCTACTTAAGACTGGTTTTGTGGTCCAGGGTTACATATGTGAGAATACAACCTAAATCAAACCTGCCACAGAAACATAATCAATGCACCCAGTCAGAAGCACCAAAGAAAATAAATCTCCAACCAAATATAACAATATCTCTAAACAACAAAATCACGACCAACACAACTACTGCACAAAACTAGTGCATTTCTGTTGAAGTCCATCCTCCATCAGTGGTCTAGCCTGAACCATCACCACTATTAGAGCGGCACTTTCTGTTGCTGTAGCAACAGTCAGAGGAGGGGCGGCGCGCCGCAGCGACCTGTTAACGCTCCCATTAGTGTTAGCTCAGCCTTTCTATTCATCTCCACACTGGATCATTACCAAGAACAAAGAGCCGTATCTCTGCCGGGACCACTTTGGAGGAATATTAAATTGTGATTTCTATCTCCTCACAAACAGTAACTTGTTCTGGAGCTGTAAAGAAGCACCGCACCCAGGAAAGACAATAGCCTTTATCGTTAATCTGCCCGGCAGACAATGACAGCGCATTAACAAAGCCCCGCGCTGTAATCTGCAGCTTACATCTCCATACATTAAAAGTGCTTTTGTCATGTGATATCAATCTCAAATAACTCTCTCTGAGCAGCAGACAAGTCAACGTCAAGGTTGTTTGCAGTGCTGATGCTACAGTACACGCAAGAATGCATATAAAATGATCAGTCGATCAATAGCTAATCAATCACTGAGACTCTTTAACATTCATTGCAGAGTGTGTTGAATACACATGCATTTCTAAACTGGATCAAAAAGGTTTTAGTAAAGGAACAACTTGTTTACATTACTTACTTCATCAAGGGGACATTGGATGCCCATTTTCCACAAGCTGATATGATTCTTTAAGTCTTAATGAGAAGTCTATAACATACTTTGGTTAAAATTTCTCAATGGTAGTGTAAAAAACACTATTTTTACCTTGTCAAAATCAGCCCTTTTTAAAGTGAGCTATTCTGTCGCATGTTCCTTTAAATGCTAATGAGCTCTGCTCACCCTGCCCCTCTCTGCCTTGGGATGACAAGCCGTAATGTTTACTTTAGCTGCATTTAGCTGCGAAACTTGCTAACTAGCACATGATTAAGAAAGGCCATTTGCAAAGATGCATAAAAAACCCTTATACTCACTTCTGCTGTGGGTAAAACTGCATCACGAATGATTCGCACAAACATAGACACATATGTAGATCGGGATCGGCGCTTTCTTTTCAATAATGAAAGTAATGTTAATCCTCCGTGTCTTCAGCGGCTCAGATGTCAGGAGTAAATGACGACTGCTATGTTCATTATTACATTCAACAACAGAACACCTCAATCACTCAATCGGAGAAATGAAGCTAGCGCAAGTTCTGCCAGGAAGACTCAATCGTTCGCGTCACTAATTACCTCCTCATCTATCCAATCATATCATTTACTGTAACTTAAAAGGGTAGCGCTTACACATGTCTGAGTTCGCAGATGCTGTCGCTCCAGTACCTCCATCCTCCCCGCCTCCACCAAGATGGGATCTTTCCTCCAACTCCTCTACTCCACCAAGCTGCGTCCTCCCTCTATCAACCACATCACCATCAGTCAGGCTATCCCCTCCATCCTGAAGACTTCAGATTGTTATTTTCCTCCATCCACCCCACCATTACCAGATGGCCCCTTTCCTGACTCCGCTGGGGGTGAGCGGCGCCCCCGCCTTCGTCTTCAGGCGGGACTCGCAGATTCCGTACCCTCTGAATGCGAGTTACGAACGGGGCCTACGCCAAAGAACCTGATTGCTTGCTGAGCTTCTAAATAAATGTTATCGTTACAGTATAAATTCTCCCGAGTCTTTCTGGTAGAACTTCTTGTCTTCCCCTGCACCTGAGTCACACAATGGCGTTTGGAGTCGGACTGTTTCAGCTCAGCGAGGGCGAGTCTAAGGTAAGACGCTCATGTCAATCAACTATCGTAGAAAGTGGCCTCTGTCGGTGTGTTGTCACAATGATAAGATGCTGAGAATGACATCTATTAAAGATTAAAAAAATACCACTGGGTGGTATATTATGGTAGGGTGGTTGTGTACACAAACTGCTAACACAAAAATGAAAATTACCCTTTTATTTACTCACCCTCCAGGCATCCTAGGTGTATACCACTTCCTTCTTTCAGAAAAATCCAATTGGAGTTATATTAAAAATTATCCTGGCATTTCCAAACTTTAGACTTGCATCAGTCCAAAAAAGTCCAATAAAGTGCATCCATCCATAATCTAAAGTGCCTCACACGGCTCCGGGGGGTGAAAAAAGTCCTCCTGTAGTGAATCAATGCATTTTTTGTAAGAAAAATATCCGTATTTAAAACATAATAATCACTATAATCTAGAAGCATGCGCTGGTAAATTTTGCATAAACCAACGGCATATGCACAACTCCGACGTCTTACGTCATTTGTCCGGAGTGGCTTCTGTGTACGACGTATTACGTTTTAAAAATTGTTTTTTTTTTTTTTTTTTTTTTTTTTTTACAGAAATGCATCGATTCACTACAGGAGGCCTTTATTAACCCTCCAGAGTCGTGTGAGGCACTTTTTATTATGGATGGATGCACTTTATTGAACTCCGACTGGATTAGTCTCAAAGAAGGAAGTCATATACAGTACACCTAGACACCTGGAGGGTGAGTAAATAATGGGCTAATTTTCATTTTTGGGTAAACTAATCCTTTAATATTAACTGAGAAAGATACTATTGTTCATTGTTAGTTAATGTTTATTGATAAAACATGAACTCATGTTAATTTCTACAACTTGAAATTAATACAATTAATAATTGTATCTTCATTATAAAAGCAAAATTAAAAAAACATTTGTATAATTATATTAATATTATATTATATATGAATTATTATTATAATAATTATATTACATAACATATTATGCATTTAAAAAAACATATAAATAAAAAGTGGGCTCTTTGAAAACAAATCTCTTAAAATGTATAAAATATTTCATATTCTACATAAACCTTTTAAAAAATAAATAAAATAAAATGAAATAAAAAATAATGGCGATGCATATTATTTTTTCCGCACAATTATGTTCATCTAATAAATAAAGATAAAGATAAACCCTTTGAAAATAATATAATATGATAATAAATAAAATACATAATAAAGATAAAATTAAATAACATAAAATTTAAAATAACATAAATAAAATAAAGGTGAAGCATATTTTTTCCACTCAATTATGTTATGATAATAAGATAAACCTTTAAAAAATAATAATAATAAATAAAATAAATATACTGGTGACGTATTATTTTTTCACTGAATTATGTTATCATAATGAGAAAAACCTTTTGAAAAAAAAAATAATAATGGTGATGCTAACATTTTTTCACTAAATTATGGTAACATAATAAGATGAACCTTTTGAAAATAAATAAAAAATAAATAAATAAAATAAAAATAATGGCGATGCATATATTTTTTTCCACTCAATTATGTTAATCTAATGAGATAAACCTTTTGAAAATCATAAAATAAAATAAAATAATAATAAAATAAGATGAAATAATGGTGAAGCATATTTTTTCCACTCAATTACGTTATAATAATGAGATAAAACTTTTAAAATTAAATAAAATAAAACAAAAATAAAACAAAATATGGCGACATGTATTTTTTTTTTTGCACTTAATTATGTTATCATAATGAGATAAAAAGTAAAACTAAATAAAAACTAAATATGTGGGAATGAATTGAAATTCAACATTCAAAGCATTAAAAACGTAACATGTAAAACCATTTTAAACACAACAAGAAGTTTGGGCAGAGTTATCTACCATTCGCAGACAAGGAAGAAGGTTCAGGAAACTAGAATATTCTTGCAGTTCCATTTGGTGGCACAGAAATGACACATTTCACCTCAAAAACTTTAATGAAACTACTCAGTTAAGCTCCCTGAGTTATGAAAGATAACTAAAATCTTGTTTTGAAAACATTTTGTAAACTGGCGCTAAAAAATCCTTTATGAATACTATATATTTATTAGAAAGATGTTTAAGAATACATTATGTGACCCCTCTCCTCCAGAGCATGGGAACATGCTTGGTTAAACCAGACTTAGACTATCACCTATATGACTCACGACATTACCGCCCGCTCACCTTTATATCGCCTCTAACCGCCGCTTCTCCCTCAGCCGCCCACCTTTGACTCCCTCTCTGAACCCTCAGACTCGTAACAAAGCCCTCCATTACAAATCCAATCCTGCTGAACCCCATCCCTTTCCCTCCCCAAGCCGTAACACTTGGTTTAGTCAGCACCCTGTCTGTTACCCAGACTCCCACGCTGCGGTCTCAGTGTCACCAATGCCTGCCTGGGCCTCCGGATCGTTCTGGCAGCTTCTCAGAACTGTGTGTGGTTCGGTTTTTTATCTGTTTTATGAAGCGATGCTGTAGGTGCCCCCAAAACAATCCCTCTCACACATTTCACACCCATTTCCCTTCTGAACCGCTGACAGCCGACACATATTTTTTGACCCTGAAAAACCGAGGAGCCCTTTTAATTAAATAACTGCGTTGTGTAGCAAGATCAGGTTCGCTTTGACCCCGGCCTACACTCATTTCTAAGTGAAGTGAAGTGGAGAACACGCTCCAGCGATGAAGTTCTGGCACTGATTCAGCAGAAGTTTAAGTTTCCAATCTTTCTTCTGAGTCATGACAGTGAGATGAGGACAAAGGAAGGGATTCTGCCTCACACAGGAAACTTCAAGGAAGCTGTCAGTGCAACTAAAGACCAGCAATATCAGCGTTTTTAACATGAACAACATGCATTCTACAGGTTATATGTAATATAAAGCCGCCCCAAAAAGAATTTGGACACTTTTGGGCATTTCAAACAATAATTGTAGTTAGATTTGACCTCATTACAATATAAAAAAAGAACAGTATATTGTTTTACATTTTAAAAATCTACCACTGCTGTTTGTTTGTTTGGTATTAAATTTAATAATTTTCAAAAAATGTAATTCAATTTAATTTAACTTAATTTAATATTTAATTTAATTTAATATTTAACTTATTTAATTTAATTTATTATTAAATTTATTTTTTTAAATGATATTATATTGCTTTACATTTTTAAAATCCACCAAATGCTGTTTGTTTGTTTGTTTGGTCATTTAATTTAATATTTAATTTAATTTAATTTAATTTAATTTAATTTAATTTAATTTAATTTAATTTAATTTAATAATTTCTTATTTTTATATTGTATTATATTGTTTCACATTTAAAAATCCACCAAATGCTGTTTGTTTGTTTGGTAATTTAATTTAATTTAATTTAATTTAATTTAATTTAATTTAATATTTAGATTAATTTAATTTAATTTATTTATTTATTTATTTAATGTATTATAATTTTTTACATTTGAAAATCCAACAAATGATGTTTGTTTGTTTGGTCATTTAATTTCATTTTATATTTAATTTAATAATAAAAAAATATTATATATATATATTTTTTTTACATTTAAAAATCCACCAAATGCTGTTTGTTTGTGTGGTAATTTAATTTAATTTAATTTATTTATGTATTATTATTATTATTATTATTATTATTATTATTATTATTATTATTATTATTATTATTATTATTAACTTAGTTTTACTGTAGCATTTTACTGCATCTTTTACTGTTTCAATTTACGATCATTTGTATCAGTGTATCTTTCATACCAATAAACAACACTTGCTTTGGCATGCTCTTATATTCTCTTAGACATTCATACATTTTTAAGTATGACTTAAGTGTCCGGACATGTTTTGTGGCCAACATACATGAAATAAAGTGGCCTCTTTGTCTTTCTGCTTGGCGATGAACAGAGCTAAAAGTCTGAGGTAAAAGCGGCATCCAAAGCAGAAGAGATTCTTCATACATATTTAAATATAACAGCCCTGTTTCACGCAGCATCTATGAATAGAAATACGCATCTCTGAAGCATGTCGAATCCTGAGCTTTTTTTAACACCACCTGTTGGTGTTTTGGCAGTAGGTAAAATATACATATCAGTAGCAGCTCATTAAAAATAATTAGGCTTTAATTGGCACGACTGAATACATTAAGTAAAAAAGATCGAGAAAAGTGCACACATCCAAATAGAGCTGAGTTCATGAACAATGCAACAATGTAGATAGGTTAATAATTAAGCTCCAAAATGTTTTACTCAACCAGCTTGCGATACTTAAAGCTCTTAGGTCTCTAATAATATAAGTCTGAATTTTCCTCATTGAGCATCTCAGCCACATAGATGATTTGGTATGTGAGCTATAGATAGGAATGAAGTGCTGAGAGATTCTCACAGCTGAAACGCCCCGGGATCTTCTGCTTTGTGCTGAGAACACTGCTGGATCTGCATAAATCCACATCTGATAACAGCACTGAAACTGTGCAAATGCTTTCTAAATGCACATTTTGTCTTGCCAACATAGTGGAAATGGATGTGCAATTACATTAAATGTGTGAAATCATTTTAGTGTCTCTGTATTTGCTGCAAGAGGCCACAGAATTGTTTGCCATGCAGAGGTAGTGTGTAGTGGCTTCAAGGTGTAATTTTTTATTTATAAAGCACTTTATACCATACAGAATGTTTCAAAATAGCTTCCCATTAAAGGAACATCTCAGACCATCCGAGATGCAGATGAGTTTGTTTCTTCATATGAACAGATTTGACGAAATGTAGCATTACATCACTTGCTCAACAATGGATCCTCTGCAGCGATTTGGGTGCCGTGAAAATGAGACTCCAAACATCTGATCAGGGTTCGTACAGATACTGTCAAATGAAATTCCAGGACTTTCAAGGCCTTTTTTCAAGCACTCTTACTTATCAAACCATGTCTTCCATTTCAAATTCTAAAAAAAGAGAAATAGATAAATAAAAAATAAAAAATTACCAATAAAAAATGAAACAGTTATTTTACTAAATTATTATAAAGTATGCTACATTTTTACTAATACCACTATTCATTTTCTTAAGGGATTTGTATTTGTGTATACTTTCTTTTATTTTTTTTCTTGCATTATTGGTTTGATGTTTTCTACGCAAACGCAAAAACGCTCCAAGATCCTGATCTGAAACAAATGATTCGCAAACCTGCAACGAAGTCCTGGTCTCAATCAAAAGATTTGCAAACTTACTCCAAAATTCTGATCTAAATCGAATGATTTACAATCCACGCTCCTAAGTTCAGATCTAAAGCAAAAGATTCACAATCCACACTCTGACATTCCAATCTAAAGCGATAAATTCATGAACCTGTTCCAAAGTTCTGATCTAAATCAAATGATTCACAGTCAACGCTCTGAAATTCCGATCAAAAGCAAAAAGTTCATGAACCTGCTCTAAAGTTTTGATCTAAATCAAATGACTCGTGATCCATGTTCCGAAGTTCCATTCTAAAGCAAAAGATTTTCGAACCCACTCCAACATTCCGATCTAAAGCAAAAGATTTGTGAACTCGCTCCAAAGTTCCGATCTAAATTAAATTATTCACGATCCATGCTTCAAATTTTCGTTCTAAAGCAAAAGATTCATGAACCTGGTCCAAAGTCAGGATCTAAATCAAATGACTCAAGATCCACGTTCCAGTTCAATTCTAAAGCATAAGATTTTCAAACCCACTCCGAAGTTCCGATCTACAGCAAAAGATTCGAGAACCCACTCCGAAGTTCCGAGCTAAATCAAATGATTCACGATCCACACTCCGAAGTTCTGATCTAATTAAAATGATTCGCGATCCATGCTCTGAAGTTTCGATCTAAAGCAAAAAAATTTGCGAACTCGCTCCGAAGTTCCATTCTAAAACAAAAGATTCACGAACCTGCTCCAAAGTCAGGATCTGAATCAAATGACTCAAGATCTACGCTCCGAAGTTCCGATCTAAATCAAAAGATTCACGACCCACACTCCGAAGTTCTGATCTAAGTAAAATGATTCACAAGCCACGCTCCAAAGTTCCGATCTAAATCAAATGATTCACGATCCACACTCCGAAGTTCTGATCTAATTAAAATGATTCGCGATCCATGCTCTGAAGTTTTGATCTAAAGCAAAAGATTTGCGAACTTGCTCCGAAGTTCCGTTCTAAAACAAAAGATTCACGAACCTGCTCCAAAGTCAGGATCTGAATCAAATGACTCAAGATCCATGCTCCGAAGTTCCGATCTAAATCAAAAGATTCACGATCCACGCTCCGAAGTTCTGATCTAATTAAAATGATTCGCGATCCATGCTCTGAAGTTTTGATCTAAAGCAAAAGATTTGCGAACTCGCTCCGAAGTTCCGTTCTAAAACAAAAGATTCACGAACCTGCTCCAAAGTCAGGATCTAAATCAAATGACTCAAGATCCACGCTCCGAAGTTCCGATCTAAATCAAATGATTCGCGATCCACACTCCAAAGTTCTGATCTAAGTCAAATGATTCACAAGCCATGCTCCAAAGTTCCGATCTAAATCAAATGATTCACGATCCACACTCCTAAGTTCTGATCTAAGTCAAATGATTCACAAGCCACGCTCCAAAGTTCCGAGCTAAATCAAAAGATTCACGATCCACACTCCGAAGTTCTGATCTAATTAAAATGATTCGCGATCCATGCTCTGAAGTTTTGATCTAAAGCAAAAGATTTGCGAACTCGCTCCGAAGTTCCGTTCTAAAACAAAAGATTCACGAACCTGCTCCAAAGTCAGGATCTAAATCAAATGACTCAAGATCCACGCTCCGAAGTTCCGATCTAAATCAAATGATTCGCGATCCACACTCCAAAGTTCTGATATAAGTAAAATGATTCACAAGCCACGCTCCAAAGTTCCGATCTAAATCAAATGATTCACGATCCACACTCCGAAGTTCTGATCTAATTAAAATGATTCGCGTATCCATGCTCTGAAGTTTTGATCTAAAGCAAAAGATTTGCGAACTCGCTCCGAAGTTCCGTTCTAAAACAAAAGATTCACGAACCTGCTCCAAAGTCAGGATCTGAATCAAATGACTCAAGATCCATGCTCCGAAGTTCCGATCTAAATCAAATGATTTGCGATCCACACTCCAAAGTTCTGATCTAAGTCAAATGATTAACAAGCCACGCTCCGAAGTTTCGATGTAAAGGAAAAGATTTGCGAACTCGCTCCGAAGTTCCGTTCTAAAACAAAAGATTCACGATCCACACTCCGAAGTTCTGATCTAATTAAAATGATTCGCGATCCATGCTCTGAAGTTTTGATCTAAAGCAAAAGATTTGCGAACTCGCTCCGAAGTTCCGTTCTAAAACAAAAGATTCACGAACCTGCTCCAAAGTCAGGATCTAAATCAAATGACTCAAGATCCACGCTCCGAAGTTCCGATCTAAATCAAATGATTCGTGATCCACACTCCAAAGTTCTGATATAAGTCAAATGATTCACAAGCCACGCTCCAAAGTTCCGATCTAAATCAAATAATTTGTGATCCATGCTCTTCAAATTGCATATCACATCATTTGATTTGAATCATTCAATTTGCTAAATGATTCACAAACCCATTACAACCTAAATCCAATTATTTGCGATACATGCTCTGAAGTTCCAACCTAAATCAAATGACTCACGATTTGAAGTCCTGACCTGAAACAAACGATTTGCGACATACAATCTGACTGGAACGCTTCAAAATAATTTATCATTTTGCAACACAATGGTTGAACTGATTAAGTGCTACAAAAAGCTCAGTTTCACCCATCTACTTTTAAAATTGTTACAAAATGAATGGCTCTTTTAATTGGATCTGTTTTTTGCTAGTGAATCCCTTGAAATGAATGATTGAAGTCACAAGTTTGAGGTACATTGTCTTTTAATAATTCAACCACTTTCCAAGTACCTCTTAAAGATAAAATAGCCGTTTGCAAAGGTTTTCCAGGCCTTAAATTTTAAAAAGTCAAATTCAAGTACTTCCAGCAATTAAAGCACCTTGTACGAATGCTGTCTGATAAAAACATCACAATAATCCACACGTAATCCACACTCCAGTCCATCAAATAATGTCTTGTGAAAAACCCCCACAAATGCATCAAGATGTTTTAACTTGAGTGCTTTAACCATAATGCTTTTTCCAGAAATAATGCACTGTTTAAGACAACAGGAGATGGACCTTTTCACTGTAGAAAGTGTTATTATGGATTTAGGACTGGTATTTTGTCCAGAAGCAAAGGTTTAAAGTTAAAATGCCTTAATGATGGCTTAGATTTTTTTTTTTTTACAAACAGGCAGCTTTTGTTTCTCAAGAGGTTAATAGATGGACTGGAGTCATGTGGATTACTTGGATTATTGTTTCAGCTGTTTGGACTCTCATTCTGACGGCACCCATTCACTGCAGAGGATGTAATGCTACATTTCGCCAAATCTGTTCAGATGAACAAACAAACTCATCTACATCAGAGTGAGTAAATTTTCATTTTTGGGTGTAGTATTCCTTTGTAGCTAATGGTGTCTTTTTAGCAAGTTCAATTTAGCTATAAGTCAGCTATACCGATTTAGTTCAGTCCAATAACATGTCCCTTTTAGTGCCGTTAAATCAATAGTATTACTCAATATGAGATGTATATGGGTGTAATTAAAAAGTATGAATGTCATTCCATTAGATTTCTGAGTTTAGGTGATCTTTTGTTCTGAGCATCATGCTGATGGAGGTAGGTCATTATTTTTGCAATTCTGTTTGGTGTCGCTTGTGGCGTAAAAATAACATCACCGTTCAATGACAATTTGGAGACATAGACGGAACTCGTTGAGAGCAGTATGCTGTTGTGCATCAGTGTATGTGCCTCAAGCACTTACTGCAGACTATGTAGACTGATGAACTATGACTGAACCTCACGTGAATAGATCAGATGCCATTTAACGATGAGATAAAAGTGATGCCTTAAAAGCCCCAGTAGTGACTAAGCTTGACCTGGTCAGTAGTCAATTAAATTTTCATAGAGCGCAGAAGAAACTAACCTTCAACAGTTTTGAATAAATGCAATCTAATGAGAAACGACAGAAAAGATCAGGTCAGGTTCGTCCACCAGTCCTGGAGATTTCAGCTAAATATAAACAAAACAAAGTGATCTGGTGGACACAAACTTCTCTTGTTTTGTCTGATCTTTGCATGTAAATGATAAACATGCTGTGAGTCAGGTCTAAAGAATGTTCTGTTTGCAACTTAACTAGATGCACAATGTCTATTGCTAGTTAGAGGCAAAGCAACACTTCAGGCAATGGTACAAAGTACATAAACATTCGAGTGAAATCACACAACATCCCATGCAGAGTTCTGAAACTGTCAAAGCTGAGCGGTCAGAGATTTGCCGGAGCGAAGGGGAACTCCGCAGACCCGGATGCCCTTGGCGGTTCATCGCGTGGAGCCGGACTCTTAGGAATGTTCCTTCTTCCACTTCATTGGATTAACTGCTTAATGGTGCAATTTGCATATTAATGACACGCCAGCTTGTCTCATTTTAATAGAGGACTTGAACTTGTCTGGAATGTAAGGAAGAATGCTTATGCAAGTGACCTTTAACTAGACTGTAACCTGAAAAACAAACATTCTTTACTTTTACATTATTTTTTATTTAATGTACCTATATACACTACCAATCAAAAGTTTTTGAACAGTAAGTTTTTTATGTTTTTTTAAAGAAGTCTCTTCTGCTCACCAAGCCTGCATTTACTTGATTCAAAGTACAGCAAAAACAGTAAATTTTTAAAATATTTTTACTATTTAAAATAACTGTTTTCTATTTGAATATATTTTAAAATGTAATTTATTTCTGTGATTTTAAAGTTGATTTTTTTGCATCATTACTCCAGTAATCAGTCTAACATTCTGATTTAATAACATTTATTATTATTATTATGTTGTTGAAAACAGCTAAGTATTTTCAGGTTTCTTTGATGAATAGAAAGTTCAGAAGAACAGCATTTATCCGAATTAGAAATCTTTTGTAACATTATAAATGTCTTCAGCATCACTTTTGATCAATTTAAAGCATCCTTGCTAAATAAAAGCATGATTTTCTATCATTTTTTTTACTTTCTATTCATCAAAGAAAAAATTGAAAAAATGTACCCGACTGTTTTAAATATTAATAATAAAACTTAGAATAGAATGATTTCTGAAGGATCATGTCACACTGAAGACTGGAGTAATGATGCTGAAAATTTAGCTTTGATCAGAGGAATAAATGACATTTTAAAATATATTCAAAGAGAAAATAGTTATTTTAAATAGTAAAAATATTTCATCTTTTTTGCTGTACTTTGAATTAAATAAATGCAGACTTGGTGAGCAGAAGAGATGTCTTTAAAAAACATTAAAAATCTTAAAAAATAAAAATCCTTGGTGTATATGACTTTTTTCTTTCAGACGAATACAATCATAATTAAAAATTATATTAAAAAATGTCCTGGCCTTACCAAGCTTCATAATAGCAGTGAATGGGTGTTGAGATTTCCAAGTTTTAAGTATGGTAAGCATAGTAAAGTTTCAAATATGGATATTTTTCTAACACAAACGCATCAATTCGCTTCAGAATGCCTTTATTAACCCTCTGGAGCTGTGTGGAGCACTTTTTATGATGGATGGATGCACTTTTTTGGACTTCAAAATCTCAACACCTATTTACTGCCATTAAAAAGCTTGAAAGAGCCAGGACATTTTTTAATATCACTGATTGCATTTGTGTGAAAGAAGAAAGTCTAATACACCTAGGATGGCTTGAGGGTGAGTAAATCATAGGGAATTTTTAATTTTTGGGTGAACTATCCCTTAAAAATATATAAAAGAAAAATGTAAAATGGTAAAAATGCATGATTCAACAAGACACATTCCAATGTATAGAAAACAAAATGTAAAACTTGTATTGTTTTGATGCTTGAAAACTCTTTTCGTCTTTGACCCACATATAGTGAATTTTAGAAACCTCACCTGCCAAAACACCACCAAAATTACATGAACACAGCCACATATCCATTCCACATGACTGTCTGACAAGAATTCAAAACATTCATATTGTAATGTATTGTTAATGAGCGAACCGCAGTTTAGCTATTGATAGCGCAGTCAACTGCACGTGAGAATGCAAATAGTTTCTGCTTCCAGGCAGAACAGCAGGTAACAGAAACCTGTGATGTGGTTAAACTGATGGCTGCAGTGTAAGTGGGTCATACTGTATAGTGTGACTTTAACTTGATAAAAACAAGCGAGAGGAGTGAAATCAAAATACATGTTATTGTTTATTTAGTACTGACCTGAATAAGACATTTCACATAAAAGACGTTTACATACAGTCCACAAGAAAAAATAATAGATGATTTTATAAAAATGACCCAGTTCAAAAGTTTACATCCCCTTGATTTTTAATACTGTCTTGTTTAACTGAATGATCCATAGCTGTGTTTTTTTGTTTTGTTTGTTTAGTGATAGTTCTTCATGAGTCCATTGTTTGTCTTGAATGAATGAAACGCCTGCTGTTCTTTAAAAAAATCCTTCAGGTCCTACAAATTCTTTGTTTTTTTTAGCATTTTTGTGTATTCAGCCTCTTTCCAACAATGACTGTATGATTTTGAGATCCATCTTTTCACACCGAGGACAACTGAGGGGCTCATATGCAACTATTACAGAAGGTTCAAATGCTCACTGATGCTCCAAAGGAAAAATCACGCATTAAAAGCCAGAGGGTAAAAACTTGTAAGTATCTTCTGTAGCCTCTGAAGGCCAGTACTAAATGAAAAAAATATGATATTTAAGCAAAATAAGAAAAATTTACACATCTCTATTCTGTTCAAAAGTTTTCACCCCCAGGCTCTTAATGCATCATATTTCCTTCTGGAGCATCAGTGAGCATTTGAACCTTCTGTAATAGTTGCATATGTTAAGTTGTCCTCGGTTGTCCTCAGTGTGAAAAGTTGGATCTCAAAATCATACAGTCATTGTTGGAAAAGGCTTCAAATACACAAAAATGCTGGAAAGCCAAAAAATATGTGGGACCTATATATGTGGGATATATATATATTAATATAAGTATTAATACAATTTTATTGACTTGCAAAACCAATTTATACTTATATAAAAACAAAAAAACTTGGTTAGTGTTCATTTTGGTCCTTGTAAAAGCAAAACACAAATCAGACTAATCACCCACTATGTAAGTTGCCAAATCATTGAATATCCCTGGGTCTAGGTTTTAAAGACTGAATAAAAGTTCAAAGTAAAATGCAAAGCATCGTCATACATAAATAATTGGAAGCCGCAATGCTAATTTTCTAATCAAATTAATTATTGTGAAAAGACTGGCTAAAAACAGCATGCACTAATGAATCACTTTGCATATATTAAGCACTTGAGCAATTAAAACAATTCAGAGGCTCTCACTAAACTGCCTGACTGATCCCCAAATAGAATCGGTGCATAAATAAATGTCTATTTATCTTGCAATAGCCAGCAGCGACCTTACTTAACATGCAACACGTACCACAGGATCCAGTTCCTTTTGCAAATAAATCAGAAAACAATTCTTGAAAAGTTTCTTAAGCTAACCAAATAAAAATTTCTTCCCATGTTAAAAAGTGATTGCGAGGGCGTTCGAGCTCTCTTGTTATGTGAAGGATCTATTATTGCTTTGTCAGGTGGCCGCTCAGCCAGTATCTCTTTCCAAACCTCTTGACAAGAGAAGGGGGGCAGGACTACTTCTAATAATTGCCTGTTCAGAAAGCATTCACACAGCAAACACAGGACCAGCCAATTCCAGAAATAATTTGGGAACCCAGACAAGGCCAGTAATGAACCTCACAATTTTGAAACGCAGAACAAAAGCGCATGACGAATACCGAATCAAGCTGTAATGGAATGTCACGAAGCCTGGCGTTACGTGATGACTGGAGCTGTCACTTAAACAAAAAGGTTTTCACAGCCTTTATACCAATGTTGACTTTAACTGATTTTCTGCCCAAATGTTTGATGGATATTGTGACTCCTGATGACTCCTAAACTCCATTTTCAAGCGAATAAAGAGGGCATTTGCAATGATAATGAATTAAAGTGGAAAAAGCAAGGCTCAGTTGGAAACTTTTTGTTCAGGTGTATGGACATTATTCCTGAAATGTTTTGTGTTAAAAACCATTCTGAGAGCAAACAGCTTTTTCTCCATTGACGACAAATCAAAAGTTGCTCCAAACAGTAAAATTAAAAAATAAATAAATTAAATTAAAATAAATTAATTATTTACAAAATCAATTAATTAGACATGCTTTTGATTATTACAATTTAATAAAAAAAAAAAAACATTAAAATGGAATCTAGAAAATACATGTAAAACAAAATTTAGTAAAAATAAAAGGAAATTGGAAAAAATTTACTTTTTGTGAAACTTTTAATAAATTGCTGGTAAGTTGAGTAAGTTTCATGATTTCAATTAATTAGAAATGCTTTTTGATTAATATTTTTTAAATGTAACTATTATAACAGAGTCTTGAAAATTTAAAATGGAAAAAAACTAAATCCAGAAAAATTTAAACAGAAAAAAAAAAAATGAATTTGGACAAAAGAATTTCTTATTATTATCAATATTGAAAACAGTTACGCAGCTTAATATTTTTGTAAAGAGCAGTACTACTGGTTGAGAGTACTACTACTAATAATAAATTAATATTAAAACATTATATTTTAAGGAATATTTACCAGAATTTACCAAAAAAACATTTTTAAATACGCAACACAGTATTTCTGAAAAATAAAAAATAAAATAAATACATTTAATAAAATCAAAATTAATTAATAAAACCATTCAAATGAAATCTATTATTAGAAAACAGATTTTGGTCAAAATAACACTAAATTTGAGAAAAAATAGGGCCTTAAAATGTATTTTTTTGTTAAACTTAATAAATTGCTGTTAAATTGTGTAAGTTTCATAATTTCAATTAATTAGACATGCATTTATTTATTATTTTAATTTAACAAAAAAAGTAAAAATCTTCAAAAATTAAAATGAAAAAAAAAAACAATTTGGGAAATTCTGTTTCAATTAATTATACATGCTTATATATATATATATATATATATATATATATATATATATATATATATATATTTTTTTTTTTTTTTTTTTTTTTTTTACCAAAACAAAATTGAAAATATTAAAATGGGGGGAAAAAAACACATTTCGGAAATTATATTACAATTAATGCTTTTATATATTATTTTTTATATAGTTTTTATAATTATATTGAAAATCTTGAAAAAATCTAAATGAAAAAAAAAACTGAATTTGGAAAAAATAAAATGGAATTTGAAAAAAAAAAAAAAAAAAAAAAAACGGATTTCATAGAGCCCTAAAATTTAAATTTATTTGTATGCAACATGCACTTCCATTCAAAAGTTTGGAGTTGGTAAGATTATACAGTAAAAACAGTAATAATGTGAAATATTATTACAATTTAAAATAACTGTTTTCTATTTGAATATATTTTAAAAAGTAATTTATTCCTGTGATCAAAGCAAAAAATTTTGCATCATTACTTCAGTCTTCAGTGTCACATGATCCTCCAGAAATCATTCTAAAATGCTGATTTGCTGCTTAAGAAACATTATTATTATGTTGAAAATAGTTGTGCTGCTTAATATTTTTGCTTAAAAACAAGGTTTTTGTTCCTTGGTTATAGAAATTGATTGGTTTGTAACATTACAAATGTCAATTTTGTTCAACTTAACGCATCTTTGCTAAGTAATTTCTAGTTTCTTTAAAAAAAAAAAAAAAATCAAATCTTACTAACCCCAAACCTTTGTACTCTACTATATACATCCCAGGTATTTCCATACTTTATTAGCTTAGTATTTCACAACATGAACCTCTTTGAGTAGCAAATTTCAGCATTAAATTCTCTTCGGTGAAGACAAGTAAAGAAATCATTGTGAAAGCAGCAATTATCAGCGCTTGAAGGATATGCAATGAAAATGACCAAATGGTTGAAATGTTCTCATGTGCAGTATTTATCTTTCTTTATAACATGCATTTATCTTGTTGTGCTAACAGCAGAAACTGCGGCGACACTGGCAAGCATCAATCTCGATGTCAATTCGCCATTTAAAGAGCCATTTTAGCAGCATTTTTCCCTCTTACTTGCATTGGCGGCCCTCCCTCGGCACCATAAACATTAATCAGACGCAGTATAAAGCCGGAGACTAAGAATCCAACAGGCAATATAAAAACTTATTCATGCTTTGCATGAGCTGACATGGGAAGACGGGATGCAGCGCTGTAGAAAAATAACAACCGTATTCATATTCCCCCCGTCTGACGGGGGAAAAGCTGTTGGGTAATTTCACTTTTTTCCAAGGTCCAATGCATCTGAAGCTCTGATCCGACTGTTTCTTTACTGTCTACTTTTGGATTTAGTGGAAATCACTAGAGGTCCACCGCCGCTACAAACTGACATCTGCAGGAGCTTGAAGTCAATAATCTCTTCGCATTTAGCCTGGAGGTATGTATTATTCTCGGCACTATGGGAAAGAGACCTTTCCAAACAGCTTTTTCCAACAACCACAAATGAAACACCACAGTAGAAGAGTCCCAAAACTACTTTAGATCTCCTGTTTTACTTGACTACATGAACGCACTCATAAACGCCTGCTTTAAAAGAAGGCTAGTGTCTATTGGTCTGCTCTACATGTCTCATGGGAAGTCACTCATAGTGGCTACGGTGCACAATACTAGGATTGGTGTCGTGCACATTGATTTAGTAGTAGCTGGTGATGAATACCGTCCTGCGGTGCATGTCACCTGGGGTCTGGCCTTTTCTAAATTGATCTATTTGTCCCATTTAAACACAGCTGAACAAGCTTTTTTTTTGGTAAAGGTTATGGAAAAGACCCCTGGTATTAGGATAGGCAATGTATTGTATGTAAGCAGGATGTACAATCATGGTCCTGAGATTTAAATGTACAATGTTTTTTTTAATATCTCAACATCTTAGAAATAAAC
>NC_133381.1:9004388-9018348 GCF_049309525.1 Garra rufa
CGAGGATGTGATGGAGGTGTATTCCATGGAGATTTACCAGGAAAATCTGTCAGAGTAAAGAGCCAGAAAACACTTTTTGATGCAGACACTCACTTGTAAGACTCCAGAGCTCTGTTGCCGTATTCCAGTGCTGTCTCATAGTTGTCCAGACTAACGCAAGCATCCGTGACCAGATCCAGCATCCTCAGCAAATAGATGTTCCTGTCCGGGACGACATCTGCATATTTCTGCAAAAGAGCTTGGCTTTCTTTTAGCAGCTCCTCCCAGTCTTTCGATTAAACAGTTAAGGACACAAATAAACAGAAGTTGAAGCAACTAAGACTGTGCTTATCATTTCAGCTGGAAGACGGCCGGCCTGCTTTTGCTTTTATACATTAGATGTGTGGCCAAAGGGGTAAAAGCAAGAGAGCTAGACAGAACTGACAGATTTACCCTCACACCTTTCACTGCAATGTCTTAGAAACTGATATGCCTACAGAATCATAGTTTGCAGACTCTAGCAAAAATGCTACAGGCTAGTTCACTTCACCCTGCTAAACCTTGAGATAAAGTCAGTCATCGCCCACCGAGTGTCAGGCACTGTACCAGCCCTTGATTCGGCTGTGAAGGATACGCTGATCCGACTGAAGCTGTTCCAGGTGAGGGATGGCATCTCTTAAGGATGTCCATGCCGTCTTCTCTCCAGTCAGCATGTCACAGTCCTGTTTATAAAATAAAGTCACATGATTTAATTTAATTTAATTTAATTTAATTTAATTTATTTTATTTTATTTTACTTTATTTTATTTATTTAATTATTTTATTTTATTTTATTTTATTTAAAAAGCATCTTACATTCATCAAGGTTGCCTTTATTTGATCAAAAATAGAATAAAAACTGTATAATATATGTTAAAATCTTTTATCTATTTAAAATATATTTTACACCTTTTACACCGTAATTGCAAAGCATTTTCAGTAGCTATTACTCCTTCAGTGGTACATGATCATTTTGAAATAATTATAATATGCTGGTTAAATAAATAAATAAAGTTTTTATTTATTTATTTTTTAATTTCTTGAAATTTTGAAGAACAGTTATTTGAGCAGAAGTATCTTTTTATTTTATTCTATGTTTTATTTAATTTCATTTTCTTTCTTTATTTATTGAAAATAAATCTTATATTCGTCCAGGCTGCATTTATTTATCAAAAATAGAATAAAAACAGTAAAATATATGTTAAAATATTGGTAATCTATTAAAAATATAGTTTACATCTTATTTATTCATTTATTTAAATGTTTATTTTAGTTTTCATTTAGAATCAATTATAATTTGCTATTTGGATAAATAAATAAAATTTTTATTTCTTGAAATTTTGACGAACAGTTATTTGAAATTTGTAAAATTTTGTAAAATTACAAGTTATTTATTTTTTTTGTAAACCCAATAACATAAAACAATTGATTTGCTTAATACATTTACAATAAATGTTCAAATGTTCAAATTTTACTTTAAATGTAAAATTGAAAATTATTTTTGTACAGATATTTAAATATAATTGACTTCTAACAATAACACTGAATTAAATCAAGTTTTCTAATAAAAGTATTTACACCCTTATCATGTGTGAATAAATAACATACTTATTACATAAATTCATAACACATTTATATATATATATATATATATATATATATATATATATATATACACACATTTAAAATGTACATTTAATTTTTAAATATTATGTTTAAATATTATGTATGTATGTATGTATTTATACATTTACTTTTGTCAATTATTATATCACATTCAAATGTTTTTATATTTATACATCTATCTTAGATATGTGATATTAAAAAAATTTAAAAATCAGTAGCAAAAATTACACTACTACAAGTATAAATTAATTCATGAAGTCAATCAAAAATTGTAATTTCAAAACTACATTTTATATATGTACTTAATTTCTCAATTTACTTAATTTATTATTATTATTTATTTGATTTATTTATTTGTAATTGCAAAGCATTTTCAGCAGCCATTGCTTCTATAGTATCACATAATATCCATATCCATAATCCATTAAAAAATATATATATGCTGATCTGGAAATAAAAAAAATAAAATAAATACATATATATTTTTATATTAAAAAATATTTATTTAAATATAATTTTTTGCTTTATAAATGTATTTATTTATTTGCAATTGCAAAGCATTTTTAGCTTCTGTGCCACATGATCATTTTGAAAAATTATATGCTGATTTATAAATAAATAAATAAATATTATTACATTTTAAAATATTTGTTTAAATATTACTTTATTACTTTATAAAAGCGCTTAGTGTATTCATTAATTTAATTTATTATTTATTGATCTTTAATTGCAAAGCATTGTCAGCAGCCATTGCTGCTTCTTCAGTGTCACATGATCATTTTCAAATAATTAAAATATGCTGATTTGGAAGTAAATATAGAAAGAAAGAAATATTTTTTTATTTAAAAATATTTATTCAAATATTATTTTATTGCTCTATAAATATACTTAATTTTTTAATTTATTATTTATTTATATGTGTCACATGATATTTTTGAAATAACAAATATATTTATATGTACTTTATTAGTTTATTTAATTAATCAGTTAATTTATTTATTATTTATTTATAGTTTTTTATAGTTACCATTTTTTAAGGATACCTCAGAATTTGTGAGAGGGCCATTTTTAATTACATTTATATTTCAAAACAGTCAATCAAAAGCTGTTTAACAACAACAAAAAAGTACATCCTTATTATGATGCTTCATGCATCACAACTTCTCATTCAAAATTGTCACCAAAATGGACCTATATTAGAACTAAAGCTAATAAAGTTATTTGAACTTGTACTGCATTGAAGCTCGATAGTGTATTTGTGGTGCAGTGATGCTTAAATTGTGAAGGATAATGGGGGGTGAGGGGGTCATCAAACATCAAAGCGCTTCATCCCTACAACACAAAAACATTAAAGGAGAACGAGAGAAGCTGTCAGGATTACAGAGCCGTGAGGTGCGTGAAGACTGAGCGGGCTTGTTTCTAAGAGGGCAACTTTATTTCAGGATAAGTGTGATGACGAGTCAGAGCCATAGGGGGTCTGTCAGACACTCAGATCCCTGCGGAGAGACACGTGTGTTTGTGTGGCCCCTGGGGATACACGTATAAGTGCCTCTGAGACATCAAAGCCCTGAGATGTATCAGAGGTGAACAGTCACGGCGTTGACAATACACTAGTGTGACTGCCTGAGCACTCACTCACCGCACACACACACACACACACACACACACACACACACACACACACACACACACACACACACACAGAATCAATTTAAAGTCTTTCGCAGAACTAAAAACACCTTTCCATTATGCCTTTCTCACTAACTAACTCTTCATTACTCACTGGGGTCCATAAGGTTTGTTGTTTAATACTTTAAACAAGGACACATTAAATTTGTCAAGAGTGACAGTAAAGACATTTATAATGTTACAAAAGATTTCTGTTTCAAATAAATGCCGGTCTTTTGAACTTTTTATTCATTAAAAAGTGAAAAAAAAAACGTTTATTTAGTACTGTCTGAATAAGATTTTTCACATAAAAGATCTTTACATATAGTCCACAAGAGAAAATAATAGTTGAGTTTATAAAAATTACCCCATTCAAAAGTTAACATACACTTGATTCTCAATACAGTGTTGTTACCTGAATGATCCACAGCTGTGTTTTTTGTTGTTGTTGTTGTTTAGCAATAGTCTCTTGTTTGTCCTGAACAGTTAAACTGCCTGTTGTTCTTCAGAAAAATCCTTCAGGTCCCACAAATTCTGTTTTTTCAGCATTTTTGTGTATTTGAACCCTTTCTAAAAAATGACTTTATGATTTTGAGATCTATTTTTTACAATGAGGGACTCATATGCAACTATTGCAGAAGGTTACTTCACTGATGCTCTAAGAACTAAAGAACTAAAAACTTTTGATTTGAAGATCAGGCTAGATTTGATTTATTTTTTCTTCTGGGAAACATGTAAGTATCCTCTGTAGCTTCTGAAGGCCAGTACTACATGAAAAAAAAAAAAAAAAAAAGATATTTAGGCAAAATAAGAAAAATGTACACATCTTCATTCTGTTCAAAAGTTTTCACCCCCCCCCCCCCCCAGTTCTTAAGGCATTGTGTTTCCTTCTGGAGCATCAGTGAGTATTTGAATTGAATCAGTGATTGCACTCATGAATAACTATCACCAAAAAAACAAAACAAAACAAAAACACAGCTGTGGATCATTCAGGTAACAACACAGTATTAAGAATCAAGTGTATGTAAACTTTTGAACAGGGTCATTTTTTTAAATTCAGCTATTATTTTCTCTTGTGGACTATGTGTAAATGTCTTTTATTTAAAATATCTTATTCAGGTCAGTATACTAAATAAAAATAACATGCATTTGGTATGATCCCTCTTATTTTGGTAAAATAATGAACATTTAGCAGAATCTGCATGGTGAATGTAAACTTTTGACTTGACTGGAGTAATGATGCTGAAAATTCAGCATCACAAAAATAAATTAAATTTTACAAAATTTTAAAATAGGAAACAGTTACTTTTAAATTGTAGTAATATTTGACAATATTACTGATTTTACAGTTTTTCTAATCAAATAAACACAGCCTTGGTGAGCATAAGAGACTATCAAAAACATTTTAAAAACTTTTAAACAGTAGTGTACTTGTAAGTATTGTAGCATGGTTTACTGATGGCACCAGGTTGTAATACCATGGTACAATTTCTTTTTTTACCTTGATATTTACTTTTTTTCATTCTATAAGCACTTACCCTTACAAAACCACATATGGCCTATCATGAATTATGATGGGTTCTCCTTATGGCATCTAAAATATTTTTTAACTACATAAAGTAGACATGATTTACAGCATCTTAAACAAAACTATGGCACGACAAATCAAAATAAAAAATAGACCATCATGTCCATCAAAAAGTCAAACTTTTACATTTATGCTGTTCACACTTGTTCTTGTAATAATATATATCTACGACTACATTTTGTACCTACAGTGTTATTTCAGAACACATAACAAGAAGGATCTTGTATTGGTTTTCAAAAATATGTTCCTGCAAGCATCAAAGCAAGACAATGTACTAGAAAGTACGAGTAAATATGATGCTAAAATATATAAAATATATATTTTTTTTAGGTCAAGCTCTGTGGATGAGAAACGCCATCATAATTATATTTATGAATGGGGGGAAAAAAAGAAGAAGAAGAAAAAAAAAGATGTGTATGCAACATAAACATGCACAAAAACATCAACCTTATTGCAGGAAGTATTTTATGTAGTCAGTTATGACCATGTGGAGGTATTTGTATTATTCAGTCAAGGGTTGAGAAACTAAATGTAATTTTGTAGAGACCAAATGGACTCAGATATTCACAGTAAGCAGCATGAAGCATCCTGTTATGTATTTTTGTTCTAGTGCACTCAGTCCATACAAACTATGCAGGTTTTATAAATCATTTATCAGGAAGAGTGCATACTGTCCGAAATATGTGCATGTCATAAGAGGCCAAAAACCCGCAGGCCATCTGCCAATGAATGCTGCTAACTTCCTAAAGTCTACACCGGACCACAATCCTCTGCTTCTACAGTGGATTCACTTATAAACTCATAACTGTACAAGAAATTACACATTGTTCAACATGCTGTAACTTGTAAATCACACCAAACTGACTGCAGGTTTTGACGTCAGACAAAACAAACTCAAGTCTTTTTACCTACACGTTACGTCAGAATCCATTTTACATTCTGGTCAAATCTCTATAGTTATAAAATAGCTTTGAAGCATGAAATTATACATTTGCTTGCACAAAGGAAGACCTTTTCTATATTTGCTGCTCCTTTTCAATGAAAAAGCTATGTGAAAAGCCTAATTACAGGGAGAGAGCCAGGAATCAAATTGTAGATGGTGGTTCAGACTGTTTATTAGTGTAAATTGAGTAATGATGTTATTTATTACAGTACTGTTCAGAGTGCGCTGAGTATAAAAACATTCCTGTGAACAAAGCATGATAGGAAGTCTAACGCTTTAGCAAATTTATGCCTCATATAGTTCGACTACAAATTAAAAGCACTTTGCTGGCAAAAGTACATGCTTTATGAGGATATTTTAAGAAAACATGCAGAACTGTCAAAAATGTGCAAAAAAAAGGACGTGCATGCTTTTTGAGTGAATATCTGTATGCAGGTTTGGGAAAAACATACTATAAATATTTGATGGAAAACCATATATATACACATAGATATATACAGTCAAAAGTTTACATGCAATGTTAATTATTTTACCAAAACAAGAGAGATCATAAAAAAATGCATGTTATTTTTATTAAGTACTAACTCGAATAGGATATTTCATATAAAAGACATTTACATCTAGCCCACAAGAGAAAATAAAAATTATCCCATTCAAAAGTTTACATACACTTGATTCTTAATACAGTGTTGTTACTTGAATGATCCACAGCTGTGTTTTTTCTTTTCTTTTCTTTTTTTTTGTGATCTTCAAATAACCACGATTCCCTTGTTTGCCCTGAACAGTTAAACTGCCCGCTGTCCTTTTAGAAAAATCCTTCAGGTCCCACAAATTCTTTGGTTTTTCAGCATTGTGTGTATTTTAACCCTTTCCAACAATGACTGTATGATTTTGAGATCCATCTTTTCACACTGAGGACAACTGAGGGACTCATATCCAACTATTACACAAGGTTCAAAAGCGTACTGATGCTTCAGAAGTAAGAACGGTGCATTAAGAGCCAGGGGTGAAAACTTTTGAACAGAATGAAAATGTGTACATTTTTTTTTATTTTGCCTAAATATCATTTTGTTTTATTTAGTACTGCCCCTTCAGAATCTACCGAAGATACTTACATGTTTCCCAGAAGACAAAATAAGTTGAATTTACCCTGATCTTAAAATTCAAAACGTTTTCATATGCAACTATTACATGCTTCAAAAGGAAACACAATGCATGGGGGGGAAACTTTTTGAATTTGAAGATCAGGGTAAATTTAACCTATTTTGCCTTCTGGGAAAACATGTTAGTATCTTCTGCAGCTTCCTTTCTCAATAAAAGACCATCTGCAGTGAATGAATACCGTCAAGATGAGAGTCCAAACAGTTAATAAAAACATCACAATAATACACACAACTTCAGTCCATCAATTAAAGCCTTGTGGAGTACTTATATCCACAATTGCCATTCAGACAGCACCCATTCACTGCAGTGATGTAGTGCTAAATTTCTCATCTACTCATCTACAGTATATGTGGAAGGCCTGAGGGTGAGTACATTTTCATTTTGGGGTGAACTACTCTTTTAATGTCTCCCAAAGGATCTTGCATACTATTTAGAATTGATGGAATTTAAATTAGGACACAGCCTATTTTATCAACAGATTTGTAAAGGACATGTAACGCCAATGTAAAAGAACACTGAACACTAAGACACTCACAAAAGCGAAGAAATGTATGGGCAGACAGCTTTCACGAACAGGAGAACATCTGTGACCCCCACACGACTGTCAGCCTGAATCACATCTCCGGTCGCCGGAGGTTCTGGGAAGGTGATAACCTGACTGTCCCTCCCTGTACTTTACTGCACATACAGCTGCTCTATTGTTTTAGTGTGTCAGTATGTCCTATTGCACTCACACAGGTTGTCAGATTACCGCAGAGCCAGTGGTGAATCAACAAGTCCCTCTCATCAGAATGTCATCAGTGTAACACTTAACACACCTCGCCTGTAATTACCTCACACATACACACAATGAGGGGCTTTGATGGAGTGCAGTGACTGGAAATGTGCTGAACAACAAAAACAGAGGAAGAAAACACTAACTAGATTTCTATTATAATACTATTCAGAATAAAAATTATTTCTTAAATTAATATATGTGACCCTGAAAAACAAAACCAGTCATAAGGGTCCATTTTGTTTATCTGAAAGTTTATTAAATAAGCATTCCATTGATGTATGGTTTGTTAGGATAGAACAATATTTGGCTGAGATGCAGCTATTTGAAAATCTGGAATCTGAGGGTTCAAAAAAATCTAAATATTGAGAAAATCACCTTTAAAGCTGTCTAAATAAAGTTCTTAGCGATGCATATTACTAATCAAAAATGAAGTTTTGATATTTTTACGGTAGAAAATGTACAAAATATCTTCATTGGGAATATGACTTAATTTCCCAATGATTTTTAACATAAAAGAAAATGTTGACCCATGTTGGCTATTGCTACAAATATACCCGTGCTACTTAAGAATGGTTCTGTGGTCCAGGGTCACATATTAGACTCTACAGCATTCTGGTGCCTACGCAGAGACCTCTGTTCTCTTAAATTATGTACAATTGGTTGGTTGATTGATGAATTGATGGATAGGTGGAAAGACAAACTGATGGGTATGTGAATAGAGTTTGTACCACACATACCATGTGTCCTAAAATTCAAACCCTACTAAAAAACAAGCTCAAAAAGTATCCACTGCTTTGGATTTAGATCCAGAAGGAACTGAGTGTAGGGATGAAACCCAAGTCTCCATCTCAGCAGCCCTGAGCAAGAGCGTTTATTCTTATCTGCAGTATCTGACAGATGACTCAAGCAGAGGTCAGTCTGAGCAGCTGTGTAGGTGTTGACAGCAGGGATAAAGCCTCTTTCTCTTGAGCTCAGCTCAGAGTTATTTAGCATGGTATGCCTGCATGCAGGTGCAAAATAACCACAACATAAGTCTGCAGGGAGCTTGTGTATTCCAGTAACATGTTTGGGCGCACATGCCGCAAATTCTGTATGTCATTCATAACGCATCTGAAGAGATAGTTTAGGCAAGAATGAAAATCATTTACTCAAATCATTCCAAACCTGTATGACTTTCTTTGTTGTGTAAAATACAAAAGAAAATATTTTCTGTGCAAGTCAGTGGGGTTCAAAATAGCACTAGATCCCTTTGACTTATCAGTATGGGCAAAACAACCCATGTGTACTGCAGAAATCAGGTTTAGAATAAAATAAGAGTGAGAAAATAATGACAGAATTTACATTTTTGGGCGAATTATAATTTTAAGTGTATGAATAAAAAATTTCAATAATGCTTTTTCACTAAATATCTGTATACAGGTTTGGGGGAAACATTATATAAATAATAAGGTAATAATAAATAATAAGGATAATCACAATTAACCTTAATAATAATAATACAAATAATAATAATAATGAATATTGTTGTTATTAGTAGATATATAAATATTATAAGTATACATTATATAAATAATTAGGTAATAATAAATAATAAGGTTAATTAACCGTAGTAATAATAATAATAATAATAATAATAATACAAATAAATAATAATAATAAGGTAATAATATAAATATAAATTATAAGGTAATAAAAAGAAATTATAATAAGAAGAAGAAGAGTAAGAAAAAGAAGAATATAATATTATAATACAAAGGTACTAATAAATAAGGTCAATCACTATTATTATAATAATTATTATTAATAATTATTATTAATATGATTATTAATAGTATAAATATTATAAGTACAAATTACATTACATAAATAATAAGGTAGTAATAAATAATAACGTTAATCACAATTATCCTTAATAATAATAAAAATAATAATAATAATAATAATAATAATAATTATTATTATTATTATTAATATTATTATTATAAATATATTATTTTAATACAAAGGTACTAAAAACAATCACAACTAATAATAATAATAATAATAATAATAATTATTATTATTATTATTATTAATAGTATAAATATTATAAGTATACATTACACTACATAAATAATAAGGTAGTAATAAATAATAAGGCTAATCACAATTAACCCTAACAATAATAATAATGTAATAATATAAATATAAATAATAATGAATATAATAATAATTATTTTTTATTTTATTTTATTATTTTAATACAAAGGTACTAAAAACAATAAGGTAATCACAATTAATAATAATAATAATAATAATAATAATCATCATCATCATTATTATTATTATTATTATTATTATTAATAGTATAAATATTATAAGTACACTACATAAATAATAAGGTAATAATAAATAAGGTTAATCACAATTAACATTAATAATAATAATAATAATAATAATAATAATAATTTAAGGTAATAACATAAATAATTTAATTAATATAAATGTACACAATTAATTGCAATAATAATAATAATTATTATTTTAAACATATTATTATAACACAAAGGTCCTAATAAATAATAAGGTTAATCACACCTATTCTTCTTCTTATTATTATTATGAATTACAATAAGTATTATTACTATTATTATTCTTATTAATAATAATAATAAAAATAATAATTATTAATATTGTAAATATTATAAGTATACATTACATAAATAATAAGGTAATAATAAATAACAATAATAAGGTAATAACATAAATCTATCTATCTATCTATCTATCTATCTATCTCTCTGAAACATGTTAAATTCAATTATAGTAAAAAATATTTTTTTAAAATCCCCAAATTTAATGAAAACTCCCAGCAAACACCTTCTTTTGGACGGTTAATGTTTGCACACTAATTTGCATACTAATCTTTCCTTGCATACTATTTAGAATGGGCTGTATGTGAATTAGGACACAGCCTAGATTAAAAACAAATCTGTAAAGAAATGCAACTCTATTTCTTCCCACTGAACGGAAGTCTTCCTCCTGGCAATCAACGTACAAATGGTTTACTCAGAGCAGTTTTGTGCAGATGGAGCAAAAAGTATTTTAACATCCCGATAATGACACACTTCACCTTTAAATTCCCATCTCTCCTCACTACATCTTAGGCATTCATTCATCCGCTCTCTTGTACTCCCATGCATGCCATCCTAAGTTTTATTCCTGACATGCTCCTGTCATCACAGTGATGATCACAGATGACAAGGCCTGCTGAGGACGGGCTCCCCGGGGCAGTGCAGAGAGACCGGTGATGGTCTAGGACCGCTCTGACAGATTCGACACATCATCAGGCGCTTTGGAGTTGAGTGGGCTGAGTGGGACAGACACGGAGCAAAAGAGGGCCGAAAAGAGAACACGGAAGAGAACGGGGATGATAGATAGTGATCCCGCCAGGACACAATGAGGCGGGGAGAAGCCCTTTTCCAGGAGTGATGGGGTGAAAGTGAGAGGAATAGAAATATGAGGATAAAGGGAGGATCACGGAAGGGAAGACAGATCTGGTGATGTGCCTCACCTTGTCCTCAGTGGTACAGCGCGTGCACTGACACAGGAAGTGGTATTGCTCTTGTAAATGGGAACGTCTTTCTTTGCTGGTCGCGAGGATATCGGTGTAGCTTATGGTGAGCTAAAGAGAATGAGAAAGAGAGATGGTTAGATGAAAAATCCCAGATCACTAGCCGAATTATCTAAGAGGGAAATACAATAAACACAATGACTCGAATACACAGGCTGCTCACTGGGGTTCGGATCGTAGCCAATGTCTTATGGCAGTTTTGTCTTGAATAATAAAAGTCTGCCTGCTGAGCTAACATTTGAAAACCACATGCTCTTTTCCCTTCGGACCAATTCTGCAGGATGTAAACAAAGTAGAAAATGTGTCTGCTTTGCGTTATTGTGCATATGTTTGTGTTTATGTGTTCAACCATCTTCTGAGCTGACATACGGATAATCGGAGTGGAGAAGGCTGATATATTATTAGGAGATAATCGTTTCAGGAGTTTTCATCATCTAATGTGACAGGTGACTCAGGGGAAACTAAACAATGAGAGTGTTTTCGGAGTTTCTGATGTTTTCTGTCTTTAGTGGTTTGGGAAAGAGCTACTTTTTCCCCTTTTTCTTTCTTTTTGTGTTTTATTATTTATTCATTTATTTGTACCATTTTCTGTAAGTGCCCACAGAATCACATATTAATATCAAATTTCTATGTATTTATTTATTGTTTTTTTAAATTATTATTATGTGTGAGTACATATCACTTTCTTAAATTGTGCAGTATAAAACAACAGAAAATTGCACATGAAACCATATACTATAATGTAATGTGCTTGACCATCCACTTTCCCATATGGGAAAAAAAATAAGAACAAATTAAATGTTAAATATATGCTAAATATATGTTGTAAACAGTCAAAAAAAATAAAAAATAAAAAAATATATAATAATAAATAAATATATATATTTTTTGACTGTTTACAACATATATTTAGCATATATTTAACATTTAATTTGTTCAGATTTTTATATATATATATATATATATATATATATATATATTACATAGTAAAATATACTAAAAAAGATGAATATTGAAGAATATACTAATGTAAATTTATTAAAAAATGTATTTTAGTTATATATTTTAACCATTTTTATGCAACCAAAAAAAAAATATATATTTTAAATGTGCTAAATATATTATATATATATATAAAAAAGGCCAAAAACTGAACTTTTAAAGTAAGTACTAATGTGAATTTATTAAAAAATCTATATTAGTTATATATTTTGAACATTTTTAATGCATATTTTAAGTTATATTTAAAATAATATATATTTTTAAGCCTTATCAGGCTAGCCTGAAAAAAACCCCAAATCAAAACCAATATCAATCATGATTTTGAACATCACCTTCTTGACTTCAGAAGATATTTTTTCCCTTAAAATTGCATAAAAGATGTAAAATAACCACTTTTGTTTTCAGATAATAGCTGGATACCATTTAATGAATTAAATATGCAACATAGTAAAATCACATGACAACAATGTAGCATTTTACTACTAAAAACATTTTTCTGCATATGCTGTTATCGAGAAAAATAGTATGCAGCAAGCAGTAAATATATACATATCACAGTATGCAAAAAGCATTTAATTTCCAAACCTCTTTCAGGTCAAACATAGAGAGCAGGACAGAATTGAAAACATTTATTCCAACGAATGAGTTATTGAGTGGAGACAAGAGAGCAAGATGCAGATAGGAAGAGCAAAGTACATAAAACCAAACAATGAGTAAACACAGAAAGCAACAGAAACAGGAAGAAAAAAGAAAAACATATCTAAAATGAGTATGACCCGATGGGCAAACAGCGGCGTGTGTACAGTGTGCAGATGTGTGTGGGTGTACGAATGATAATCGAGCTGTGTGTGTGTGTGTGAGTGTAAACAGTGGGTGTGGGACGACAAACGCTCATGCATTCTGCCGTCGTATATCGCACACCTATAGTGTGAATTTTCATTACGTCCTGTGTACAGAGAGCTTGCTAGTAATTTCATTCTCCAGTTCACTTCCTCTCTTGACAATCCCTCCCCCTGTCAGAAGTAAATTAAGCATGACTGCCTGATTTACTTTGGAATATCTAAACTTTCAGAGCCGGCCGCTTCCTCTATGGCTGAGGCTAAAAACCACATCCCACCACAGATCAGCCGAATGGATTCAGGTGTTAATGTATATGAATAATGTATAGGCATATCTTCTGGTTTTTCAGGCTGCTGGTGGCGTGACGGATGTGTTCGGTCATGCAAATCGGTTTAAATGAGCTTCGATTAGTCAGGACTGATTGTTAAAGAGTCTGCAGGATGTTCTGTATAAGAGTGGATGCTAAATGCAGTAAATGTACATGCGGGATGTTGCTTTTATTCTTCGGATGACTGATTTAGGGTGAAGTTAATCTGGCAGGAGACTCCGTTAAGTGCCTGCACTTTACAAACTGTGGTGTGATGTGTGTAATTTTTTGGAAGTTATGATATATTCTCCTGATACAGTTTAATATGAACAGACAACTGCAAGGAAGCTATTTGTGGGTTGAAAAGTGCTGTATAAACACTGTGGATTCATGTGAAAATATTACTATGTTTA
>NC_133381.1:9018848-9093090 GCF_049309525.1 Garra rufa
ATATATATATATATATATTATCTATTTAATATAATAATAATAATTATTATTATTATAATAAATAATATAATTTAAAATTAAATAAATAAAAACACTGACTGTATGGACAAAAAAAACTTTTTGTCATACAAAAAAACTTTATCAAAAATGAAAAAAATTTGCATCTTTTTATTTTATTTTATTTTATTTTTTATTGTTTGTCATGTCTGTGTTTTTACAGTTGTTATATGTGTATTTATTTATTTATTTATTATCTATTTAATAAAATAACAATAACAATAATAATAATAATAATAATAATAATAATAATAATAATTAAAAAATAAATAAATAAAAACACTGACTGTATCAACCAAAAAAAAGTTTTTGTCATATAAATTTTTGAAAAAAAAAAACTTTTCAAAAATAAAAAAATTAGCATCTTTTAATTTTATTTTATTTTATTATTTGTCACATCTCAGTGTTTTCCCAGTTCTTATTTATTTATTTATTTATTTATTTATTATGTAATAAAATATTAATCATAATAAAAATCATAATAATAATTTAAAAATAAGTAAATAAAAACACTGACTGTATAGACCAAAATCTTTTTGGGAAAAAAGTAAAAAAAAATAAAATAATAATAATCTTTTTATTTTATTTTATTATTTAATTTAAATGTATTTTATTTTATTTTGTCATGCCTCAGTGTTTTCCCAGTGTTTTATTTATTGTTTTATTTTATATATGTATGTATTTATTATTTATTTATTAAATAAAAAAAAAAAAATTTATAAAGAAATAACACTGACTTTTATTCTATGGACCAAAAAAACCCTCTTTTTGTAATACAGATTAAAAAAAAAACTTTTACATGTCATGAAAAGTAAGGATATTTTTCCTTATTATTTTATTTTATTAATTTTTTAATTTTATTATTTATTTTTATTTTATTTATTTTTAGCTCTTAGTGTTTTTGTCCATACAACAATAAAAAAAAACTTTATTTGTATGGAAATAATTATTTTTCTTTTCTTTTATTTTTTTGGTGGGTAAATAAGGATGAATTTTACTTTTTGGATGAACTATCCCTTTAAATCAACTATCTGCAATATTTCTAAACACTTTATTAACATTATCAACAAACAATACCGAAATATCTATTGGATATTAGTAAGCATTAACTGATAGCACAGAGCAAGATACTCTAGAGCTCTATTCTATTCTTGTCCAGCAGCAGATCATGTTTTTACTTTGAGAAAGACTATAAATGTTTACATATAATGACATTCTGTGCTAGGAGTGTGCTAGCATATAAATGGCTTCAGTTCTAACAGACATGGACTAAAAGCCATTCAATTCTGATTTTATGGGGTCTTTAAAGAAACTGGCGTTTAAAGTCGGACAGGCACAAACACACACACACACACACAAGCTTTATCGCATCAGTGTTTATTACTCCATTCAAAGCGTCTGTGGCGTTTTCCTGAGGCATTATCTCCATTAGCATGCCATAGCTGCCCAATATCAGACCACTTCTCCCTCATTGATCCTTGCTGTGCACGAAGGCTGCCAATTTGTTTAGATTTGCATTCAATTTTTATATAATACACAGCAAAAAACGTCCATCTGGGTGTAATTGGATTGCGCGCTGTTGGGTTTTCATAGTGGATTGCTCAAGTAGCAATGACCTTCGGCTAAACAACGCCTGACAAACCTCGCCGGCCCTCCTTGACTCGTGCCTCCTCGTTCCTTTTTGAGATGCAAATGGGATCAGCGAAGGTCCCGCCGGGAGGTTTGTTCAGCAAACTCTACAGCGTACAAACAATTAGCACGTGCCAACGCATAAATATGTGCTCACCTTGTGCTCTAACGGGGGCAAAGATGCATCCAAATCTCATCAGGGCTCAAGAAACGCTGCTGTCAAGTGTTACTAGGAGATGTTTATACAGTGCGGTCTTTCAAAATGAGGCTTTAATGAATTCATGTACTTCTTTTTTTATCTGAATACAGGATGGGAGTGTGAATCTCATGATAATATGATGTTGGAACTAAGTTGATCATACTTCACTACCAGAAATGAAAGGGAAGAACTGAAATGATCTTATGTATAGTTTTGTACAGTAAAGTTTAAAAAAAATATATATATATTTTATTTTCCAAGTACAGAAGCAGAAAGTTTGCTGAAGCAGCCTGTTTTTCTTTCGTACTGTGTTCGCATGATGTAAGTTCTCATTTCCAGAAGCATGGAAAGATCAAAAGATTCATGGAACTTAAACTCACTGACTTTAATAATGTCATTATTTAAAATTTTTCCCTCTCATCTTCAAATGTTGGATTATGTTTATTTTATTTCATTTATAGACATGATACACCACTGTGTCATGTGTCAGAAGAAAGTTTCTCTATTTTTGGGAATGGGTTTATTGGTGAGAAATGGGTTGATATGCTTATGTAATGTAAAAAGAGCAAAAAAAAAATTCACATCTGTGTGGCTTTTGTATTGGCCCATAATTTTTATGAAATTTAAGCATATTTCTCCTTTCCTCCCCAAGTTCACTTTTACATAAGCCTGGATTATTTTATTGAATTGAATTGAATTGAGTTTAGTTTAGTTTAGTTTAGTTTAGTTTAGTTTAGTTTAATTTAATTTAATTTAATTTAATTTAATTTAATTTAATTTAATTTAATTTAATATTATTTATTTATTTATTTATTTATTTATTTATTTATTTATTTATTTATTTATTTATTTATTTATTTATTTATTTATTTATTTTATTTATTTATTTTATTTTATTTTATTTTATTTTATTTATTATTTTATCCCCACTGCATCATGTCTCTGACAAACATCAGTCTTTATTTATTCATTCATTCATTCATTTATTATTTAATTTAAGTTAATTTAATTTAATTTTATTTTATTTTATTGTTTTATCCCCACTGCATTGTGTCTTTGACAAACATCAGACTTTATTTATTTATTCATTCATTCATTTATTATTTTGTTTTGTTTTGTTTTATTTATTTATTTTTTAGCCCTACTGCATCATGTCTCTGACAGATGTTATACTTTATTTATTAATTCATTCATTATTTTAATAAATCCTGTAATTCTCAATGGTGATTTTAATTTAATTTAATTTAATTTAATTTAATTTAATTTAATTTATTTTTTATTTTTTTATTTTAATTTTTTTTATAAATCCTATCACAATGGTGATTCTCATTTTATTTTATTTTATTTCATTTATTTTTATTTTTTATTTTTTATTTTTTATTTTATTTTATTTTATCCCTACTGCATCATGTCTTTGACAGATGCTATACTTTATTTATTCTTTCATTCATTCAATATTTATTTTATATTTGAAAATCCTATGATTCTTAATGGTGATTCTCATGTAATATAATGGCTTTTCTGTTCAAATCAGAATTAATTGTAAGAAAATAAAGTAATATTGTACACTGTACTGGTAATGAGAATGGACTGTTGTTCTTCACACAATACAAAATTACTTTTTAGTCAAGGTCAGCCTTCTTTTTTTCTTGTTTGTTTGTTTTTTTGAGGGTATAATACGACCACATTCTTGACAGAATCATGAGTTTCACCAAGACTATTTGATCCCAAGTGAGATGTATTTTGCTTAATCAAATGTGAACAGAACACTCTTATTAGCATATTTGGTTTATTGAAGTGATGCTGCTCAAAATAAAAGTCACCTTGACACTTTCTTTGGCCTTCATACGGCAGCGAGAGAAAAACAGAAAGGGAATAAAGAAAGCCAAGGAGATCCATCTAAAATTAGCTGTTATGAGAACAGCATCTTGATGGAGGAGTTCACAAGGTTCCCCATCTAATCCAATCAATCTAGAACAAAGCCAGAAGTTTCCTCCAAACTAAGCACTCAGTATGAAAGGAGCGAGATGTGTTTGATGTCTGCGTCCAAGCACAGCACAAGAAAGTTTGCTGAAACAGCCTGTTTTCCTCCCACACTGTGTTCGCATGATGTAAGTTCCCATTACCAGAAGCACAAAATGATCAAAAGATACATGGAGCTTAAACTCATTGATTTATAATCCTGTTGCTTTGTGTTTCCAACATAATTTGACCTGAAATGCATTGGTTTTTTGAAAATATATGTGGCATTGCCGACAGGCATTTTCAGAGCAATGTTTTCAAAGCCCCAGTGCATCATGGGAGCATTGCATTCTTGGTGTGCTCTGTGTTTGTTTTTGTTGAGTCATAAACATATACATAACCCATGAGAACAGAGCTCACTGTTAGAATGAGTCATTTGGATGGCAATGTGTCCATGGGTCACAGTCATGCGTGGTCACTTTTACTGGGGCGTGTTATTTATGAGACGCAGCCGTGTTGTCTGATGAAGTTTGGCCTGTTTGAGAAAGGAGGTCTCACCATGTTGTGTTTGATTGTACTGAATTAGTCAATGCAAAATGTGAGAAATTGAAAAGAAAAGACAAAAAAAAAACAAAAAAACAGCATAACCTCTAGTGTGACCAATCTGTGATGCTAAAACTTTTTCACCTTTTTCTTCAATGCAGAAGTAAGCCTTTGGGTGAGACTTCTGATTCATTATCCACTGTAGGGAAATAACGAGAAGAATAACAATGTGCAGTAAACGGTAAACCTTTGCACTACAAACCAGTGTGTTCATAATTAAGATAATACATTAAAATAATATGGTAAGAGACACTAATTTGCAATATCAAGCAGCAAAATTAGTTTTGTAGCTGGATGTAGATAAGACAGGAAGCGAGACCTGTAAAATTAAAAAAATATGGATATGAAATCTAAACATTTGGATGATCATCACATTTATGCTTAGCATTTGGTATTATGAATCAAATTATTTTTATTGTTTTAATTTTTAATTTAATTTTATTTTCATATCAGTGTTTTTTTTGTACATATGATAAAAAACACTGATTTTAATTAATAAAAAAAAGAAAAAAAAACTCATTTATTTAGTTTTATTTTAATTTTTTTATAAATGAATTTTATAAATGAATTTTAGTGTAGGTAAATGATTAATTTTAATTCATTTTAACACAGCGTCCTATATTAGCTTGGGAAAAAGTGGTCCTAACCATCAAATTGTATTTAATTTAATTTAATTTAATTATTTTATTTTATTTTATTTTATTATTTTAATATAATTTTATTATTTAATATACGTTTATTATTTAATATAATTAGATTTATTAATAGTTTTGTCCATACAGTAAAACAAACAAAACAAAACAAAAAAAACACTGACTTTGATTTACAAAACAAACATTACTTTCTTTCTTGCTTTCTTTCTTTCTATACTAGCTATTGTAAATCCAATTTTATTTAAGTTAAGTTTTTTTATTTGATTTGATTAATTTAATTAGATATTTTTTATTTTATTTTATTAGATTATTTTTTGACTTTTTGATCCAATTTGATTTGATTTAATTTTATTAGTTTTTATTTTTATTTTATTTTATAATTTGATTCTATTATGTAGTTTAATTCGATTTTTTATTTTATATTTTATTTTATTTTTTTAATTTTATTCTTTTTTTGTCCATGCAGTAAAAAGATGACTTTTAAATTAATAGAAGTTGAAAAAAACTTAATTAATAAAATAAAATAATTTTATTTTGCTTTATTTTAAATAACATGAGTGTGGGTACAGCCATCCTATATTAGCTTTAGAAAAAGTGGACAAGTCTTAGCCATCAAATGCATCTGAAAAGTGTGAATTACAAATGAATAATAATGTGCATAGCAGCTATTTTAAATCCAATTTGTGTGTTTTTTTTTTCTGTAGCGCATACAATTTGCATTTATTTACATTCATATAACAACAATCTGACACTGTCTCATAGAGCTAGACAATGTGACAGCGAATATATAATGAAGGCTTGGAGTTTTATATAATTCTAACATAACTGTTTTGAGTCTGTTTTTAACATAATATTTTTAGCACTCGTTATGTTATGCGTCTTGTTAAACTAAAATGTAACATTTTAAAGTTGCATTCAGTTTAGAAAACCTTAAGAGGACACGTGGGAGCTCATTTAACCTCGTCATTCGATTACGGGCTTCTGCTCGGCTGAGGATAATTGTGTAATATTCACATGAGGGTCAGTGCACTCTAAATCCCATAATCCACCAAACTCCATTACTGAAGTCTGTTGTTAGAAGAGAACCAGTCCACATTTCTCTCTGAATGCATTAAAGTGGTTTTATTGAAATGCATTGTGCTGATTCAGATACCTCAGACAGTTTTCCAGCAATGTGACACATATACTTCAAAAACTAATGGTTGGTGTGTCCATTGACGACCTGCTTTCACTCTGTCTTGGTAATGATCCTATAATGAAGTTGAATGAAGTTACATGCAACATTGCGACCGGCAATCAATAGTTCACACTCCTATTGTGTTACAATTAACCTGATCCCCAGAGAGACACCCCAAAGGGCAAACGCTTTATCCTATTGTTGTGAAAGGCTAACAAAGATGAAAAAAGTGCATTTAGCCCCGTCAAGCCATTCAGGATGACTAGACGACTTTGTTTCTTCATCTGAACACATTAACATGTAAAAATTTACCAGCAGTGAATGGGTGCCGTCAGAATGGGAGTCCAAACAGCTGATAAAAGCATTCACACTACTCCAGTCCATTAATTAATGTATTGTAAAGTGAAAAGCTGCTTGTTTGTAAACTCTCAGAAAAAAAGGTACAATAGAAGTCACTGAGGCGGTCCAGTGACAGCTTTTTTTTTTCTTTATTTCTTAATTTCAAACCTCTTAACTTGCTTTTGGCCAAAATATGAGTCCATAATCAATACAGTTGAGGTCAAAAGTTTTGAGATCCATCTTTTCACACTGAGGACAACTGAGGGACTCATATGCAACTATTACAGAAGGTTCAAACGCTCACTGATGCTTCACAGAGGAAAAACAATGCATTAAGACCTGGGGGTGAAAACTTTTGAACAGAATGAAGATGTGTACATTTTTCTTATTTTTCCTAAATATCATATTTTATCATTGAGTACTGCCCTTCAGAGGCTACAGAAGATACTACATATTTTCCAGAAGACAAAATAAGTTAAATTTAGCCTGATCTTCAAATTCAAAAGTTCTCACCCCCGTCTCCTAATGAATGTTTTTCCTCCTGGAGCATCAGTGAGCGTTTGAACCATCTGTAATAGTTGCATATGAGTCCCTCAGTTGTCCTCAGTGTGAAAAGATGGATCTCAAAATCATACAGTCATTTTTGGAAAAGGTTCAAATACACAAAAATGCTGGAAAACCAAAGAAATTGTGGGACCTAAAGGATTTTTCTGGAGAACAGCAGGCAGTTTAACTGTTTAGAATAAACAAGGGACTCATGAACAACTATCACAATTAAAAAAACAGAACAGCTGTGGATCATTCAGGTAACAACACAGTATTAAGAATCAAGTGTTTGTAAACTTTTGAACAGTTTTGTTTTTATAAATTCAACTATTATTTACTCTTGTGAAATATATGTAAATGTCTTTAAATGGGTTTTCATTTCACTTTACTGGATGGACTGTAATGTATAATTTCTGCAAGTCTGTTCCAATGAAGAAACAAACTCATCTACATCTTGGATGTCCTTTTTTTTTTTTTCTGTGGCTAGTAAAGCTAGCAACTACTCAAAAACCCTAGCAACCTCCTACTGACACTTTTAAAAAACATTCAGAATGCATTGTCAACCATCCACAATATTCTAGCCTCATGGTGGTGAGTTTTGCTTCGGCAAACAATAAGATTGTCTTCAGTTACCTACTGAAAATCTAATTTATTGTCTTGAAAAAAAAAAACAATATATACGTATCAGGATGGATTCATTATATAACGCATCTGTAGAGGCATTATCTAAACATTTACTCCCGTTGCTTTTCTGCACCGATTTATTTCTCTGAACATCCATCAGTCCTGCATTTCTCTGGAGATTTTAGAAATGATGAGATGTGCAATAACATGCCATGGTTTAATAATCCTGCTGGCTAGGCCAATGTTGCCGAGATAAATTTCCCAGTGTATTGTGGGAGGAGATCAACCGGTGAAACTCAATGTAAATTTCAGTGCATAAAATCCCACAGAAATGCGTCCAGCTGTTGAGAGATCCTTTGGGTGAAGGTCCTGGGAGCGGCACATATGCTAATATTCAGGTTTCTGACAGGTACATGAGAACATCATGTGTACTGATGAAGACGTGACAGGCAGAGCTGGTTCCCTCGACGTTCTGGTGTCAAGGATAGGCCTTCAGGGGGATTTACGGTTAAACGCTACTCGCTTCTTTACATTAACATGAGCATGTGTCCATATGGTTATGAGCCAAACTCCCAGTGCAGTGTCACGTGACCATGTAATGATGGATGCTGTAACCTGAAAAAAAAATCAGAAATTCTACCAGGTGATTTGTATTGGAATTTTATGAACTTATAACTCTGCTATTAATAATATTAGATCAATTTTTGGCTTGGGTGTTCAAAACCGTATTGATTAAGTTGGGACTGTAAAATCAATGCAAAGATTGGGCTAATATATGAGGCTGTCTTACTACATTCTTCTTGTAGAATATATTTAGGTGTTATATACAGTTAAGGTCAAACGTTTACACACACCTGGCAGAATCTGCAAAATGTTAAATATTTTAGCAAAATTGTATTTACATTTTACATTTATTCATTTAGCAGACGCTTTTATCCAAAGCGACTTACAATTGGGGAATACAACAAGTGATTCATCCTAAGGAGGCAGATCAACATAGAAAGTGCTCAAAAATACCATATATCAGGCGTTGTTAGATGAGTACAGGCTAGAAAGGGAAGATCAAGAGAGGAGAACAAATGTTTTTTTTGTTTTTGTTTTTTATTGAGTCAAAAAGTGTCGAAAAAGATGGGTTTTCAGCAGTCGCTTGAAGACAGTTGAGGAGTCTGCATTCCGGATAGAGGTGGGAAGATCATTCCACCAGGCAGGGACGTTGAAGGAGAATGTTTTGAAAAGTGATTTCATGCCTCTCTGTGGTGGTACAATGAGGCGTCTTTCGCTAAAGGATCTCAGACTTCTGGAGGGAGTGTAGATGCGTAGTAGTGAATGGAGGTAAGCAGGTGATGAGCCGGTGGCTGTCCTGTATGCCAGCATCAATGTCTTGAATTTGATGCGAGCCGTAACCGGTAGCCACTGCAGGGATATGAAGAGAGGTGTGACATGGGCCTTCTTGGGCTCATTGAAGACCAGCCGTCCTGCTGCATTCTGAATCATTTGTAGAGGCCTGATTGTACATGCTGGAAGACCAGCTAAAAGAGCATTGCAGTAGTCCAGCCTGGAGATGACCAGGGCCTGGACGAGGAGTTGTGTAGCATGCTCTGTTAGGAAGGACCTGATCTTTCTGATGTTGTGCAATGCAAACCTGCAGGATCGAGCAGTTTTAGCTATGTGGTGTTTAAAAGTCAATTGGTCATCAAAGATTACACCAAGATTTCTGGCTGAAGTCGATGGGGTAATTGTTGATGAACCTAACTGGATGGAGAAGTCATGCTGTAAAGTTGGAGTGGCAGGAAAGACAAGGAGCTCAATCTTCGCCATATTGAGCTGTAGATGGTGTTCCTTCATCCATGCAGAGATATCCGCCAGGCAGCCTGAGATCCGTGCAGCTACTGATGGATCATCTGGTTTGAATGAAAGATAGAGCTGTGTGTCATCAGCGTAGCAATGGTAGGAGAAGCCATGCGCCTGTATGATGGGGCCCAGAGATGTGGTATATATGGAGAAGAGGACGGGTCCAAGAACTGATCCCTGAGGAACCCCAGTGACCAGTTGATGAGTTTTGGATACCTCCCCTCCCCAGGCCACACTGAAAGACCTACCAGAGAGGTAGGATTTGAACCAGCGAAGTGAAGTCCCTGTGATGCCCAGCGATGAGAGGGTGGACAAGAGTATCTGATGATTCACCGTGTCAAAAGCTGCAGATAGGTCCAGCAAGATGAGTACTGATGATTTGGAATCAGCTTTTGCAGTCCGCAAGGCTTCAGTGACAGACAGTCTCAGTTGAATGGCCACTCCTGAACCCTGACTGGTTAGTATCCAATAGATTGTTCTGTGAGAGAAATAAAGATAGCTGGTTGAAAACAGCTCATTCCAATGTTTTTGCTATGAATGGAAGGAGAGAGACAGGTCTGTAGTTGTCTATGAGTGAAGTGTTAAGTGTGTTTTGAGCAGTGGGGTTACCTGGGCCTGCTTAAATGTACTGGGGAAAGTGCCTGTGAGAAGAGATGTGTTGATGATGTGTGTGAGCGCTGGTAGGATTGTAGGAGAGATTGCTTGGAGAAGGTGTGAGGGGATGGGATCTAAAGGATATGTTGTCGGATGGCTGGAGAGGAGAAGTTTGGTTACTTCTGCCTCAGAATGGGGACGGAAGGAGAAGAGGGGAGTTTCACCCGTGGGTGTGGTCAGTTTTAGTTCCTGTGTGTGTGGAGCTGAGAACTTATTACTGATAGATGTAGTTGTGTCTGTAAAGAATGTGGCAAAATCATCAGCTGTTATAGAAGTGGTGGGAGGTAGTGGAGGGGGACAGAGCAGTGAATTAAAAGTTTTGAAAAGGTTGCGTGTGTCCGGAGCATTGTTGATCTTGTTGTGGAAGTATGAAGATTTGGCAGTATGGACTTGGGTTGAAAAAGATGAAAGCAGAGACTGATACGTACTCAAGTCAGATGGATCCTTAGATTTGTGCCATTTTCTCTCGGCTGCTCTAAGTTTGGACCGATGCTCACAAAGAGCATCGGATAACCAGGGGTTCGAAGGAGCAGCCCGTGCTGGCCTGGAGGAGAGGTTGGCATATATCATCTAGACAAGAGGTAAGAGTGGAGCATAAGGTGTCGGTTGCTGCATTAGTATCCAAGGATGAGAAGTGGGTTGGAGAGGGAAAAGAGGAGGATACTAAGGAAGAGAGGTGGGAGGGTGAGAGAGAGAGCGTAGGTTTCGTCTAAAAGTAACAGGTAGAGGGGTTGGGGGCGCACAAGTAGCAAGATGTAGGTTAAGTGTAATGAAGAAGTGGTCAGAGATGTGTAGGGGTTTGACCGAGATGTTGTCTGTAGTACAATTGCGTGTGTAAATGAGATCAAGTTGGTTGCCGGATTTATGAGTGTATGTAGTGATAATGCGTTTTAGATCAAATGAAGCTAGGAGGGAATGGAAGTCTGCAGCATAGGGTTTGTCAAGGTAAATGTTAAAGTCCCCAAAGACTAGAAGTGGGCCGCCATCCTCTGGAAATGAGGACAGTAGCCCATCCAGTTCTTCTAAGAAGATGCCAAGTTGACTAGGAGGGCGATAAATTACCACAACATGGAGTTTGATAGGAGATGTTACAGTGATTGAATGAGATTCGAATGAGTTATAATTGCATAGAGGAGAATGGGTTGAGTATTTCCAGTTGTTAGAAATGAGCAAACCAGTACCGCCACCCCACACAGTCTGACGAGGGGTGTGAGAGAAGGAGAAGTTATTAGACAGAGTGGCTGGGGTTGCTGAGTCTTCTGGACGAATCCAGGTCTCAGTCAAGCCTAGGATGCTCAGGCCAGATTGCAAAGAAAAGGCTGAAATGAAGTCAGCTTTGTTGATAGCTGACTGACAGTTCCAGAGCCCAACCGTGAAAGAGAAAGGTTGAGTGGAAGAGGTGTCGATAGGACGCAGGTTAGAAAGATTGCGTTGACGTGTGCATGTGATGTTAGAGCGATGTGTAGAGAGCACCAGAATGAATTGGAAACACATGATAGAGGAGGACAGAAAGAAGAGTGAAATAAAGGAAAAGAATACCTAAGTGTGTTGTCGGTGTCGTTGCTCGGATAAGTCGCGCCGGACAAGTCGCAGTCTTTACCCTCGTCGGTCTTCACACGAGGAGGCTGAACGCTTCCGCTGACGCTTCAGCGTCAGCTGATACGAGGCTATTAATTACACCACCAATCAATACTTTCAAGAGAACAGCTGGGGACGCCTCCTTGGCTGAGTGAGCCCGCAAATGGCTCTAACCGAAACTAAACACACTTTGCACTTTTAAGCGTGCTCAGGAAGGGAACGATATCAAGAACAAAAGCTTCCCTTGGCCGTCGGCTCAGTATTTTAATTTGAGTAAGTGCAATCAAAACTACAATTTCAAACGAAAACACTAGCAAGAAAAATATACAGAAACAAATAACTGTTATCTAGTACCAACTCAATTTAAATACAAACGAATGAGTAAATCAATAGAAACAAGGACGTGTTATCTAGTAGCAACTAAGCGTAACAATGGCCTATAGAAAATACAGTATTCAAGTACTCACTTGCGCGCTGTCGTCTGTCCGCGCTTCCGGACTGAAAATCACTTATAAATAAGAGGGATCATGCAAAATGCATCCCGGTTTTATTTATTTTTTTTAATTTTTTTTAATTTATTTTTTATTTATTTTTTTAGTACTGGCCTGAATAAGATATTTCACATAAAATATGTTTACACAGTCCACAAGAAAAAAAATAATAGTTGGATTTATAAAAATGACCCTGTTCAAACGTTTACATACACTTGATTCTTAATACTGTGTTGTTACCTGAATGATCCACAGCTGTTTTTTGTTTAGTGATAGTTGTTCATGAGTCCCTTGTTTATCCTGAAGAGTTAAACTGCCTGCTGTTCTTCAGAAAACTCCTTCAGGTCCTACAAATTATTTGTTTTTTCAGCATTTTTGTGTATTTGAACCTTTCCAACAATGACCGTATGATTTTGAGATCCATCTTTTCACACTGAGGACAACTGAGGGGTTCATATGCAGCTATTACAGAAGGTTCAAACGCTCACTGATGCTTCAGAAGGAAACACAATGCATTAAGAGCCAGGGGGTGAAAACTTTTGAATTTAACTTATTTTGTCTTCTGGGAAACATGTAACTATCTTCTGTAGCTAAAAATAAAATAAAAAATGATATTTAGGCAAAATAAACATTGTGTTCAAACGTTTTCACCCCCTGGCTGTTAATGCATTGTGTTTCCTTCTGAAGCATCAGTGAGTGTTTGAACCTTCTGTAATAGTTGCATATGAGTCCCTCAGTTGGCACAGCTCACCCCACAGTGTTCATCAATTAGCTTTTGAATTTGTGCCTTTAGTCTTTCTGTTACTATTCTAAATCTTAAACCACTACACTGTAATTGTAACAGGAATAAAAGTGTTTCAGACATTCTGGGAGACATTCTGGAAATCCCAGAATCCAGTTTCTCCTTTGACATCCCAATCAGTTCAGAGATCTGAAATGGTTATCTGAGGAAATGAAAGGGAACTGAGTTCAAGTAATGCTTCTCGTGAAGATCTCTTACACTGTCTTATGGGAGAAGGTGCCCATCATAACCAACACTGAATTCAATTCTGTTCTTTTCAATAGACTAACTTGAACATCTCTTTTGATATTTCATTCATAGTCGAGTTTTCCAATCCAGACTTTATTCTTTTCCCAAATGGTTTGATCTTCCTCGTAGTCTTTGTCAGTCACCCTCTGTGTTAATGGAGTTTCAGGTTTTTGATCTTTTTCATTGCCTGTTTCAGACATTAAAGAAATTTTGATGTAGTATTCATCAGTTCGGATGCTACTCCATTGCTAATAGCAAGATTTGGGCAGATTTACCCATTGATGCTCAAATTGTATCGCAGTCTCACTCGTCAGATTTCTGTGATTATGTTGCAAACATTTCATTCTGCACATTTGCTATTTAACAGACACCCTGACATGGTTTGAGGGAAAAAAAGTGAAAGATAAAGTTATTAGTCTCTTAGTCTCACTACAAGTGGCTACAAAGCTATAAAAAAAAAAAGGTTAATTTTATTGGAAAAAGCTTAATAAATGCATTCGTTTTACATCACCCTTGTGTATTTTTCTTGAAGGAGCATCAGGCAAATGTGAAGACCACAGATGTATCAAACATGTCATGACATTTCACTTTGGTTGGTTTGGAAAGTGATAGTGGGTGATTGAAAGAGCCTTTAAAGCTGTGCAAGGTGGCTGAGATGATTGACGCATTGCAAGCATCATTGAGCAAGTGATTTCTGGATATTTCCTGCGTTTAGCCTCGGCCTGCCAGGTTGGAACTCGCTTTAGCACAGTTAATTGGCCTTTCGGTCACATATAGTTGTTGTTTTTTGGCTTTCTTTCAGTCATCCAGTTTTTTAAATCAAAATAAGAACTGTGATTGTTCCCTGATATGGCACAGAACTATATATTCTGACCTTTTTTCTTAAAAATAACTGTTCCTTGTTGCCAAAATGATAAATTACATTGTTGTTCTTGGTTTATCTACAATAATTACTCATGCTCTAGTTGCAGCAAACTCTCAAAGCAGGTCTGTGAAACCGCTCAAGAGCGTTTCATTAAAATTACATTCAAATCTTAATCTAAATTTGAATTCCAAAGCCGATCATGTAATCCCAAAGCAAAAAAAAAGAGCAGTCCGTTGTGAATACATATATGCATAATACAAGTCTTTGTGTCATATTAAAATGGGATGACAGGCTTCAAAAGATGCGAGTGTGAGGGAAAGCTCGGTCTGATATCTATCATAGCTCCACATTTGGCACTTGGAAGTCTAGCGAGGCTTTCGATTTAAGTTCAGAGGGAAATCTGAGAGGGGGAGAGCCGCTGGTTAGACGTGTGCCGTTTAATGAAGTCGCACCGGAACGCCCATGGTTTGGGATCAAAGCCGCTTTGTGTCTAAAGAGGGCTAAACTGACAGGATGTCGGCCAGTTTCACCCCTCTGAAACTGAGTCCGGAGGAAATGAAGTTTCTACCTTGAGTGGCTCAAAGGAGCATTTTTCATATCACACCATCGTCCAGTAATTATTTCACATGAGATTGGAATATATTTCTATTTTCAGCATACATTAATGTTTAAGTAGATGTTAATTCACTAATTCTGTATTCATGCAACACTTTATTTTAAATCACAAATGAGGTTGTTGGAGTTCACCTTGATTAAATCTTCTAAGACTTTCTATTATAATGCTGTATAAGCAGTTTACATGCGGTTTTACATTATTTACAACTATTTATTGTACAATCTACAGTATCTGTTGTATTATCTATCGTATGATTTACAGTATCTATTGTACTATCTATCATAGAATCTACAATATATATGTTACTATCTATCTACAGTATCTATCTATCTATCTATCTATCTATCTATCTATCTATCTATCTATCTATCTATCTATCTCTCATAGAAGCTACAGTATTTATCGTACTATCTATCTACAGTATCTATCTTTCTGTCTGTCGTACTATCTATCGTACTATTTTTCTATCGTACAATCTACAGTATCTATTGTACTATCTATCTGTCTTACGATCTAGACTATCTATCATACTCTATCCACAATATCTATTTTATTGTGTCTACTGTGTTTTACTGTGTACTATCTATTGTACGATTTACAGTATCTATCATACTCTGTCTATCCACAATATCTATCTTACTGTGTATCATACTATCTATTTGTATGATTTACAGTATCTATCATACTGTCTATCATACACTTTACATTATCTATCATACTATCTACCTACAGTATCTATCCTACTGTCTATTGTACCTTCTATCATATGATCTACAGTATCTATCGTGCTATCTATCTACTGTGCAATCTACAGTATCTTATCTAGTCTCGCGTAGCCTGAAGGTCTGGAATTCATGGCAGCTTTCATTGGCCAAGGCCCGCCCATAAAACCGTTTGATCGACATGTCAAACAACCAATAACAGTTCGTTTCGTTCAGTTTCACGTTTCAGTGCATGGAAATGCCCCCACAACAACAGACTGGCATGCAACAAGTCAGCCATTGAAATAACCAGCAGTGAAAGATAACAAAGAAGAGGGAGAACAAGCAGTAAGTCAGTAATTTGTTCGCGAATGTCGCAAATGTGTATAACAACAATGGCATCTGCATAAGTACCTTTTAGCAAAATGCAGAGTAAATCAGTCTGCGCTTTGTTTCCCGGCGGACCGAAAATAAACGCGACACTCGCGTCTCCCGGAAATCCGGTCAAATTCAACTATTCAGATGACAACTTCGACATTCCTGAAGTGTTTCCAGTTAAGCGTGCCATATGCATCAGACATTTAGCCAACGTTCCGTGGGCGTGACGTCTGAGGCTGAGACTAGTATCTATCTTACTATCTATCGCACTAACTTTCTATTGACAGTATCTATCATACTATTTAGCTGTCGTACGATCTAAAGTTTCTATTCTACTATCCAATCTATCTATGTACAATCTACAGTATCTATCTTACCATCTATCGTGTGATTTACAGTATGTATCTTACTATCTATCGTACTATTTATCGTTTCGTATCTATCTATCTATCTATCTATCTATCTATCTATCTATCTATCTATCTATCTATCTATCTATCTGTCTGTCTGTCTGTCTGTCTGTCTATCTACAGTATCTATCTTACAATCTAGAGTTTCTATTGTACTATCCATCTATGTGCAATATACAGTATCTATTGTGTGATCTATCTATTGTACAATCTACAGTATTTATTTACTATCTATCGTACTATTGACCATATCTATCAAACTATCTAGCTGTCGTACAATCTAGAGTATATATCATACTGCCTGTCTATCTACAGCATCTATCATTCTATTGTACTATCTAGCTATCGTCCGATCTGCAGTATGCATCATACTATCTATTTTACAATCTACAGTATGTATCATACAATCTATCGACAGTATCTACCATACTATCTATCTATTGTGTAATCTACAGTCTGCAATCTGCAGCGATAAATCTGCAACCTCAAGGAATTTACATTAAACTTTTATGATTTTTTTTTTTTTACAGAAATGTAATACATTTTAATTAATTAATTACATTTAGTTATTCATTTAGTACTTAATTATTTTGATTTTACATTTTTTAAAAGAAGTTAAATCTGAAGACACGCAAGCAAGTTAGCAGTTGTTCAGAGAAGTTTAAACTCAAGGTACCCTTGAAAAAGTTTAATTAATATTTTTTTTAATTTATTCACAAAATACAGCATTAAAATATGAAAACAAAATTATAGCAATTGATAAATCAGTCATAGTATTTTTTTTATTTTTAGTTTATGTTTTTATTTTATTTTTGAGAATATAAGGGTCTTTTTCCATTTATATGAATTGATATGAACGCGTAAAGAAGAAAATTAAGTGATCATGATCCAAATATACAGGTCAATGCATCTGGCCTTGCAACAGCCTAAGTCAATGATTATCTTATTAAGTATTTAGTATTATTTTGTGTGTCTGTATGAGAAATGGCACTCATTTTATATTGAAACCGCTAATCATTTTGTCCTTGATTTCTTATTTTTCCCTCCACCTCTAGTGACTTTTACTTAATTGAAACAACTGTCGACTATCAGCCCGGTCGACTAATTTGGCACGCGGGGAGATACGCAAGCGAGCATATCAAGACACGCCAACACCCTTCTAATAAATCATGCTAGGCCTGTCACACGGGAAAAGGCCATCCAAATGTTCTTGCTAATTTTACAGAGTGCCATTTCGAGTATGTCTGCTCCGGCTAATGTAGGAGCTCTGGTCTCCTGTCAGTGGCATCTACGCCAGCTAGCCTGAAGCTGTGATCAGGTGCCTGATGTCAGGGTTTATCGGCTCCGAATGGTGATTGCTTTAGAATTGTTCCTCTGCAATAAGCCTGTGCCATTTGTTCAGGTAATGCAGGACAAGTGGAGTCAGCTTTGCATCTTGCATAGTCTCGCGTAGCCAGACCTTCAGACTGACGGCTGAAGGTCTGGAATTCATGGCAGCTTTCATTCGCCAAAGCCCGCCCATAAGACCGTTTGATCGACATGTCAAACAAACAATCACAGTTCGTTTTGTTCAGCGTCACGTTTCGGTGTGTGGAAATACCCCCACAACAACAGAATGGCGTGCAGCAAGTCAGTCACTGAAATAACCAGCATTGAAAGATAACGAAGAAGGGGGAGAAAAAGCAGTAAGTCAGTAATTTGTTCGCGAACGTCGCAAAAGTGTATAACAACAATGGCGTCTGCATAAGCACATTTTAGCAAAACGCTGAGTAAATCAGTCTGCGCTTTGTTTCCCGGCGGACCGAAAATAAACGCGACACTCGCGTCTCCCGGAAATCCGGTCAAATTCAACTAATCAGATGACGACTTCGACATTCCTGAAGTGTTTCCAGTTAAGCGTACCATACGTGATGTTTTAATGATCTGTTTGGACTCTCATTCTGATGGCACCCATTCACTGCAGAGTCTATGTGAATATATGCAATACACATTTAGAATTATTCCATTTCATGTGCACTAATTTTCCAATTCTCCCATTCTTTCGCTTTTCACAGTATCGCCCCATTATTTTGCTCCATGGTGGATTGGAGGCGAGAAATTGTTTAGCCAGTCATTTAAGCATCATGCACTGCAGGAGTCCGATGCTGTTTTTCATTATTATAGCAATCCATTCTGAGCTGCTGCCTCCAGACTGTGTGTCTGTTGTAGTCAGACACTGACCCTGAGCTCGTAACTCGCATGCCGTGGCCTTGCAGTTGTTTGTGTGTCTAGCTGGCGCTGAAACACATTAATCGCTCCCCAGCGCTCCAGTTGTTGCTGACCAGGTTAACTGCCCCCTCTCTCGGACCATTTACCCCACGCCTCTTCTCCACTGCCATCCAAATAACTGCTTCAGTTTTTAAGAGAGAAGCTTATCGATTGCTGAACGGTGCTTAATGAATTTTGATTGCTATAGCCACTATCAGAGATACGCTTTTGCTTTATTGATTAAAGGCTACTGGGATAATTTTACACACATATGAACAAGAAATTTCATAGATAGATCACTGGGCTTTATCATTAGCCCCATTTTAACCTTTCTGCATGTGTAGTTTTGAATGTGATATTGGAAAATTTGATTATGCTTCCTGTTGTGTCGAATGATAACCAACCATCCAAGAGAATTGAATACTGAATATTGAGAATTGAATATGTGAGTTATAAAGCAACATGTTGCAATTTGATGAAAACTAGATGTTTAAAAGCAAAATTAATTTTTATCTATTTCACAATCTACAGTATTTATGATATCTCTCTTTTGTACAGTTCACAGTGTCTATGGTGCTATCTATCTATATATCATACAGTCTACAGTATCTATTTTACTGTGTATCATACTGTCTATGACAGTGTCTATCATACTGTCTATCGTATGATCTAGATTATTTATTATTATCTATCTACAGTATCTATCTTGCTGTCTATCACACTATCAATCTGTTTATTTTTATCTATTGTACAATCTACAGTATCTGTCTTACTGTCTATCGTACTATCTTATGATCTACAATATCTATCGCACTGTCTATCCATCTACAGTATCTATCCTACTGTCTATCCTAAAATCTACAGTATCTATCTTACTATCTATCGTACTATCTATCTACTGACAGTGTCCATCATTATATCTGTCTATCTGCAGTATCTATCTTACTATCTCTGTCTATTGTGTTGTACTGTCATATAAGCTACAGTATCTATCATACTTTATATATTGTACATTCTACAGTATCTATCTTACTATCTGTCATACTATCTATTTATTGTGCAATCTATATCAATCGTACTATCTATCATATTATCTATCAATCTACAGTAGCTATCTTACTGTCTATCTATCTATCTATCTATCTATCTATCTATCTATCTATCTATCTATCTATCTATCTATCTATCTATCTATCTATCTATCTATCTATCTATTATTTGATCTAGAGTATCTATAATACTGTCTATCTACAATATCTATCTTACTGTATCATTCTATCTGTCCATCATATGATCTACAGTATCTATCGCACTGTCTATTGTGCTGTCTATAGAATCTGTTGTACTATCTATCTATTGTACAATGTACAGTATCTATCTATTATTGTGCTTTCTATCTATTGACAGCATCTGTTGTACTATATCTATCATATGATCTATATCTATCGTACTATCTATCAACAATATCTGTCTATCGTACAATCTACAGCATCTATCTATCTTTCTGTCTGTCGTTCTATCTATCGTTCTCTCTATCTATCATTCTATTGTTCTATCTATCGTTCTGTATTTCTAACAATCTGCAGTATCTACTGTACAATACTATTTATCTATCGTAACATCTATCTAAACATTAAAAAAATACAGTAAGAACGTTCTTAAATTTTAAAACTCTGTAGTTCAGTAAATTCAGACCTTTTTTTTAATTTACTAATATTTAAATAGTTCTAATTTATTTCCGAACAGCTCAAAACCCTGTAATTCTTCTTCATAAGTCAAATGCTACAGGATGAACTACATAGTTTGTTCATATCACTAACCCCAAGTATAAGCAGTTTGAGCCAGCTGTATTTTTTGTCTGTCTAAGGCTCTTCATGATCTTCATCATTCTTTTCAGATGTCAGCCTCAGCCAGTAGAACATTATTTATTTCCAGTCCAGCAGTATGGTTATGTGAGCTGATTCCTACTGATCTCCTTCATCTTCATCCTCGGTGTGTGGGTCTCATCGAGCGTCAGAATGAAAGGCTTTGTTCTGAGTCACTCTGTTCAGTGGAGGACTTCAAATGAATGAACTCATTGGTGCAGTACAAGGCCAAGTATGTAACACTATTCCGCCAACTCATTTGGCCTGGAAACACTGATGATAGCCTTATCAGTACACAGTAGATGACAGACAATGTATAATAGCATATTGCCAGATTTTGAAATAATCCAGGTCTACTCTGCAGTTTAGGAATATTCTGGGTTATATTTAACAATTCATGTACATTGTTCCTCACTTTTTACATTTTTTTTTAAAGAGGTCATCGGATGCAAAACTAAATTTTACATGTTGTTTGAACATTAATGTGTTGGCAGTTTGTGTATACAACCACCCTACAATGAAAAAAATCCACCCAGTGGTATTTTTTAATCTATAAATGTAATATCCCCTTTTTAAAATCAGGTCATTCTCAGCTTCCTGTCGTTGTGATGGCACACGGTTAATTGACATGAGTGTCTTACCTTAGACCCGCCCTCACTGAGCTGAAACAGTCCGAATACTATTGCCATTGTTTCGACTCAGGTGCAGAGGAAGACTCTAATTGAGCGATTGAGGTGTTCTGTTGTTGGATGTAATAATGAAGATAGCAGTAGTCATTTACTCCCGAAATCTAAGTCGCTGAAGACGCAGAGGATTAATGTTACTTTCAGTTTTAAAAGGAAAGCGCCGATCCCAATCTACATATGTGTCTATGTTTGTGTGAATCATTCATGATGCAGCTTCACCCACAGCAGAAGTGAGTATATTGGTTTTTATGCATCTTTGCAAATGGCCTTTCTTAATAATGTGCTTGTTGGCAAGTTTTGCCGATAAACTCAGCTAAATGTGGCTAAATGCAGCTAAATGTGGCTAAAGTAAACATTACACCTCATAATCCCACAGCAGAGAGGGGCAGGGCTAGCAGAGCTCATTTGCATTTAAAGGGCCCATGCAATAAAATGAGCCGATATTTTGCAGAGCTGATTTTGACAAGGTAAAAGGGTGTTTTTTTTACACTACTATTAAGAATTTTTAACCAATGTATATTACAGACTTTTTATTAAGACCCTAAAGATTCATATGAACTTGTGGAAAATGGGCATCCGATGACCCCTTTAAGAAAGGGAATATTTGTTTAAAGTGCTCTGAATATCTTTATTTAATGCCATGATTCTCCTCTCCAGTCTTCTCTAGAGCATCTCAGAGCTGTGTGTCATTGGTTATAAAGCAATTCAAATAATGTGTTATCACAGTTACCTTTCCACATCTTCCATGTATCTGATCTCCTGCGTGGTTGACACCTCTGATAATGCTGTTGTAAGCTACAGAGGTCCTGCTATTGTTTTCCCAGAAGGCGATGCACTGTGGATCAGAAAGCCACATTATGAGGTTATTTACTGCTTGGACTCTTTGCCCTTTCCGCTAAAGGTCGACTGGGAAAAGATGGCTATTGTTCTTCCATGTGTCTTCACAGACAGGAGGGAAATTAATGTTCAGGGCTTGTGACGGACAGGTATCTGATCAGTCAGATCATCGTGATTACAATCTCACTGGACTCCTTTATTAAATGCCCATCTGACTGGAGTTCTGCAAGTGTAAATCTGTCAACTTGATGTCAGACATCAGAAAAAACGCATTAAACATGAGTGTTGTTTTATGAGATGTTCAACCTGGCAACCTTGTCAGTTGTATAGGGTAAGATGTTATACATGCATTACATACATAGGCTATATGAGCCAGTGTTTGTATTGCAGGAAGGTTTTGGCACTGTATGATTGGCTTCGGTATCTTGTCTTCTCTCCGGTTTCTGTGTTTGCACTCTGGAAAAGCTTACAGCAGAATCCGAGTCGAACATCCTCTAGGGAAATATCGATACATTTTGGAACCAAAGGTGAACACAGATGAACACACACACATATACAAATGTCTGAAGCCTTTGAGTCTTTGTACTGTGACACTCCATGAAGGTCACCCTGAAAGGCGACGCAATATTCCTGCCTAACTGCATCCAGGAGCGTCAGACTCAAAGAGCCAATCTGGCCTTTAATCTTCCGAGAAGAAGTGCACATCTTTCCTAACCTATTCCATCAGCTTTCCCTCCCCCATTACCTGCCACATCTCCTGCCATCTCCTGATCCCCCGTCCGGATTAGACAAAACAACCTTGCTTTTGTTTTGGATGCAAATAACATCAAATGTGACTTTTTCTGTGCGCCGTTTCTGCTGAGAAAGCAGTGTTGGTTTGTAATTGAAGAATTTTGTGTTGTTTATTTCATTACTTTTGTCTTCACGGTAGAGAAGATTCACAGATTCGCTTATTAAACTCAAATAAGTATCTAGTAATATTGATTGTTATTACAATTATTGATTGCTTTGATTGATTGATTTATACTTCTTTTATATTTGTATAAATATATAAATGTAAAAAATATAAATGTGTTTATTTATATAAAATAAGTATTAACATTTGCATATATATATATATATATATATATATATATATATATATATATATAGTAATATATATAGTAATATATATAGTATATATACTTAAATTGTATATTCATTTATATTTATTTTATATAAAATATATAACTTGTATAAATATAAAATATATAAATGTATGTATTTATTTATATATTAAATTACAAGTATTAAAATGTGTATCAATTTATGTAATATATATTAAATGTGTTTATTCATATATAAAATTATAAATAAATATTAATGTAATCATTATATGTTAAAATTGTAATTTTCCTTGATTGTAATATTAAAATAATATATTAAAATGATAATACAAAATAGTAATATATACTTAAATTATATATTGATTTATATTTATTTTATATTAAATATATAATTTGATTTGTATGAATGTATAATGTAATGTATATATTATATTTATGTATACAGTTATGATTATTACAAATTTTATCAGTTTATAAATGTCATATATATATATATATATATATATATATATATATATATATATATATATATATATATATATATATATTCTCAGATTTGCACAGACAAAAGTGTGATCCATAAGTGTTCTTCAGGTGTGGCGCTCAGAATAATAAGTAAAGTTGACTGACGTCTCTGCAAACACAGTCACCAGTGTCTCACACAATTTCACATCTTAAACCTCCAGCCCTGAGCAGAGTTTATTCAATCTCAGAGCAATTTGCTTGATATCAAATTACAGGCACCATTCCATTTTAGAAATTGCAGCAAACTGAGGTTGACAGTTCAAAAAAATGCCAAATTGGGCAAGGTGAAGGAAAGCACTCTTGTCACAGCCTCAGATGATGAATAATTCCTCTGACACTTTGTACTGTGCCATTGCTATCCGTAGCAAGCGCTGATGAAGTCATCTATCCCATATTCACATGCAGTAGTACGATTGTGTTGAATGTGGAGTCTGACGTACAGTAAGAGCTGAGCGTGAAATGCTCTCATTATATTTCGTGTATGAAAGGCTTATACACCATGGGTGGTGAAATCCTTCACAAATGCTTTCACTAATGGTTTTTTCCTCACTGTAAAGTTTAACAGCGCCAGTCATCACGCTGCTGGGGCCATTACTGAAGCTTATTAAACTTTTTATAATGTTGTAAAAGTTTGTGGAGCCTGCACACCTTGCACAGGCTCGCAGTCAATGTTTATTGACTTTATTATATGAAAATGTGGGAAAGTTTTACATGCGTGAAGGAAACGTATTAACAGCTTTTTATTAAATTCACCAAAATTCACCAAATTTATATGAGTAGAATTCTTTGGTAATTATCATTGTTTGCTAAGCTGCTGTCATTCATAAATCTTAGTGATTATTGTGTCTCAACCATGAGCACATTAACATATAAGCATATTCACTCATTCATTTATCTTGGCTAAAACTTGGTCAAACGTCACCATATTTTCATATTGCACACAAAAAATAAATCTTATTTTTTTTTAATATTTTGTTTTAATTAAATGTTTTTGTTTGTGTTGTTTATATTATTTATTTACATTATTTTAATGACAATTAAGCACATTTTAGTATCATTGAGATACTACTGTTGTTTTTATTTATATTTTGAATCAGTTTTGATTTTTATATTTACCTTTTTAATTTTTTTTTGTCTGTCTGTATAGTTTTTGTTTATATTTTTTCTTTCTGATTAGTTAGTTCTTTTAGTATCAAGTAAAAAGAAAATAACAGAAATTTGCCTTGCCATCTAGCTAAAATATTTGTAACAATTTTATTTTATTGTACAATTTAGAGAATTTTTTGTTAGTTTGTTTTTTCTTTAGTTTTATATTTTTAGTTTCCGTATATTATTATTAAATATATTATATATATATATAGTTGTATAGTATATAGGTTTATATTTTTATTTATATTTAAATAAATAAATAAAATAAAAATGTTTTGCACATCTAAAATATTTCAAAAATATTTTCAAAAGTAAAATAAATATTTTCTTTAAAAAATATTCAAAGACCGCAACAAACATGTATACATGTATAAATGCTCTACAATTCAAATAACATATTACTATTATTATTTTTATTTTTTATGTTTTTCACTTCTAGAATATATTTTTTAGTTTTATTATATTTTAGTTGTTTCTCAGGCAGGTTTGCATTTTTATAAAGAGTTTACATTATTCTTATTACTTTGACAGTAAATTAAATTAAATTAAATCAAAATACTGAAATATTTTATTTAAAAATATTTAAAGACTACAACTAATATGTATAAATGCTCTAAAATTCATATAACATATTACTATTATCATTATTTTAAAAAAACTGTTTGCACTTCTAGAAAATTTCAGTTTTATTTTTTTTTTTAAGTTCTATTATATTTCTGTTTTAGTTTTTTAGTTTATCCCCAGGTGGTTTTGCATTTTTTTTAATTGTTTACAATATTGTTATTACAAAAAAATTTTAAAATTAAATTAAAATAAATTAAATTAATAAACATACTTAAATACACTTTCTTTAAAACAAAATCTTAAAAAATTGCAGGTTATAGAAATGTATAAATGCTCCACAATTCAAATACCATTATTATTATTTAAAAAAAAAATGTTTTTAACTTCTACAATTTTTTTTTGTTGTTTTATATTTTTAGTTTTATTATATTTCAGTTTTAGTTAATTCACAGTTGGTTTAGCATTTTTTTTAAATAGTTTACATTATTCTTATTACTTTGACAGTAAAATAAACTTAATTTTTTTAAATAAGATAAATAAGATTAAATAAAAAATAAATAAATAAAATAATATAGCATAAAATAAAATAAAAGTACTGAAGTACATCAATGCCCTACAGTTCAAATAACATTAAATAACTTCTAGAAAAGGCTTAAAATATCTAAAAATAGGCTTCATTTCTTTAAAAAAAAAATATTAAATCATAAAAAATTACTTCTTGTGAGGCTTTATGAGATTCACCCAAATATCTTTCGAAATATGGTTCTCAAAAGCCTATTTACGGTTATAAAGTGTTTGTGAGCATCATGCACTTCACTGTACTTTGCAATGCTGATGTACTTTTAGCACTGCCACAATCATTATACGTTATATCCATCCCAGCAGTCCGGGTCACTTCCAGGCCATCTAAACACCAAGTCTTCTTTCATCTCGTCAAATTAATGTATGAAGACAAAACATCTGCACTGACTTGTAAAGTATCAACATCTTTGTCCTACTTAATAACCCTCTTCAAAAAACTGGAAAACGCGTTGGAGTAACACGGCAAGCGCATCCTCATCCAAATGTGTTGCGCTCTTTCTCCTCCAGATCCAAACTGGGTCGAGATAAGAATCCATCATCACGGAGAAGATAAATGCCTGCTCTGTTCTATCCTGGTTTTTGACGCACCACAAAGTTTTGTTGTTGTTTTTGGGACTTTGTTTCTGTCGAATGCGTGTTTGAAGCGCTGCCTATCTGCGCTGTTCCTCTAATGTGGTGCAGGGGGAGATATGGGCGCAGACAGACAGACAGCCAGGCGTGATGTTGCGTCTCTCTCCAAACCACAGGAACATTGTCTTCTGGCAGACATCCATCACCCTCAGCGCTGTCTGGCTCGGAGCGGCTTCATTATCGGCAAAGCGCTTTACTTCCACAGCGCTGCGGACAGACTTGATGCCTGCTCGTGTCAATAAAGCGTCATATTTGAACTCCCTGCCAATAATAACTCGGCTTCTGTTAGGTGCAAATGGATGGAAATGTGGTTTGTCGACTCAGTTTCACAACTAATCTTGTTGATGCGTTTGTCAGAGTAAATTTAGCCCTAAAATGTGACCGTATAATTGAGATGTTGCATGTGTTAACACAGCACTGATGTGGTTTATTGACTTTATTCTGAGTTGTAGAGTTTATAGATCAACAACATATAATGCAGTGCAGTTTATTTATTTTACACAAGTTGCTAGATCTCAATTTTCTCAACTTAAAAATAATGCAATTAATAAAATGCTATTTTATTTATTTATTTATGTTTGTTTGAGATGTATTTTACTTTTTACGTTTTTATTCCTTTTTCCCTGTTTTTAATAAGCACCTAGATCTTGAGTTTTTTCGACATGCAGTATAAAGCAATGCAATTACCATGATGCAATTTTTATTATATTTTATATGAGATGTGTTTTACTTTTTACATTTTATTCTTTTTTCCCTATTTTTAATAAGTACCTAGTTTTTTTTAACATGTATAAAGCAATACAATTACCATGATGCAATTAATTTTATTTATTGTATTTTATTGAAGTTATTTTATATGAGATATATTTTACATTTTTATTGCTTTTCGCTTTTTTTAATAAGTACCTAGATCTTTTTCGACATGCAATATAAAGCAATTACCATGATGTTTTATTGTATTTTTTTCATTTTACTTTATTTTATTCTTTGTTTTAGTTTATTTAAATTTAGTTAAGAAATATTACATTTTGTTTTTAAATTTGTTATTATTTTTTATTCATTATCCTTTTCTATTTTTATTTCTTTCAATTTCTTTATTTCTTTTTATCTGTTTTATTTCTTTATTTTTTATTTATGTGTTTTAGTTTTTTTATACTTTTCTATTTAAATTTTATTTATTTTTATTTATTTATTATTTTATTTATTGTTTATTTTTTTTCTTTTTTTTATACCTTTCTATTTTATTGTATTTCTTTCTAATTATTTATTATTTTATTTTATGTCTTTTTACTTATTTATTTATTCATTTTTTTAATATACGTTTCTATTTTTGTTTTATTTCTTTCTATTTCTTTCTTTTTATTAATTAAATTTTTTTTTTCATTTTTATTATACTTCTATATTTTTATTTTATTTTTTTATATTTCTATATTATTTTATTTATACGGATTTATTTATTATTTAATTTATTTTTATCTAAATATTTATTTGTTTTTAATTTTTATTATACGTTTTTATTTTATTTATTTTATCGATTTTATTTATTTGTTTCTTTCTTTTAATTTTTATTATACTTTTGTATTTTTTCTTTCTATCATTTATTTATTTTATTTTATCTATTTTTTATTTATTCATTTATTTATTTGTGGTTTTCATTTTTATTTATTTATCATTTTATTGTCTTTTATCTATTTTTATTTTTTGTATTTATTTCTATTTTTATTTTATTATACTGTTCTATTTTTTTATTTCTTTATTAATTATTTTATTTATTTTTATCTTTTTTATTTATTTAGGTTTTAATTTTTAGTATACTTTTCTATTTTTATTTGATTTCTTTATTTATTTATTTATTATTTTATTTCCTTTTATCTATTTTTTATTATTTCTGTATTTATTTAGTTCACTATTTATTTATTTATTTATTATACTTTTCTATTTTTATTTTCTTTTTATTTATTTATTTATTTATTTATTTATTTATTTATGTTTTCATTTTTTTATCCATCCATCCATCCTATTTATTGTGTGGCACTATATTTGAACTCCCTGCCAATAATAATGATTGATTGATTGATTGATTGATTGATTGTCCCCTCAGAATATATTTTGGAACATCATGTATAGTGCTATATTTAATAATTCATCCCTAAAAATAACTCTTCTGTTTAAGCTACTGCAGTTTATCAACTACGGTTTGTTGTTCTGAGCAGCAGCCAAAGGCCTCTTCTTTCAACTTCGGCATAGCAGACATTTCCCAGCTAATCTTGTTGATCCGCAGTCTGAGCAAATTTATCCTTGCTTCTTTTCAAGCTGTCAGTCAAAGGCGAAGATCTTTATGAACGCAAGACTGCTCAGACGTCCTGAGGGAGCGCAGACGTGATGCATCTCTGCGAGCTTGTACTTGGAGGAGGCACAGTGTTTTAAAATCATCTAACCTTTTCACCTTACCAGTTCATCTCAGTCAGCTAACACGCTTTCCGCTGGTTTTTGATGTTATTTCTCTTTAGTATTTTGTGGTGTGGATTAGCGGGTTCTGCTCTGGTATTTGGCCTGTTTTTTCAGCCCATTGTCAGAGGGATCGTGGAGGGTCTGATGTGAGCAGCTGGTATGTCCCATCCACCCGTCTGGGGTCAGAAAGCAGGGGACACACGTGTGCTGCATCAGTGCTGTGTCAGTACACCTTAGTGAGATTCACAGGTTAACACTGCACAGCTGGCACACTGCTTATTTACAGGCTTTGTCAACTGCTTTGTCTAGGTTTTAAAGAAGTATCATTCAAAGTTATCAAAATTTTCAACTGAAATGTTTGATGAACTATTATGAATGTGACACATAATTTATTATATTATAGAATTATAATGTCTTTAATAAGTTGTTAGATTTTTATTTTTTAAACAATTGCCATGATGCATTTTTGCACTTTACATTTTATTTTTTTATAAATTATTTTTTATTTTTCAACATACAGTATAAATGTATACAATTACCATGATTTTATTTTATTATTTATTTTATTTTATTATTTTATTGTCTTTTAATTAATTTATTTTATATGAGATGTATTTTACTTTTTACATTTTTATTATTTTTCCCAGTTTTTAATAAGTACCTTGATCTTTATTTTATTTTATTTTATTTTATTTTATTTTATTTTATGAGATGCATTTCACTTTTTACAGTTTTATTATTTTCCCTGTTTTTCAGATTTTTTTCGACATGCAGTATAAAGCAATACAATTACCATGATGCAATTTATTTATTTATTTATTTTATTTTGTTTTATTTTTTTGTAATTGCATTTTATTTTATTTATTTTATTTGAGATGTATTTTACTTTTGACATTTTTATTATTTTTTCCAAGTTTTTAGTAAGTACCTGATCTTCATTGTTTCGACATTCACTTTATTTTATTTTATTTTATTTTATTTATATTATATGAGATGTATTTTACTTTTGACATTTTTATTATTTTCTCTGTTTTTCTGATTTTTTCGACATGCAGTATAAAGCAATACAATTACCTTGATGCTATTTATTTATTTATTTATTTATTTTATTATTATTTTATTATTTTTTTATTGTATTTTATTTTATTTATATTATATGAGATGTATTTTGCTTTTTACATTTTTAGTATTTCCCTGTTTTTCTGATTTTTTTCGACATGCAGTATAAAGCAATACAATTACAATGATGCAATTTATTTTATTTTATTATTTTATTATTTTTTTATTGTATTTTATTTTGATTTATTTCATTTTACCTTGTTTTATTTTGTTTAAGCTTTATTTTGTTTTTATTTATTCTATTCTATGTATTATTTTATTTTTTATTAAAATATATTTTATTTAATTTTATTAATTTATTTTTGTTTGTTTTTGTTTTAAACTAGTGAACCGATCTTCTTAGAATCCTTCTCAAAGGCCTCATTTATCTACCAAGTTCATTGCTTTCATCTTGTGTTTTCACAAACTAAAATAGACATGTTTCAGTATTACGTCACTTTTAAGTCCCATAATAATTGATTGCCCCCAGCTCTCTGAGTTCAGATCATCTAGTCACCTGTCTTTGCCAAGAACAGTCAGTGCCAGACACAATCTCACCCTCTTCTATAAATATTAATGCTGCACAGGTGCCAAGCTCAAAAATGAGCTTTTTCATTTTTCATGCCTATTTTTAGAAGAATCAGAATCAATTACCCAAATACAACTTATGTTTCAGAAATCAACTTTGTAAGAAAGAAGAAAAAAGCAAAAAATATGGACTTTAATGCATTCTCATGCAAAAACTAGCAGAAAACACTTGGGAACATAGTTGCTCCACACTTACGCTGAGATTAAAATATCTAAATTTCATTGCATTAGATTACAAAATATCAAAACAAGTGGTATAATTTTTTTTTTTTTTTTTTTTTTAAGCTAGCTGTGGGACTACAAGTAGTTGCACAAATGGCTCAGAAAAGTGAATTTAGTTCTGAGAAAAGCTGTTGCATTGTGTGGATTGATCTTTTTCTAATGCAATGACATTCATGTATTTTACCTGTGACTTATGTGTCCAAATAATGGAGCGATTGTGTTTGATAGCCCCCCTCCTGGGGACAGTCGTAGTATTGAGCTGCTCTTTATTGATGTGTTGCTGCTATGTTGGCGCTGGACTGTTGGCATTTATCTGTATGCCTGTCATTTCTGCTTATTGCTCTGAGGCCTCCATAGACTGCTGTGTGCATGACTGATAGCTGCAATGTGTGTTATGTTAGCCTGGTTTCTAACGTGCCGTTTTGTACAAATACACACGTGCATCACTGTACTTGCTGAAATGCTCTCATAAATGACTAAAGGTTGCTGATGAAAGGTCTAAGATCTGTTGTTTGGTCCTCACACTTGTGTAAAGTAGTTGCTGCTTCCTCTTTTGCATTATTGATGGTTGTGTTATTAGTGATTAGTTAAATGATGGGTTGACCCAGAATGGGAATGCTGACCAGTTAAAGTCAAACCACTCATCAAAAGATGTGTTTAAAAATCCAGTATGCAGAGTGAAAACAAGGCCGTGCTTTTTTGGCCTTCGTTTATGAGACAAACAATTATCAGAAATTTTATAACCCATTTCTGTTGTAAATAAATACAATATCTAAATAAATAACTAAATAAAGATTGTAAAGATTATACTCTTACTTTTTGATTTTATTTTAAAATGTATTTTATTTTAATTTATGTTTAATAAGTTTCTAGATCTTGATTTATTTGAACAGAGTATAAAGCAATACAAATTATGCAATTATTATTTGTATTATTGTCTTTTTTAAATATATTTTTATTTAGCTTTATTTTATTTTGTTTTGTATTTTATTTATTGATGTATTTATTACATTTATTAATTGTATTCATATAGATTGAAATACAGTCTGTTTGGCTTTTTTTGTATTGATTTAGAGGACAAACAATTAACAAGAAATGTATGACCCATGTCTGTGGTTTAAAAATAAATAAATAAATAAATAAATACAAACAATTAACAAAAAAAATCATAACCCATTTCTGTGGTTAAAAAAAATAAAATAAAAATAAATGTTAATTGTAAAAAATTATACTATTTTATTATACTATTTTAAAATTGATTTTATTTTAATTTATATTTAATAAGTTGCTAGGTCTTGATTTTTTTCAACATACAGTAAAATTAATATGATGTAATTATTATTATTAAGCTGTTTATTTATTTATTATATTTATTAAATCTATCAATATAGATAGCAATACAGTCTGTTTTTTTAACAATATAGTTAATATGATAAAATTATTATTGATTTAATATTTTGTTATTATTTTTATGTATTTATTTATTACATTAATTATGTTTTGCTTTTTTGTCTTCATTTAGGGGACAAACAATTAACAAAAATGTCATAACCCATTTCTATGTTAAAACAAAAAAAAAGAAAATGAAAGAAATAAAAAATAAAAAATAAAGAAAGATTATAAAATATTAGAATATTTTACTATAATTTTACTTTTTTATTTTATTTAAAAATGTGTTTTATTTTAATTTATGTTTAATAAGTTGCTAGATCTTGTTTTTTTCTCTGTTGTTTTTGCAGTTATTTATTTTTTGTTGTATTTGTAAGCTTTTTTTTTTTAAATATTTTTAAATATTATTTTATTTACTTTTAGATTTTGTTTACTTCATTGCACTTCTCATTACCTTGCAACAAGCAATACATTTATTACAGTATTTTAACTAATATAGGTAATTAATGTTAACAAATGAAACCCTACTGCAAGTATTTTAATTTAAGTTAATTTTATTTTATTATATTATTTTATGTATTTATTTGCTTATTTATTTATTAAATTAATTAATTTTATTTTATTGTTTTTTATTTTATTTTATTACTTTTATTTATTTTGTAATTTATTTTATTTTATTTTGCTTGTATATTAGTGTACTTAACCCTCTTAGAATAAGTGTCACACAGCATGCATTTCTAACCCTAATTATGACCAAGCACACAGTCTAAGCACTCACTCACACAGACAGAAATGCACACTTTCTCTCTTGCTGTCTGGTGTAGATAAAGTTTATCTGATCAGAGCCCTCTTCATTCCAATGAAATCTGCTCATCAGCGCTGCCATATAGTGCCGATAAGATGGACTAGTGTCCTCTTTAGTGCGTGCTATTGTCATATCCAGTTCAGTCCCCTAGACTCTCATCCCGATTAAATCAGTCCTGCGCTGTCTCTCTCCACTCTCACTACAACTTTAAGTAACTCTCATCAAAAATTCTAACGGTGGGACACGTGTCAGAAAGATGCTTGAGGAGTTTCTTAGCAAATCAGCATATTAGAATGTAAATTCAGCTTTCACCATAGAAATAAATTACGTTTCAAAATATATTCAAATAGAAACCAGTTATTTTGAATCATAATAATATTTCACATTATTACTATTTTTACTGCATTTTTAGACAAATCAATGCAGCCTTGGTGAGCACAAGTCTACTGTCAAAAACATTTAAAAAATCACTATTTTTGTTTGAAAAATGTTTCCTCCGTTTTCACACAATTTCATATAGATGTAACAGTTCCATTTATGAGACTTAAAGGAGAAGTTCACTTCCAGAACAAAAATTTACAGATCATTTACTCACCCCTTTGTAGATATCCATGTCTTTTTTCTTCAGTCGTAAAGAAATTAAGTTTTTTGAGGAAAACATTTTAGGATTTCTCTTCATATAGTGAAATTGTACTGTATGGTGTCCGCGAGTTTTAACTTCCAAAATGCAGTTTAAATGCAGCTTCAAAGGGCTCTAAACGATCCCAAATGAGAAAGAAGGGTCTTATCTAGCGAAAAAGAAATTGGTCAATTTATATACTTTTTTTAACCTCAAATGCTTGTCTTGTTTATCTCTGTGTGGACTCTGTGTATTCTGGTTCAGGACAGTTAGGGTATGTCGAAAAACTCCCATCTCCCAACTCTAATCAAAAATATATATAAATTGTCAATTTTTTTTTTTTTTTTTTTTAAGAAAATAACCAATCTTTTCTCTAGATAAGACCCTTCTTTCTCAGCTGGGAAGGAAGTTCAAAATTTGGGGGCACCAGATATCTAACAGATCTATTTATAAGACTTTAAGGGGAAGTTCACTTCCAGAACAAAAATTTACAGATAATGTACTCACCCCCTTGTAGATGTTCATGTCTTTCTTTCTTCAGTCGTAAAGAAATTGTTTTTTGAGGAAAACATTTCAGGATTTCTCTCCATATAATGGACTTCTATTGTGCCCGTGAGTTTGAACTTCCAAAATGCAGTTTAAATGCAGCTTCAAATGGCTCTAAACGATCCCAGCCAAGAAAGAAGGGTCTTATCTATTTTTCCCAAAAATGTACAATCTATATACTTTTTAACCTCAAATGCTTGTCTTGTCTAGCTCTGCATGTACTGTATGCACTACGGTTCAAGACAGTTAGTGTATGTCCAAAAACTCCCATCTCATTTTCTCCTCCAACTTCAAAATCACCCTACATCACTGTTTTAACTTTTTTTGTAAAGGGCATTTAATCTTCTTTGCATGTTTGCTTTGTAAACACTAGGTCAGTACTTCTGCAGCGATGTAGGATGATTTTGAACTTGGAGGAGAAAATGAGATGGGAGTTTTTCGACACATACCCTAACTGTATTGAACCAGAATACACAGAGGTGATGCAGAGCTAGACAAGACCAGCATTTGAGGTATATGATTTGTCAGTTTGTTTAGAAAAATGACCGATTGCTTCGCTAGATAAGATGCTTCTTCCTCGGCTGGGGTCGTGTAGAGCACTTTGAACCTGCATTGAAACAGCAGTTTGAACCTCAACCCGTTGGCCACCATTGAAGTCCACTATATGGTGAAAAATCCTGAAATATTTTCCTCAAAAAGCTTAAAGGAGAATTTACTTCCAGAACAAAAATGTACAGATAATATACCCCCTTGTCAGCCAAGAAGTTCATGTCTTTCTTTCTTCAGTCGTAAAGAAATTGTGTTTTTTGAGGAAAACATTTCAGGATTTCTCTCCATATAGTGGACTTCAATGGTGCCCGCGAATTTGAACTTCAAAAATGCAGTTTAAATGCAGCTCTGAAGGGTGCTAAACAATCCCAGCCAAGGAAGAAGGGTCAAAAAAAGACAATTTATATACTTTTTAACCTCAAATTCTCATCTTGTCTATCTCTGCGTAAATTCTGCGTATTCCAGTTTAGTACAGTTAGGGTAGGTTAAAAAACTCCCATCTCATTTTCTCCTCCAACTTCAAAATCGTCCAACCCACTGTTTACAAAGTGAACGTGCAAAGAAGATCAAACGCCCTTTGCAAAAAAAGGTAAAACAGCGATGTAGGGTGAATTTGAAGTTGGAGGAGAAAATGAGATGGGAGTTTTTTGACATATATTCTAACTGTAGTGAACCGGAATACACAGAGTTAACATTTGAGGTTTAAAAGTATATAAATTGTCAATTAAAAAAACAAACAGTCAATTTCGCTAGATAAGTCCTTTCTTCCTCTGCTGGGATTGTTTAGAGCCCTTTAAAGCTGCATTTAAACTGCATTTTGGAAGTTCAAACTCAGGGGCACCATTGAAGTCCACTTGAGAAATCTTTAAATGTTTTCCTCACAAAACATAATTTCTTTTACGACTGAAGAAAGAAAGACATGAACATCTTGGATGACAAGGGGGTGAGTATCTGTACATTTTTGTTCTGGAAGTGAACTTCTCCTTTAAGTGCACATAAGTGATGTTTCCTTGGGTTGAGCCAGAAATACTCCTCTTGCCGGCTCTGAGCCACAACCAGCGAATCACTAACCTTATAAGTCCCGCTGACAGGATCTGTTGATGTGTAGACGGACGTCATTAGCTGTCCTCTTTCATTTCTCCAGTTCAAACAAAGTTCAGGATCCAATCAGAAAGACAAAATTTGGCCTTGCGCTCGAGTTGCGGCACCAGCGATTTCATGCTGTGTGCTTTTCATGAAAACCAGCCTTTACTCTCTGGCTGTTAGGCCATCATGGAGATGTCAGTCAGACAGGCTTTGGATTCTGGAACATACTTAAAGTCAAAATAAGCAACATAAAATATTTTTTTCTTGTTGTGTCTTATGTGTAGAAATACAAAGATGATGTTTGTATGTGACCGCTTATGAGCCTTTTGGAGGACACGTCTAGTGAATCACACTAAGATATGAGTGTCTGGGCTTCCTGTAGCTGTGGGCACAAATTCCCTTCGTGAAGTACAACAGCATTTATTAGATATGAGCTGCTTTTTCCAGAGGCGTCCAATAATGTCACATGTACCGCTGCAGTGTCCCCAGACCTCAGTCATACATTACTCGCTTACAGAGGAGCTCTTCACCGCAGTGCTTCGGTCTTGCTATTATCTACAACACTAGAGATAGAACACAAGAAATTCATGTATTGAACATCTGTGCTTTTGAAAGATCTCATGAAAATTGTCAAGAAAATGTATAGGTTAATTTTGCCCCAAAATCCAAAGAAAAATCTATTCTAATTTGCATAAATGGATATTGGCTAAAGTTTTTTTTTAGTGTTTTGATAAATATAATTTTTGATATTTGCTATAAATATCATTTTTGATTATTATGATACATATATTTTTTTAAATATATTTGCATTTCATGTTAATGATAATTTAATTTTATTTAAATTTAATTAAATGTAATTTTATTTTAAATAATATTATTTTAATGTGAATAAAACAATTATTGTAAAATATTATTGTATTACAGTAATGAAATGACAATACTATTTATTTATTTAAGTTGTATTTAGTTGTAGTATATATAAAATGAAATATTTAATAACATATTTGCATTTGGAGAATTTAAATTATTATTTTTAAACTATTATTGTATTATGCAAATGTAATTAAAAATATACAGAAGTATGCATACAAAACATATATAAAAAATACAAATGTAATTAAATGTAATTTTATTTTTAATTATATTTTAATGCAAATAAAAATTATATTATTAATACATTTTATTATTTATTTTTATTTTTAATTTATATTTTATCTATTTACTCTTTTTTATTTATATTTTAAAAATGAATGTTTTGGCAATATGATTCCAATTATTGTATTACAATAATGAAAATAAATTGTATTATTATTATTATTTAATTACTTAATTTCATTTATTTCCTTTGCATTACAGCAATATAATGTAATGTAAATAAAATATTAATATTTTATATTAGTATAATATAAACTGTATTTAATAAAATATTTGTATTTGGAGAATATAAATATTATTTTATAAACTATCGTTTTATTATGCAAATGAAAAGGGAAAAAATTATACACAATATATACCGTATACTAGTATGTATGCTACTGAATAATTTTATTTAATTTTTATTTTTGTTTAATTTTGTTTTTCCAATATAATTCCAATTATTATATGACAGAAATAGCTATGTTATTTATTTTATGTTTATTATTTATTTTTAGTATTACTATTATTTGCATTAGCATAACAAAATATTATAATATATATTAAATAAAATACTTGTATTTGGAGAATATAAATTATTAACTATTACTAACTATTACTAACTATTATTTTATTATGCAAATGAAAAGAAAAATGTACAAAAGTATACAAGTATACTATATACATACTGAATTTAATTGTTATTTTTGCAGTGTTATTAAAAAATGTGTCTGGGCAGTATAATTCCAATTATTGTATTACAGTAATATTTTATTCTATTTCAATATAAACTATTACATTATATGTATTATTTTAATGGTCTAAAGTAGACTACAAAATGCTTCATTTTATTTAGACAAAATATATTTTCTCTTTATTAAAATAATGTAATTTTTTTTAATCGATTTTTCTTCACGTTTCTTTAAAACATCCATCCTAATGCTGCTTCAAAGGATAAGCCATGTGATCATAGATAATAAAAATGAAACGGTTTATAAACATCAGTGTTAACTGGATGATAATAAAACCAGACCTCTGCAAGTCAACACATTCTTTCTCTTCAGTCTGAAATCACTCTCACTTCCCTAGAGTTAATTTTCTTGTCTTTAATCCATAATATCTTCTTGTACACACTCTATCACATTACATTTTGATTATGAAGCCATTAAACAGCAATGGCTAGTCGTCCTAAGGCTCCTGTTGGCCCATGACCGCTCGCTGTCACGGTGAAGCGATGACACTAATGAGACATTTGGAGTACAGTACATGCTGCATAAGATACTGTATGAAACGTTCAACCTCCAGCTTGAATTGACAGCCTTCACACTTGATAAGAGCAGAAAACTGTAGAGTACTATGACACAACATACCACCATGACGAGACCGCAGGCGGGTCAACATGGTGTCCTGAAAGCCCATTTCATGGTCAGATTGGACGTAAAATCTCACTTAAGGATATTCAAATGCACATACATTATGAATGTAGAGGGATATAGCAAGTGGAAATTACGAGGTCAGCTCTGATTGGAGGTTAGACCATTTGACTCGAGGCCGAGCTAAAAGTGCCGTCACAAATCAGCGTCATAGACGTTCGCGAGAGCCGCCCGTGTTTCTTGGAGCTTCTGGAAGATATTATATATTTAACAGACTCATTACTCTCTACACGCCTAGAGCTTCCTCAGACTTCATCATTGCCAGAATGAAACACATTAAATGTTCGTGATTCGAAAACGGCTGATTCATATTGCATGCGCTTCGTCCCAGTCCTGCTCATTGGAGCTGATGTTCTTAAGTGTCTCTGGCTGTAATCTAAGAAGCTGTAAGTGGATCCCGAGCCCTGCGGTCATTGATATGTCTGCGTGTGAGAGATAATGCTGTGGATTGATTTAATGCTCTCTCAGAACATGATGATTATGGATCATGACTCTCTCGTCGTGCATAGCTTAAAATTTCTGGAGCTACGTTGCGGTCTCGCCTCGTGGTAAATGTATATGCTGAATTTGTGGAGGCGTTCTGCTTCCAATGGATTAATATATAGTGCATATTATAGTTTCTGTGTGTCAGATGGAAATGATCTCATTCTAATGTGTCAAATTGGATTGATCTGTCATTTTAGCATTAAGATGAGGTCATTTGACCTCGTTAAAATCAAAATAGGAGTTTTGTGGATTTTAGTCAATTTAATACTAATTCTTAATTCTGTTTTTCAGTATTTCACCTTTCTATTTTAATGAAACAATAATAATAATAATAATAATAATAATAATAATAATACATTTTATTGCCATTATTGTAATACAATAATTGGAATGATATTGTCAAAACATTATTTATTTTTTTAAATATATAAATAAATTAAATACATCATTTTAAAAAGTAAAATAAATAATTAAATGTATTAAAAATGTATTTTACAATAATAATTTTTTATTTGCATTTAGAAACCGTATTTTCCAGAAAATAAATTGCTCTTGACTATAAGTGAAGTATCAAATAAACATAAATTATAGTGGATTTATTAAAAACTAAATTTTTTATAAACGCCAGCCTAAACAAATTTAATTATATTTTTTTATTAAATTGATTTATCTATTTATTTTATTTATTTATTTAATTAATTGTAAATATCATCACTTTAAAAATAAATTACAGCATGTTTGATAGTTAATAAAAAAAACTATTTTGGAAAATCTTTTATATATTAAAAACTTAAAATGCCTATTCTATATTAGGCTTTGTTTTAAATAACTACAATAGCTTTTTTTATTCTTCCTTGCTTTTTCTTTTTTTCATTTTGCAAAATATTTTAATATAAAAAAAGTATTTTAATTGTAATTTGCAATTTAAATTTTTTTATTTGAGTATTTTAAATGTAATTTTTTTTTCAAATATTTATAATAAATAATTTTCCAAATAATATTTATATAAAATATTATATAATTTATATATATAATTTTAACGATAATAATTAGAAAAAAATAAGTATATTTTTTTATGTAAAATATTACATTGTGCATTATAACTGTATAATAAATAATTTTCTAAATAATATGTATATCCAAATAATATTTCATTTTTTTAATAATTAGGAAAAATATGTATCTTTTTTCTATGTGAAATATTACATTTTATAATTTTTTCTTATTTGAGTATAATTTTTAAATGTAAAATTGAATAAAAATGTCATAAATACATTATAATAAATATTTACAAAAAAGTATTTTATAAAAATACTTATAAATAAATAACTTTCCAAATAATATTTATTTAAAATATTATATAATTTATATATATAATTTGAATGATAATAATTAGAAAAATTATGTATCTTTTTTTCTATGTAAAATATTACATTGTGCATTATAAAACATTATACTGTAAATAAAAATGTATAATAAATAATTGTCCAAATAATATGCATATCCAAATAATATTTTATTTTGGATAATAATTAGGAAAAATATGTATCTTTTTATGTCAAATATTACATTTTATAATTTGTAATTATTTGAGTATGCTTTTTAAATGTAAAATTTAATAAAAATGTCATAAATACATTTATAATAAATATTTATAAAAAAATAAGTATTTTAAAAAATACTTAGAATAAATAATATTTATATAAAATAATATATAATTTGTGATAATAATTAGGAAAAATTATGTATCTTTTTTTCTATGTAAAATATTACATTGTGCATTATATATTGTATTGTCAGGCTATGCTGCTAAACTCAATCACACTTCAGCTTGCTAAAACATACTGTCAAATTCAGCTCCGTTGTGCAGAATATTTATTCATGAATACGCAGTTCAGCTAGATATTTTATCGAGCAGCTAATTACACACTGCATGATGTTTTTAATGAGTCGCACAATGAGAACATGATTTAACATTTGAAAAACGCGAGTTTGCTCCCTGACTTCTCACTCCAATCTTTCTCTCTAATTGAGGATGTCTGCGTCAAGTCACGCTGCTTGTATACGGTCTAATTCCTCCTCCTTGTTTATGTTATGAAGTCTGTTCTGGCATCAGTCTGCAGTATTAAAATGCTTTAAGCCATGTCTTCATAATACAAACGTCCCTTTCACAGCACGAGAAGCAAAACCGTATTAAACGCGAGTCCACAAGGTCATAAATAAGCCTCCTGTACGCCAATACATCTAAAAGTGCATGTTGGCAACCCACGTGAAGTTTTATTCTCATTCTAAGCCTCAAAGACGCAAGGCAATTTCTCAGCGATCGTATTGGCTTTCTGTGATCTAGTATATAGTTAAGCAAGAATGTAGGGAGTTGTAAAATATATCCCTGCATTTTTGCATCAGGAAATACGATTGGCGTCTGTTTGGAGTTGGAAGATATTGATGGTATACACTATGGATTCGTATGTGTTTATACACCATAAACTGTGTGCATAGTGATATGCTGTGTTTATTTACAAAGACTGGCTGTTTTACCGCTAGCACACTAGATTTACATTAACTTCTGTAGACGCTGTTGGCGAGGTAATGATTTCCTTACTTCTTGAAGTAGGACTTAAAATAACATGTTCTGTTGGAAAGTCATTCAGTGTGTCTGTGTAGCTTTACCTCAGATATATAGTTTGGGTTGGATCGCATCCACTGGCATGTTTGAATAAAAAAAATATGATATTTTTGGCAGGATGTGGATATTCCCTTTTTCCACTCGCACCCTGCTGTGGATGTGATTTATTCCCCAGACTGTTTGATTCACGTTATTGATAACACATGACTGACAGTGGCTCTTTATTTATAGTGTGTGTATATTTACACACACACACACACACACACACACACACACACGTTTACATGTTTTATGGGGACATTCCATAGGCGTAATGGTTTTCATACTGTACAAACCGTATTTTCTATGGCCCTACACCTACCCTACACCTAAACCTAGCCCTCACAGGAGATTGTGCATACTTTTACTTCCTCAAAAAAACTCATTGTGCATGATTTATAAGCCTGTTTCCTTTGACAAGGTCAAAATCTACTGGTATTCCTATCCTTGTGGGGACATTTGGTCCCCATAACGTGATGAATACCAGGTACACACACACACACACACACACACACACACACACACACACACACACACACGTAAAACAGGATGGCACAGATGGTGATGTCTAACTTCATTTTGGGGGTTGTTTCACACACACCCAACATTTTTTTAATGAGAGAGTGGACATAACATAGATTTTATATCATTACTGTTTTTGTAGTTTTATTTTATTTTATTTTATTTTTTAAGAATACTTTTTTAAGAAGAACTTTAAATTTTATTTTATTAAAGTTTATTAAGTATATCATTACTGTTTTTGTAGTAGTTTTATTTTATTTATTTTTTATTTTTTATTTTTTTAAGAAGAAATAAAGCAATTTACTATAGAGTAACCTAAAACCTAACTTCTAAAATAAAAATGCACTCACATACACACACTAATTTATTTATTTATTTTATGTCATTACTGTTTTTGTAGTTGTTTTATTTTATTTTATATTATTTTTTTAAATTTAATTGAATTTAATTTTTCAAGAATATTTTTTTAGAAGAAATAAAGTTTACATTTTATTTTATTAAAGTTTCTTAAGTATATCATTACTGTTTTGTAGTAGTTTTATTTTGTTTTATTTTATTTATTTATTTATTTTATATTTTATTTATTTTTTTTAAGAAGAAATAAAGCAATTTACTATAGAGTAACCTAAAACCTAACTTCTAAAATAAAAATGCACTCACATACACACACTAATTTATTTATTTATTTTATATCATTACTGTTTTTGTAGTAGTTTTGTTTTATTTTATTTTATATTATTTAAATTTAATTTAATTTTTTATTTTATTTTTAAGAAGAAATAAAGCAATTTATAATTACTATAGAGTAACCTAAAACCTAACTTCTAAAATAAAAATGCACTCAGATACACACACTAATTTATTTATTTATTTTATATCATTACTGTTTTTGTAGTAGTTTTATTTTATTTTATTTTATATTATTTAAATTTTATTTAATTTAATTTTTTATTTTATTTTTAAGAAGAAATAAAGCTATTTATAATTACTATAGAGTAACCTAAAACATCTGAAATAAAAAATGCACTCACTTACACACACTAATTTATTTATTTATTTTATATCATTACTGTTTTTCTAGTGGTTTTATTTTATTTTATTTTATTTTATTTTATTTTATTTTGTTTTGTTTTATTTTATGGTTAGGGGAAGGCAATAAAATACACAATTTGTACAGCATAAAAATCATTAAAGTAGTTTTTGTCCATTAGTTCACTTCCAGAATGAAAATATCCTGATAGATGAGCATTTGTGGTTAAAAATATATCAATTGGTCAATGCGCTAGATAAAACCTTTATTCCTCGACTGGGATCGTGTAAACCAATTTGGACCTTCAACCAATTGATTCTGCAATGTTTTCCTCAAAAACCCTGCAACTGAAGTAAGAAAGACATGAACATTTTGGATGACATAAGTTGAGTAAATTATCAGGAAATTTATGTTCTTGAAATCCTTTAAGCCTATAGAGTGAGAGAGTGTGTGTGTGTGTGTGTGTGTGTGTGTGTACCTGGTATTCATCAGGTTGTGGGGACCAAATGTCCCCACAAGGATAGGAATACCAGTAAATTTTGACCTTGTGGGGACATTTCTCAGGTCCCCATGAGGAAACAGGCTTATAAATCATGCACAATGAGTTTTTTTGAGGAAGTAAAAGTTTGCACAATCTCCTGTGAGGGCTAGGTTTAGGTGTAGGGTAGGGTTAGGGCGATAGAAAATACGGTTTGTACAGTATGAAAACCATTACGCCTATGGAATGTCCCCATAAAACATGTAAACCAGTGTGTGTGTGTGTGTGTGTGTGTTGTTTGTGTGTAAAACAGTGTTGTGGTCTGATCTTGCAGTCATGGATCATCAGTTGACAGCAGACTGTGCAGTGATGTGCTGCTATCAGGTGAGACATACCTGAGCTGCTGCAGAGCGCAGAGATTACAGCACAATGCCACAACAGCTCCCATATACACAAAAAACACTCTTGCACAGAACACACCGCAGGCTTTAATGCCTATGTTGTAGTTTAACAAATAGTTTCATGAGGCAGTACTCAATCCTTCTTCCTTTGTATTACCCGACACAAGCGCGATTAGAAGCCAATGCTTCTCCTTTACTGTTGGAGGACAAATACCACAAAACCAATTTCACAGAACTTCTTACAGCACTAAAGGTCAGCAGGCAGGTGTAATGTGGCCATGTCTTGTATTTTTGTTGTTGTTGTTCTTTTTTTTTTGGTCCATTATGGAGGGAATTTGCTAGCTTTAATCTTTTTGCTTCCAGGGCTAAAATAGTCAAATACAATAAAACATTTAAAATCATCAAAAGCTAATAAAAATGACAAAAACACAACAAAATTACTAGAGCTTTAACTAAAATTAACATGAAAGCATAATTTAAAATATTAGCAAAAACTATAATAGTATCTCAATGAAGTTACGTTGATCACACAGTGACTGCAGAAGGAGATGCAGGTCTTGTAATGTGTCTTGTATTTTTGTTGTTTGGTCTATTATAGAGGGAATTTGCTAGCTGTAATCTTTTTGCCTCCAGGGCTAAAAAAATAAATAAGAATAAAAATAAGAATTAAAATAAAATAAAATAAAATAAAATTCAAATCAACAAAAGCTATTACAATGACAAAAACACAACAAAATTACTAGAACTTTAACCCAAATTAACATGAAAGCATAATTTAAAATATTAGCAAAAACTATAATAGTATCTCAATGAAGTTACGTTGATCACACAGTGACTGCAGAAGGAAATGCAGGTCTTGTAATGTGTCTTGTATTTTTGTTGTTTGGTCTATTATAGAGGGAATTTGCTAGCTGTAATCTTTTTGCCTCCAGGGCTAAAAAAATAAATAAGAATAAAAATAAGAATAAAAATAAAATAAAATAAAATTCAAATCAACAAAAGCTATTACAATGACAAAAACACAACAAAATTACTAGAACTTTAACCCAAATTAACATGAAAGCATAATTTAAAATATTAGCAAAAACTATAATAGTATCTCAATGAAGTTACGTTGATCACACAGTGACTGCAGAAGGAGATGCAGGTCTTGTAATGTGTCTTGTATTTTTGTTGTTTGGTCTATTATAGAGGGAATTTGCTAGCTGTAATCTTTTTGCCTCCAGGGCTAAAAAAATAAATAAGAATAAAAATAAGAATAAAAATAAAAATAAAATAAAATAAAATTCAAATCAACAAAAGCTATTACAATGACAAAAACACAACAAAATTACTAGAACTTTAACCCAAATTAACATGAAAGCATAATTTAAAATATTAGCAAAAACTATAATAGTATCTCAATGAAGTTACGTTGATCACACAGTGACTGCAGAAGGAAATGCAGGTCTTGTAATGTGTCTTGTATTTTTGTTGTTTGGTCTATTATAGAGGGAATTTGCTAGCTGTAATCTTTTTGCCTCCAGGGCTAAAAAAATAAATAAGAATAAAAATAAAAATAAAAATAAAAATAAAAATAAAATAAAATAAAATTCAGATCAACAAAAGCTATTACAATGACAAAAACACAACAAAATTACTAGAACTTTAACCCAAATTAACATGAAAGCATAATTTAAAATATTAACAAAAACTATAATAGTATCTCAATGAAGTTAAGCTGAGGCTAAAATAAAAAAATAAAAAAATAAATAAATTTCAAATTAACAAAAGCTATTAAAATGACTAAAACACAACAAAATTACTAGAACTTTAACCCAGATTAACATGATAACGTAATTTAAAATGTTAACAAAAACTATAATAGTATCTCAATGAAGTTAAGTTGATCACACAGTGACTGCAGAAGGAGATGCAGGTCTTGTCGCCATGGGCTACGGATGTCACACGCTCCCTCAGATGTCAGAGCAGACAGGTGGAGATGCCATCATGTGAAAACAGCCTGCTGTTACTCACTCTCTCTCACACTGAGACAAACACACACACACTGATTCATCCTGCAAAATGTCCTGCCTTAGGAAATGAGATTAAACTCTGATTATGCTTAAAATGGATCAAGAGGTGTTTCACTTTGAATGAAAAATATACCAACAGGCGCCTATTCCTATTCTGAACAATAAGATCCAATAAAAAAATTTGAAGTTATATTAACAAAATTAAGCTAAACTGTTGTATAAACTGCTGTTTAAATGTTGCCTAATGTCAACTTTTACTGTCAATTTTACCATCAAATGATTAACATTTTGATAATACTTCAGAATGGGGAACACATATTCACAAATACAGTTGAGGTCAAAGGTTTACATCCCTCTTTCAGAATCTGCAAAATGTTAATCATTTTAGCAAAATAAGTGGGATCACACAAAATGCATGTTATTGTTTATTTAGTACTAACCTGAATAAGATATTTCACATAAAAGACGTTTACATATAGTCCACAAGATAATTTATAAAAATTACCTTGTTCAAAAGTTTACACCCCCTTGATTCTTAATAGTACTGTGTTGTTACCTGAATGTTTCCCAACTGTTTTTTTTTTTGTTTGTTTTGTTTAGTGATAGTTGTTCATGAGTCCCTTGTTTGTCCTGAACAGTTAAACTGCCTGCTTCCTCAGAAAAATCCTATAGATCCCACAAATTATTTCGTTTCCAGCATTTTTGTGTATTTGAACCCTTTCCAACAATGATTTTATGATTTTGAGATTCATCTTTTCACACTGAGGACAACTGAGGGACTCATATGCAACTATTACAGAAGGTTCAAACACTCACTGATCCTTCAGAAGGAAACACTTGAAAACTGAAAACTTTTTGAATTTGAAGATTAGGGTAAATTGAATTTATTTTGTCTTCTGGGAAACATGTAAATATATTCTGTAGCTTCTAAAGGGCAGTACTAAATGAAAAAGTATATTTAGGCAAAATAAGAAAGATGTACACATCTTCATTCTTTTCAAAAGTTTTCACCCCCGGCTCTTAATGCATCGTTTTTCTTTCTGAAGCATCAGTGAGCGTTTGAACCTTCTGTAATAGTTGCATATGAGTCCCTCAGTTGTCCTCAGTCTGAAACGAAGATCTCAAAATCATACAGTCATTGCTGGAAAGGGTTCAAATACACAAAAATGCTGGAAAACCAAAGAATTTGTGGGACCTGAAGGATTTTTTTGAAGAACAGCAGACATTTTAACTGTTCAGGACAAACAAGGGACTCATTAACAACTATCACTAAACACAAAAACAGCTGTGGTAACAACACAGTATTAAGAATCAAGTGCAATGTAAACTTTTTAACAGGGTCATTTTTATAAATTCAGCTATTATATTCTCTTGTGGATTAGATGTTAAAAAACTGCATATATTGGCTGACTCTTATCATTCCAGGTTGTTCTATAAGAGGACAGGTCCTACTGTAGTGTTTTTCTGTATAGGCGACCCTCTCCTCATCTCCTTATTTTAGAAAGCTTAAATCCTCCCTCATGCAGACCAGCCTTAAATGGTGTCTACAGTCCATCTAACCAACCTTTATTTATACCAGCAGGCACTGTGCCTGCTAAACCTACATTAACATTGTTGGCAGCTCGCCCTGTACTCCCGAAAGAGAGACCAGAAAATCACAGCTCCCCATAGTATTAGCACTCAGTAAATACTCGCTAATGGCCTGTTTTTTCGAATCGGCCTTTAGTAATGAACACATCTCTCTCAGACTGCTTGCTCTTATTAAAGATGGTCTCCTGGAGGTACGCAAGAGTGTATGACATCCAGGTCTGAACTGCAGATGTTGATGCTGTGCTTGAGTGCTTCTTCCAGCCGGAGGATCACGTCAAGAGGACAAAGATTTAGAGGAGCTTGATGCATCTAAACTAGCCAGCACTCCTCTTGCTGGTTTAATTGGTTGTTTTTCCAGCTTTTTTTCCAGCTTCCTTCCCTAGCCATTTAATAACAGTTGTGCTGCCTAATGGCCTGAGACTCACCACTGAGACTGAAAAGCCCTCATACAAACATAACCAGGTATGAACGTTGTTCTGCATTTAGATGAGAAGGCCAAAGAGGCATGCTGAGATACAAAGACAATGCCCTCCACAGGAAGTTCTGCAGTGCTGTGGACGAAATCAATCGCAAGTTTAGACACCTATTTGAATTTGCTTGTTACAAGGATGTCACAGTGTATTAGAGCTATGGAAAAAAAAAAAATTCTTCGATTTTAATCGATGCTCATTTTTACGCAAACAATATTGATTCTTATATCTCAAGAATCGATTAGTCTAGCCTGTTTTCATTTAAAGAACGGTAGTTGTAGCGTGCACCCCATCCAATAAAATGTAGTGACAGATCGCTGTAGCACCTCAGTTCAAGAGAAGAAGCAACACAAAATGCACATAAACTGATAATTTCCTCCATTTTAGTACCAGTTTCAGCATGAAATAAATATGAATGAATGTCAGAATGTGTGTTAAAACAAAGAGTACAACTTACCGAAATCTGTATCCTGTCTCAATCAGTGTTTCAACCACGCAAAGACGTCAGCAGAACAGTCTGTATACAATATGTCACGTAACATCACATTTACCTCAGAAAAAAACATGTTCGGTGACCATAAAAGATTAATTTAAGCATTTGTACACAGATCAGTTCATTTTAACTTTCAATATACTGGTAATCCCAGTCTTAACTGATTCTCATGTATATTTGACAGCATTAGTTGTGTATTGTACTCATGTATTGTACCTCATATATATTCAAAATAATCTATATTGAATCTAATCTATAGAAATTGGTTATATTTATTTTACTGTTTGATTAAAGGGCACCTATTATGGCTCTTTTTACTTATATTATGAAATATAAGTCTCAGGTGTCCCCAGAATGTGTCTATGAAGTTTTAGCTCAAAATACCCCACAGATTATATATTATATCATTCTAAATGCCTTTTGAGTGGAAGCATAAACTGTTTTCGTGCATGACTCTTTAAATGCGAATGAGCTGCTGCTCCCCACCCCCTTTTCCAGAACAGGACTGTGCCTTTACAGCTCATACCTCAGATACTGGTTTTGATTATCATGTCTCTCGTGCTGAAATCATGCATTTTAAAGCCATATCAGTTTAAACTTCTGATTTTTTGGGTTTTCTGAGCACACACATCCAAAGCATGCACACAGAAAGCGGCCGTCACACAGCATCTACTAAACAAAGTAACTCTCTTTCATGTCTTATTGCACTTAAACTGTCAAATACACACAAGTTTATTGTAAAAACACACAAGTTACAAAAAACAGTCGGTTTTGTCTGTGAACCCTGGTGAAAAAAAACAGCTGGCTGGTTTTAGCTGGTCATAGCTGGTCAGCAGGCTGGTTTTAGAGGGGTTTTGGTCACTTTTCCAGCCTGGCCAGGCTGGAAAACCACCAGCTAAAACCAGCTAATACACACTTAAACTGTCCAATACACACAAGTTTATGTTAAAAACACACAAGTTACAAAAAACAGTCGGTTTTGTCTGTGAACCTTGGTAAAAAAAAAAAAAAAAAAACTAAAAAAAAACTGCTAAAACCAGCCAAGGCTGATTGGCTGGTTTTAGCTGGTCAACCAGCCCGGTTTTAGCTGGTCAAAGCTGGTCAAAAGTTTACTGAGTGCTAATACTATGGGGAGCTGTGATTTTCTGGTCTCTCTTTTGGGAGTACAGGGCGGGCTGCCAACAATGTTAATGTAGGTTTGGAGGTTTTTAGGCTGGTTTTAGAGGGGTTAGTTAAAACCAACTACTTCCAGCTTAAACCAGCTAAGACCAACCAACCAGCCTAGGCTGGTTTTAGCTGTTTTTTTCAGCAGGGAAGGTCATGGTGTTAGAACTAGTACACTGTTGTCGCTTGCGAAAACAGAATGGCGGCTCCTTGGGTGGAAAAATGCAAGATTAGGGGCGGTAATATTATAATAAAATGCCCTATCAATCGCTTACCAAAATGAAGTTATTGTATTGTCCCTTTTGACACTTTCTGAGTTGGTAGATGCACCGGGGAGCCCATTACATGGTAGAAGTCAGATTTTCATGATATGTCCCCTTTAAACTGAGGGCGTGAAAAAGACATGAACATTAGCTGATGTTTTATTGTCATAGCTGTCTGTATTGTGTATTTTTGCCTGGCTGGAATGCTCTGTAGACCGATCATCATCCAGGACATATCCTAATATCCATTTTCTAATTCACTTTAGATAGACCTTCAAGTTCTGTATAAAGTGAAAAAAGAGCTGATGTATCCCCTCGTGACACAATTTAATTTTCTCCCAAGATTGTCTAAAGAAAAATTAGCCCAAGTCAGAAACCTAATGTCTCCCCAAAGGCTACAAATGTATAGATTTTTACCTCTGGTGGAAAGAAGAGACAGCCTTTGATTAAAGACATTCTCTCTGAGACCCGACGTGTCAGATTCATCTGAAAAACAGGTCCATGAGCCGCGGCGAGACCCCTGGGCTGCATTGCAGATCTGAGGGGAGGGCCAGACAAGAGCAGAAAGCTATTTATTATATTGAGTGGTAGAGGCTCCAAAGCCTCCTTGAAACCAGCTATCCTTACCATCTTGTCTGCCATCGTGATGGAGCCACCTGCTTTGATCCAGGCAGAAAGCAGGTGTGTTGATGAGACGGAGAGGAGACGGTGGTGTTGTTGTAATGTAATTCCGTTGCTGGCCATGTCTTTCTTCCTTTGTTTTTGCCTTTCTTTTTTGTTTTTGATGGGCAGCCCTTCAGTACATGTAAAACAGCCTTCGGACAAAGATGTGCACTGTTATATTTCCCAGGGAGCCTCTTTGTTTTTGATGAGCTCTGACAGAGTTCTGGTTGCTGTCCAGAGAGCGTTTTCGGTTTGGTTTTGAGTTGCGTGTCTTCTGGTGTGGCTGGCATTTTTTGGGCTGACAGTAACAGCCTTGTGCTTTCGTGTCAGCAAGCTCGGGTTTGCAACTGAGCTACAACAGATCATAATACTCATTTAGTGCTTTTTCTGTCCTGGGAGACAAAAAGAAGTCTCTAATGCTCAGCACGTCTGCATTAGTTGTAAGATATTATATCTTTTCTGTTTTAATATATTTTAAATCAGAATTTATTTGTGTGACACAAAGCTGAATTTTCAACATAATTTCTCCAGTCTTCGGTGTCACATGATCCTTCAGAAATCATTCTAATATACTGATTTGTTGTTCAATTATAATTTCTTATAGTTATAATGTTAAATACTTTTGCTTTTTTAATTGAAATTTCAAAATAGCATTTATTTCAAATTTAAACATGTAATTTTAAATTAATTTGCAACTTTATAAGCCACTTAAAGGTTGTATCAGCGATTCTAAGCTGAAACATAAAGTGTCACATTCAGTGGACCTTTCTTCATGATCCGCTCGCTGCCTGCCCCATAAATTTGCTGTAAAAAAAAAAAAAGCGTCTCTGTGGTATATCTCGGACCCTAGGCTGACCACAGAAACGCGTTTTTTTTACAGCCAATTTTTGATCATTAGAATGCATGCTTGCTACATAGAATTTCTTTCAGATGTTAAAATAAAATAAAAATAGACGCATTAAAAAGCCAGGGGGTGAAAACTTTTGAACCGAATGAAAATGTGTACATTTTTCTTATTTTGCCTATTCTATCATATTTTTTTCTTTTAGTGCTGTCCTTCTGAATCTACATAAGACACTTACATGTTTCCCAGAAGACAAAATAAGTTTACCCTGATCTTCAAATTCAAAAAGTTTTCACCCTTATTTCCATCGCTTTTCCTGGGTCATTATTAAATAAAAAATAACATGCATTTTGTATTTTGTATTAACATTTTTCAAATTCTCCAAGGTGTATGTGAACTTCTGACCTCGACTGTATTTTAAACCACTAATTGTGCAAACCATATTTTCCATAAAACGAAATCATTCAACAAAAAGTACAAAACAGGCCAAAAAGCACCATTAAAATAGTAATTAGTATTTCTTCTGGAGTCATATAGTGGATTTATGTCAAGAAGAGGCCAAAATGTAAGATATAGTGTATGATAAAAATAGTTTCATTACTTGTTTCTCAATACTTGAAATATAGAGTTCTATAGAACACTTTTTTGGTAGCTTGCAGGACCTGATTACTGTATTCATTTCATGGAGAATGCAGCATCAACATTTAGAATTCCTCCAATTTTCATACAAGTCTGGAACAACGTAAGGTTTGAAAGAAAGTCATACAGGAACAACATAAGGCCCAGAATTTAAATTTTTGGGTGAACATTCTCTTTAAGATTGATAGAGACTGACTTGAACAATTTTTGAGGTTTTTTAGAATATGTATGTGGCAGCATTGCTTTATTGTGTCGTTTGCAGGAATGTGAATGAACTAGGCTGTTTTAGGTTTTGACGGGTTTCCAGTGCAGATGTGAGAGGGTGCCGTTGACCAATGACTTTCTAAATGCAAGATGTTTGCATTTTGCAATGTATGGCTGCCAAGTTCTGGATATAACTTACATTTTTCTGTACCAGCCACATTGTTTTAGTTCCAGTTTGCTGTTGTAAAAGCAAATGCTCACTAGCTCAACTGAATGAACCTCACCAAGCCTGTATTTATGTAATCCAAAGTACAGCAAAAACAGTAAAATTGTGAATATTTTTACTATTTACAATAATCATTTTCTTTTTGAAAATATTTTAAAATCGAATTTATTCCTGTGATTTCAAAGCTAAATTTTTAGCATCATTACTCCAGTCACATGATCCTTCAGAAATTATTCTAATATTCTAATTTGCTGTTCAAAGACTCTTTATTAAATAGAAAGATCCATAGATCAGCATTTATCTGAAATAAAAAGCTTTTGTAGCATTATACACTATACTATTAAAAAGCTTGGAGTCAGTATAATTTTATTTTTAGCAAGGATGCTTTAAATTGGTCAAAAGTGATGATAAAGACATTTATAATGTTACAAAAGATTTCTATTTCAGATCAATGCTGTATTTCTGAACTTTCTATTCATCAAACCTAAAAAAGTAGCTGTTTTCAACATAATAATAGTTATAAATGTGTTTTTTTGTTTGTTTGTTTTTTGAGCAGCAAATCAGATTATTAGAATGATTTCTGAAGGATCATGTGACTGGATAAGGATGCTAAAAAAGTTCACTTTAAAATCACTGGAATAAATTATATTTTAAAATCTATTCAAATAGAAATCAGTTATTTAATATAGTAAAAGAATTACTGTTTTTGCTGTACTTTGGGTAAAATAAAAGAGACTTTTTTATAAACATTAAAAATCTTACTGTTTAAAAACTTTTGACTTGTAGTGTATTTAATCATTCCAGTTAATTAATTCAATAATACACCCTGTACATTGGAGAAAAGATGATATACCATCAGTCCAAATAGGCAACAGCAGTTTAGAGGGACTTTGCTCCATCTGCATCAGTGCTGTTCCATAGTGCCCTCAAAACCCTGTGAGCGATCTTCTTCATTACAAGTTCAAAAACAACTTCATTTACTCTGAGTGTGATGTGTTGCATGTGCAGATGGCGTATTCTGGCAGGAAATGCGGAGGAGTGATTCACACCATTGGTAACAGGTCTGTAGTACAGTTGGTGTACATGATGTCAGTGCAGCACGGTGCTTTTGAGAAACTCAGCTCTGTAGAATATCTCCTTCAGGTATCAGATGTTAGCTTCCAACACAGATGGCTGCTTACTTTACGTGTTCAGTATAGTGTATCATAATGGGATGTGTTTATCTAAATATATACATGAGATATAAATGTATCTCATCTCATGAAGATGCTGTGTACTAAAGAGATATTACTCCCAAAAATGAAAATTCTGTCATTAATTACTCACCCTCATGTTGTTCCAAACCTGTAAAACCTTCGTTTATCTTTGAAGCACAAATTCAGATATTTTGGTTGAAATCTGAGAGCTTTCTGACCCTGCATAGACAGCAATGCAACTAACAAATTCAAGGGCTCTAAACCAAATATGCATTCTGAAAAATTATAATCTATAATGTGGGTCTTTTTTTGTTTTTGTCTTTGTCCGAATTGCTCTTCTGAGAACTTCACTACTTGCCAAAGCAAATGCAAATGAATACAAAGTCAGTGTGTTTTTATGTTGGATAGAGGTCTTTTTGCATTTACTTGGGCAGATGTTAACACTTTTTTTCGCATTCAGATCTGGATGGTTTCACATTGGCTTATTTATCTCACATCGTCCATGTCCAAGTCCGTGTTTGTTTTTTGGCTCCTATCATAATTACGAGAGATCATTTGTCCTGTGTTGCATGATTTTATTTCCAGAATGTGGAAAACAAAACATGAAAAATGAAGTGGCATGTAACCAAAATTGGATGAGTGGGTATTTCTGAACCATGACTCTGTTTTTGTCTTTGGTTTTCAAACAAAGGCTAACTTTCATGCTTTTTTCCCCTGTATTGCATATGATATTGATTAGATTTCCATTGCCAAGCTATAATGAAGGAGAAGTTCACTTCCAGAATAAAATTTCCTGATAATTTACTTACCCATATCATCCAAGATGTTTATATCTTTCTTCAGTCGCAAAGAGTTATGTTTTTTGAAGAAAACATTGCAGGATTTTTCTGCATACAATGGACTTCAATTGTCAGGTTGAAGGTCCAAATTGCAGTTTCAATGCAGCTTCAAAGGAATCTACATGCTCCCAGCCGAGGAATAAGGGGCTTGTTTAGCGAAACAATTGGTCATTTTCTTAAAACAATAAAAATTTATATACTTTTTAACCACAAATGGCTTTTAATGGCCACATTATAGCTTGTCTTTGTGCATTACGTAATCACATTGGAAGGGTCACACATGACGTAGTTGGAAGTACCGACTCAGTGTTTACAAAGCAAACATGCAAATGTAAAACAATAAAGCCTTTTTAAACCGAAGTACACGAAAAACTAACCACGTGTGGAGTCGCGGATGCTCATCGCAGAGCTACTGCAAGAAGAGCATTTGCGGTTAAAACATATATAAATTTTTATTTGTTTTAGAAAATGACTGATTGTTTCGCTAGATGAGACCCTTATTCCTCTGCTGGGATTGTGTAGAGCCCTTTGAAGCTGCTTTGAAACTGTAATTTGGACCTTCAACCTACTGGCCACCATTGAAGTCCACTATATGGAGAAAAATCCTGCAATGTTCTCCTCAAAAACCTTAAAGAAGTTCACTTCCAGAACAAAAATTGACAGATAATTTGCTCATCCCCTTGTCATCCAAAAAGTTCATGTCTTTCTTTCTTCAGTCGTAAAGAAATTATGTTTTTTGAGGAAAGCATTTCAGGATTTCTCTCCATATAGTGAACTTTTATGGTGCCCCTGAGTTTGAACTTCCAAAATGCAGTTTCAATGCAGCTTTAAAGGTCTTTAAAGCCGAGGAAGATAGGTCTTCACTAGCGAAACGATCTGTTATTTTCCCCAAAAAATTGACAATTTATATACGCTTTAACCTCAAATGCTCATCTTGTCTAGCTCGGCGTGAACTCTGTGTATTCCGGTTCAAGACAGTTAGGGTAAGTCGAAAAACTCCCATCTCATTTTCTCCTCCAACTTCAAAATCATCCTTCATCGCTGTTTTACCTTTTTTTTTTTTGTAAAGGGCTTTTGATCTTCTTAGCACGTTCACTTTGTAAAGACTAGGGTTAGTACTTCTCCAGCAATGTAGGATGATTTTGAACTTGGAGGAGAAAATGAGATGGGAGTTTTTCGACATACCCTAACTGTATTGAACCAGAATACACAGAGTTGACACAGAGCTAGACAAGATGAGCATTAAAGAATAAAGAGTATATAAATTGTCTATTTTTTTTAAAAGAAAATAACCGATCATTTCGCTGGATAAGACCGTTCTTCTTTGGCTGGGATCGTGTAGAGCCATTTGAAGCTGCTTTGAAACTGCAGTTTGGACCTTCAACCTACTGGCCACCATTGAAGTCCACTATATGGAGAAAAATCCTGGAATGTTTTCCTCAAAAACCTTAAAGTTGTTTAAGATTAAAAATTTACAGATAATTTGCTCATCCCCTTGTCATTCAAAAAGTTCATGACTTTCTTTCTTCAGTCTTAAAGAAATTATGTTTTTTGAGGAAAGCTTTTTAGGATTTCTCTCCATATAGTGGACTTCAATGGTGCCCACGAGTTTGAACTACGAAAATGTAGTTTCAATGCAGCTTTAAAGGGCTCTAAACAATCCCAGCCGAGGAAGAAGGATCTTATCTAGCGAAATGATCGGTTTTCTAAGAAATAATTACAATTTATGTCTTTTCTAGCTCTGCGTGTACTCTGTGTATTCCGGTTCAGGACAGTTAGGGTATGTCGAAAAACTCCCATCTCATTTTCTCCTCCAACTTTGGAGTTTGATCTTCTTTGCATGTTAACTTTGTAAACACTGAGTTGGGAATTCTGCAGTGATGTAGAATGATTTTGGAGTTGGAGGAGAAAATGAGTTGGGAGTTTTCCGACATACCCTAACTCTCATGAACCGGAATACGCACATATGACGCAAAGCTAGAAAAGACGAGCATTTGAGGTTAAAAAGTATATAAATTAGTGGTGGGCCGTTATCGGCGTTAACGTGCTGCGTTAACGTGAGACTCTTATCGGGCGATAAAAAAAATATCACCGTTAATCTATTCTCAAAGTTGGGTTGGGAGCTGGGTCTAAACTACGCAAGATATGATGACTTTCACCTTGATATTTGAGCGCGGATGACATATACCTAGTCGAATTGCACTGTAGGGGGCGAGAACGAGTCTTCAACTTCTGTGAAATTACTACATCAAGTGAGACGTGCTGACATTGATGCAGTTATGAAGCCGCTTCAGGGCAGGTGCGTTGCTAGACCCTTTTTACTGGGGCACGTGAGTTATAATTTACTTTGATAATCCCGAAATAAAGACATTAAACTATATGCAACAACTGAATTGACGCTTCTAAAAGCAACGCAGTTTAATGGAAGACTATGTACACAGATATCCATGCCGGTGCGCGTCTGTGTATTTACCGGCAACACGCACGTCGTGCAGCCTTTTGTGCACAAGTACTTGGTTACACAAGTTTGTATAGGTAATTATGTTGTAAATGCAATTGCCAAGCAGTTTGTGATGCATTTTGGAAACAGGAGATGAGCGCCTGATCTAATGCGCCACCTGGCCCGTTCTCGAAGACTTACTTTTAGTCATTATTTGGGTAGCACACATATTCTGAATGCCTTCAGCAGAATTCAAATTAGCCATTTTAATCTAGATTAATCTAGATTAATTCCAAGATTTAATCTAGATTAATCTAGATTAAAAAAATTAATCTATGCCCACCCCTAATATAAATTGTCAATTTTTTTTTTTTAGAAAATAACCGATCATTGGGCTAGATAAGACCCTTCTTCCTTGGCTGGGATTGTTAAGAGCCCTTTGAAGCTGCATTAAAACTACATTTTGGAAGTTCAAACTCAGGGGCACCATTGAAGTCCACTATATGGAGAGAAATCCTGAAATGTTTTACTCAAAAAACATAATTTCTTTACGACTGAAGAAAGAAAGACATGAACATCTTGAAAGACAAGGGGGTGAGTACATAATCTGTACATTTTTGTTCTGGAAGTGAACTTTACGACTGAGGAAAGAAAGACAATAACATCATTTTGGATGACATGGAGGTGAGTAAATTATTAGGAAATTTTATTCTGAAAGTGAACCTCTTGTTTAATATATACAATGGTGCTGAATGATTACCAGATGATACAGTATGCTTTAACCCTGGATCCATTTCTCGATTGTGTAGTGTGATTGTCGACGTGGAGCGAGACGCCTCGAGACCTCAGACATACTGTATGCACACAAACACGCTCTTCAACCTGTCGTCAGTGAGTCCGCGGCCAAGCAGTCGTTCAGTCACACCTTTTGAAACCCATCTCACGCTCCCCACATGAAAGACTGCAACGGCGCCACATGAAGAGCCGCCAGTCTCCCCAGCAGCTCCCGCACATATATTAGCCATTAATTAGTTGGGCATGTGCCAAAAATATGTTTTCAACGATAAATATAAGGGCAACATCAACGAAGACGCCTCTGTGGGTGTTTTTGCCTGTCAGCCTTTTCATTTCTTTTATCTTGTGTGCGTGGTACTGTTTTTGGTGTATTTAAATCGATTTGCGTTAGTCAGAGTTTGACGCTTTTCATTGCTGATGAAGTGATGTTTGCGCTCGATGGGGTCGAATTCTGGTTCAATATGCCTGTGGTTATAAATATTGTAATGCAAGCTTGAGGAATATTTCACTAAAAATTTGCTGAAAATATACTCACCCTCAGGCCATCCAAGATGTAGATGAGTTTGTTTCTTCATCAGAACAGATTTGGAGAAATTTAGCAATATGTCACTTACTCACCAATGGATCCTCTGCAGTGAATGGGTGCCGTCAGGATGAGTCCAAACAGCTCATAAAACTCTCATAATGTCTTAAATCTAAAATTAATGTTTAAAATCCTTTATTCACCCTCATGAAATTTGAATGTGAATCTGAATATCATCCCTGTAGCTCTCAAACTGTTTTTTTTTAGTATTATTTATAAACTATTATGTAATGTAATATTTTGAATTAGCTTTTATCTACAGATTTTCATATTAAATTGTTTTGCTTTCAGACTATTTTTAATTTTAGTTGAAGTTTTAGTTTTGTTATGTGCTTTATCTTTTTTTACTTAAAAAAATTTTTTATTTAGCTTTTTTAAATTGATTTTAGTATTTTAACCTATTTTATTTTTAGTAAAATATACTCAATAGTAAATTGTACTCTGTTCTCAATAGTAAAATATATTCTATACTCAATTTTTATGCTTTCAAGCTATTTTTCATTTTAGTTTATTTGTTTTGTTATGTGGTTTTGTCATTTTTTATTAGTTTTTTTATTTATAAATATTTGTATTAAGCTTCATTTTTATTTTTTATTGATATTAGTATTTTATTTTATTTTATTGTAGTTAATTTTCCAAAGCAACATTTCTAATTGTACTTTATTTATTTATTTATTTTAATTTATCTTTTTATTTATTTTATTTTTTTTTTGTTATTTACTATATTTTATTTTTATGCTTTCAAACTAGTTTCATTTTAGTTTAAGCTTTAGTTTTGCTTTTATTTTTTATTAATTAATTTTTTATAAATATTTATATTTAGCTTAATTGTTCATTTTTACTGATTTTAGTATTTTAACTTATTTTATTTTAGTTAGTTGCCAAGGCAACATTTCTTAATTTTTTTTCATTAATTTTGTTATTTTTGTTATTCCTATATAAAAAAAATTATGCTTTCAAACAATTTTTAGTTTAGGTTTTAGTTTTGTTGTGTGCTTTTAATTTTTTTTTTTTATAAATAATTCTATTTACCTTCATTTTATTGATTTTAGTATTTTAACTTATTTTATTTTAGCCAGTTGCCAAGGCAACATTTGTAATTTCAATTAATTAATTAATTTAGTTATTTCTATATAAAATGTTTATGTTTTCAAACTATTTTTAATTTTAGTTTAAGTTTTAGTTTTATGTGCTTTTGTCATTTTTTTATTCTTTTTTTGTAAATATTTCTATTTAGCTTCATTTTTAGTATTTAAACTTGTTTTATTTTAGTTCGTTGCCAAGGCAACATTTCTAATTGTAATTAATGTATTTATTTTTGCCATTTCTACATTTAGTTCTGTATTCAATTTTTTATGCTTTCAGACTATTTTTAATTTTAGTTTAAGTTTTATGTGCTTTTGTCATTTATTAGTTTTTTTTTTTATAAATATTTATTTTTAACCTCATTTTATATATTTTAGTATTTTGACTTATTTCATTTTAGTTAGTTTCCAAGGTGACATTTGTAATTTTAATTACTTTTTTAAATTTGTAATTTTAATTTAATTTTGTTTTCTGTATTCAGTTCTTTATTCATTCAGACTATTTTTTATTTTAGTTCAAGTTTTATGTGCTTTTGTCATTTCTTTTTTATATATAAATATTTCTTTTTAGCCTCATTTTTATTTTATTTTAGGTTTTTAACTTTTTTAGTTAGTTGCCTAATATATTTCTAATTATTTTTATAGTTATTAGATATTTTAATTTATTTATTTATTTTTGTTATTTCTATTGAGACCTTTTTAAAGTTTTAGAATGAGTAATTTTAGTGTTTAAACTTTTTTTGGTTTTCTGTTTTTGGTTTAAGTTTTACATTTTTCATATATTATTTAAATTTGATTCTTACTACAACAAAACTGATTAGATTAATAGATTTAGTTTTAGCTTTAGTTAACAATAACAACTCCTTTTAAATCCATGGTGGAAAATCGGATGCAAGTTGTAATGTAAAATGCAAATATTATTTGTGAGTAATACTGACAAAACATAATTTAATAGTTCACATTCACTTTCAATATATGAAAACAAACAGCGTAAACATTGTTCAAAACATATCTTGTTCTCCAGAGAAGAAAATAAGTTTAGCAGAAACGACATGAGGGTGAGCAAATGGTAGATTTTTTTCCCTTTAGAGTACAGCCATATTAAACTATGATTTATTTAAACATCCAGTGGCATCTGCGACCCCACAGCACAATCGATTGGGTTCATTTTTGGATGTATTTTCCCAGTGTTAATAATTGATTGCGTTGTAATATTTTTCTCAGTGCCCGAAATCACACACTGCTGTGTTGTCCGTGTCAACAACGCTCACGCTGTCTATTTGTGAGTGCGTTCTGTTTGCTTTTCTCTTTCCACACGTCACTCATCTCTCCCGCAGAGCCCAATCTAAAAACCCGTCAGAATCAGTGCCGTCCTCTCCTCTCTCATTCGGGTTGCTGTGAGTCATTATGGACGTGTTTGCCCCGTCTCTCCGGGAGATGGACTCTGTCCAGCTTGAGCTCTGCAGCGTAGCGTCCCTGCGGCAATCAGAACAGACAAACACACACATCTCACTCAACGAGCCGCTCGGGCTCTTTCATGTGGGATTGATAGTGAACATCTGGGATCTGGTTCAAATCAGAACAACTTATTCCAGTCTGGTATCACCAAATCATGAGTTCATTTAGATTTGCATGAACGGTTTTTGGCAGGCTGCATAATTTCTTTCTCAGTGGGGGGAAAAAGACACAAATGGTCAAATTAACAGCAGAGACTAATGATGAGAGGAGAATATTATGTCCTCAGTGAAACGCAGAGATGTGTGTCTTATGGCCTTTTTCTTGTGTTTCGACACAGGTGACCTGCAACTGTTTCAGCATCAGTGATGGAGAGCTGCAGGACGTGGGGGTGGGACTTTACCCCAGGTGAGTGACATGATTGAGCGAAATCCCAGCATGCTTTGCACTGAGCATAGATTTGTTGTGGACAAAAAGTGTCACTCTTAATATTGTTCATACTTAGGGTTAGTTAGTTAGTGATCAAACTAAATCTCATACAATTATTATATATTAATTCAGTTAAATTATTAATTATTACATAAAATTAAGATTTTTTAAAAATTCAAATAAAATTATATCTAGATTGTTACATAAAATAGAAAACAGTTCAATGACTTAAATTACAATTGATTAAAATGTTATAATGAAATATTAATGTATATACAATACAGTCGTGGCCAAAAGTTTTGAGAATTACATAAATTTTGGAAATTGGAAAAGTTGCTGCTTAAGTTTTTATAATAGCAATTTGCATATACTCCAGAATGTTATGAAGAGTGATCAGATGAATTGCATAGTCCTTCCTTGCCAAGAAAATTAACTTAATCCCGAAAACTTTCCACTGCATTGTTAAGAAGGCTTCAGGGCGTCCAAGAAAGTCCAGCAAGCGCCAGGATCGTCTCCTAAAGAGGATTCAGCTGCGGGATCGGAGTGCCACCAGTGCAGAGCTTGCTCAGGAATGGCAGCAGGCAGGTGTGAGCGCATCTGCACACACAGTGAGGCCAAGACTTTTGGAAGATGGCCTGGTGTCAAGAAGGGCAGCAATGAAGCCACGTCTCTCCAAAAAAAACATCAGGGACAGATTGATCTTCTGCAAAAAGTATGGCGAATGGACTGCTGAGGACTGGGGCAAAGTCATATTCTCCGATGAAGCCTCTTTCCGATTGTTTGGGGCATCTGGAAAAAGGCTTGTCCGGAGAAGAAAAGGTGAGCGCTACCATCAGTCCTGTGTCATGCCAACAGTAAAGCATCCTGAGACCATTCATGTGTGGGGTTGCTTCTCATCCAAGGGAGTGGGCTCACTCACAATTTTGCCCAAAAACACAGCCATGAATAAAGAATGGTACCAAAACACCCTCCAACAGCAACTTCTTCCAACAATCCAACAACAGTTTGGTGAAGAACAATGCATTTTCCAGCACGATGGAGCACCGTGCCATAAGGCAAAAGTGATAACTAAGTGGCTCGGGGACCAAAACGTTGAAATTTTGGGTCCATGGCCTGGAAACTCCCCAGATCTTAATCCCATTGAGAACTTGTGGTCAATCCTCAAGAGGCGGGTGGACAAACATAAACCCACTAATTCTGACAAACTCCAAGAAGTGATTATGAAAGAATGGGTTGCTATCAGTCAGGATTTGGCCCAGAAGTTGATTGAGAGCATGCCCAGTCGAATTGCAGAGGTCCTGAAAAAGAAGGGCCAACACTGCAAATACTGACTCTTTGCATAAATGTCATGTAATTGTCGATAAAACCCTATGAAACGTATGAAGTGCTTGTAATTATATTTTAGTACATCACAGAAACAACTGAAACAAAGATCTAAAAGCAGTTGAGCAGCAAACTTTGTGAAAACTAATATTTGTGTCATTCTCAAAACTTTTGGCCACGACTGTACAATGAAATTACACCAGATGAGTGACATGAGGGACATCCCAGCATGCTTTGCTCTGAACCTAGAAAAATTGTGCAAATTGTGTCCATTGCAATCAATTGCAAAATTACAAATAGTTATTACATATAGTAAAACATTAAATAAATTGTACTTAAAATGATTTTAAATTTTATATTAAATTACATTTAATTCATTTTAATTCATATACAATTATTTCAAAATTATTACATTAAATAAAAATGATAATATTTAAAATAATTGCATGAATTATATATAGTAAATATATAAAAAACATTAAAAAAAACATTAAATTTTCCTTAAAATGAAATGAAATTATATATAAAAAGTAATACAATTTAAAGGATTATATTGAAAATAATTGCATAAATTATATATAGTAAATTACATATAGTAAAACATTAAATTGTACTTAAAATAATTTAAATTATATGTTAAATTAAATTTAATTCATATAAAATTATATTATAATTATAATTCATATAAAACATGTAATAAAAATTATTATATTTAAAAATATATATATATATTTAAATATATATATATATATATATATATATATATATATATATATATATATATGAATTTACATTAATATTAATTAGTATAAAAAATTACAAATAGTGTAAAAAGTTATTGCTTATATTAAAAAACTAAATTGTTTGCTTGTACTTAAAATTAATTGAAATTATATATTAAATCTAATTTAATTCATTTTAATTCATATAAAACTATATAAAAATTATTACATGAAATAAAAATTATCATATTTAAAATGAATAAATAAATTATATATAGTAAATCACATGTAGTAAAACATTTAATTGTACTTAAAATTAACTGAAATTGTATATTAAATTACATTTATTACATTTTAATTCATATAAAATTATATAAAATAAATTTAATTTAAAAGGATTGCATAAATTATATATCGGAAATTACATAATAGTAAAACATTAAATTGTACTTAAAATAAATGTAAATTAAATTAAATTTAATTCATATAAAATTATATAAAAATATTACATGAAGTAAAAATGATTATATTTAAAATGATTGCATAAATAAATAAATATATATTAAATTACTTATAGTAATAAAATGTACTTTGAATTTAAAAATAAATACTTTTTTAAATTAAATTGTATTTTATTTATTTTAATTCATATAAAAACACCATTATTAATATTGTTCATACTTGGGATTAGTGGTGATAATAATAAAAAAGACTTAAATTATTATTAATTATTAGTTGTTATGTGAAATTAAGAATTACATTACAATGTAAAAAAATAAATAATGATGGTTAAAATTAAATAAAAAGGAAAACAACTTATTAGATAAAATTAATGATATACACACAATGTCTATTAATCATTTTAAGCATCGTTTGAACCACAAATAAACATTTTTCCCCTCTTAATAAAAGTATTTCCCCCTAAATGTTATTGTGCTTGTTTATTGTGTCAGTAAAAGCGTCCTTGAGAATGAAATATTAAACTGGGTCCTCAGAAAATGTAATTTAATTTTACATTTGCAGTTTGCAGCACAATGCGTTCATTGTCTTTGTTTTTTCCTCATTTTAAAATTACTTTACTCACAATGCTCTTGTGTTTTAGTCAGTTGAGGCAGCGTTCTTGTTTTCACGCTTGCCGTGCCCAGCAGATTTGTGTGACAGAAAACATGTTTGTATTATTAGCTCTGCCGTCATAAAGAGGGTTTCTGACATGAGTTAGGATTACATGCTACGATTTGCTCTGTGCTACTGAACATGCCTGAGGGAAGCTCCCATTCACACACAGAGGAGCTGAAGGAAGCGCAGCACAAGAAACGGGAATAATTACACATAAACAGACATTCGCCTTTCAATCTGACTAAATTACAACTTGCTGAGACACATTGTGAGCGCTGAAATAGAGGGGATTTCCTCTGCAAATTGCTTTGTGCGCATTTGTAAGAATCTTCTGAGCTGAAATGCATCTCATAAGAACCTAAAGTTAATGTTTCAGATGGAGAATGACTTAAGACAACTTACTGATCAACTTATTACTCATTTTAGCTGATTTTTTCTACTTATTCATCTGGTTTTAGCTGGTTGTTAGCTGTTTTAACAAACAACATGCTAATTGCGCTAGAAACATGATGACAAGCTAATCACGCTAAAACATGTTGGTAACATGCTAATAATGCTAAAAACATGCTAGCAACATGATAATCATGTTAACACCATGTTAATAATGCTAAAACAACATTTTAATGCTAATTGTGCTAAAAACATGATAGCAACATGCAAATCATGTTGAAATCATGCTATCAACATGCTAATCATGTTAGAAACATGCTAACATACTGTTAATACTGCTAAAACAAGCTAGCAACATGCTAATAATGCTAAAAACATGCTAGCAACATGATAATCATGTTAACACCATGTTAATAATGCTAAAACAACATTTTAACGTTAATCGTGCTAAAAACATGCTCGCAACATGCAAATCATGTTGAAATCATGCTATCAACATGCTACTCATGTTAGAAACATGCTAACATACTGTTAATACTGCTAAAACAAGTCAGCAAATGCTAATAATGCTAAAAACATGCTAGTAGCATGTTAATAACAATATTAATATGCTAACAAAGTTAAAAACATGCTATCAACATGCTAATCAATTTATAAACATGGTAGCTTTTATGCTGGCCCTTTGCTGATTAATGCTGGCCCTTTGCTGGTTAATGCTGGCCCTTTGCTGGTTAATGCTGGCCCTTTGCTGGTTTATGCTGTTCCTTTGCTGGTTAATGCTGGTCTTTTGCTGGTTAATGCTGGTCCTTTGCTGGTTAATGCTGGTCCTTTGCTGGTTAATGCTGGTCCTTTGCTGGTTTATGCTGGTCCTTTGCTGGTTTATGCTGGTCCTTTGCTGGTTAATGCTGGTCCTTTGCTGGTTAATGCTGGTCCTTTGCTGGTTAATGCTGGTCCTTTGCTGGTTAATGCTGGTCTTTTGCTGGTTAATGCTGGTCCTTTGCTGGTTAATGCTGGTCCTTTGCTGGTTAATGCTGGTCTTTTGCTGGTTAATGCTGGTCCTTTGCTGGTTAATGCTGGTCCTTTGCTGGTTAATGCTGGTCCTTTGCTGGTTTATGCTGGTCCTTTGCTGGTTTATGCTGGTCCTTTGCTGGTTAATGCTGGTTCTTTGCTGGTTAATGCTGGTCCTTTGCTGGTTTATGCTGGTCCTTTGCTGGTTAATGCTGGTCTTTTGCTGGTTAATGCTGGTCCTTTGCTGGTTAATGCTGGTCCTTTGCTGGTTAATGCTGGTCTTTTGCTGGTTAATGCTGGTCTTTTGCTGGTTAATGCTGGTCCTTTGCTGGTTAATGCTGGTCTTTTGCTGGTTAATGCTGGTCCTTTGCTGGTTAATGCTGGTCTTTTGCTGGTAAATGCTGGTCTTTTGCTGGTTAATGCTGGTCCTTTGCTGGTTAATGCTGGTCTTTTGCTAATTAATGCTGGTCCTTTGCTGGTTAATGCTGGTCCTTTGCTGGTTAATGCTGGTCTTTTGCTGGTTAATGCTGGTCCTTTGCTGGTTAATGCTGGTCTTTTGCTGGTTAATGCTGGTCCTTTGCTGGTTAATGCTGGCCCTTTTCTGGTAGCATTTTCAAAATGCTAAAACATACTCGCAACATGCCAGTCATGCTAACAACATGCTAATGAATTTATAAACATGGTAGCTTTTATGCTGGCCCTTTGCTGGTTAATGCTGGTCCTTTGCTGGTTAATGCTGGCCCTTTTCTGGTAGCATTTTCAAAATGCTAAAACATACTAGCAACATGCCAGTCATGCTAACAACATGCTAATCAATTTATAAACATGGTAGCTTTTATGCTGGTCCTTTGCTGGTTAATGCTGGTCCTTTGCTGGTTAATGCTGGCCCTTTTCTGGTAGCATTTTCAAAATGCTAAAACATACTAGCAACATGCCAGTCATGCTAACAACATGCTAATCAATTTATAAACATGGTAGCTTTTATGCTGGCTCTTTGCTGGTCTTTTGCTGGTTAATGCTGGTCCTTTGCTGGTTAATGCTTGTCTTTTGCTGGTTAATGCTGGTCCTTTGCTGGTTAATGCTGGTCCTAAACCATCTTAGGACCAGCATAAACCAGCAAAGGACCGGCATAAACCAGCTAAAACCAGCATCCCGGCACCAAAACATACCTAACCAGCATATGCTGTTTTTTTTCAGCAGGGGGTGTATTAGAGATGCATAATGTTAATCATTTCTCTAAAATACAGGATATATTTTAGTCTTTTGTAGGATTTTTCTGATGGGTCTATCTAACACAAAAAATGAGTCTCTGTATGTGTTTTTTCTCTGTGTCTCTGTATGTGTTTTTTGTTCTCTTTTCTTTCCCCTCAATTTTCTTGTAGAGGGTGAGAGCAATTAAAATGTGACAGGCCAGTGTCAGTGCAGCAGTCCCTTCTCCCTCTGAGGCAGTGACAGGGCCGAGACCCAGAGATGAACTGCTCTTAAATTACACTTTTATCAGTGCTGACGTCTTTCATAATTAATCTTCATGCCCACAATTGTCACCAGTTGCCATTTTTTTCACCTACAGATGAGTTGTAGATGGGGTCACGATGGTACGCTGGAATTTCCCGTTACCAAAGGCCTATTAAAACACAACCCGGTGGTGTTTTTTTCTTTCTTCTGGACGACAGAATGACATTCACAAAGCATTCAGCTGTAGAGATAATTCAGATGAAGTAGAATAATCTGTAGGGCACAATGTAGCATGACTTGATTTTGTCCACTGGAATTTGATTTGATTGTTAAATGTTAGGCTGTCATCATATTATTAGTAGATTTTGTAAGGCAGGCATTTTTTCTGTCTCTGTATCTTTAATGTATTGAATTTATTTATAGCCTATATATATATATATATATATATATATATATATATATATATATATATATATTTCCCCCTAATATACCTAAAATTATGAAAATTAAACATAAAACCAAATTAGTCAAAGAAATAATTTTAAAAACTATTTGGTACTTAAAAAAAAAGGTAACGTTTTAGGGAACATTATATATTAAAAATGTATAGTGAGAGAGATTTTATACATATTCAATTTCAGAAAACAAAAAAAATTAAAAAAATTATACATTTTATTTAATTTACTACATATATTATATTAAAATATAACTTAAATGATGAATATATGAAAGAACTACATAAACAAAATTAGTAAAAAAAAAAAATGAAAAGAAATGTTAAAAAACGGATTTTAAGATAACGTCTCAGGGATTTTTTTACATTTTTAAAAATAAATAAATATATATAATAAAAATGTATATATATGTGCACTTTTAAACTTTTTAAACTAATATTACATTAATATTTTATAACATTATGAATATATGCATATTTTTGTAATATACTTATCATTTAAATGTATGCATAAATATTAAATGCTTATATATTTCCCCAAATATAGCTAAAATAACAAAAATGCTAAAAAAAAAAAAAATTAACTGCAAAACATAAAATTAGTGAAAAAAGTAAAAATAGTAAAAAAAAAATAATAGTAAAATTATAGTAAAAAGTAATAATAATGTTTTAATAATAATAATATTAATATATTTTAATAATAATAATATGTTAAGGTAATATTTCAAGTAACACTATATTTAAAAAAATAATATATATATATATATATATAATATATATATATATATATATATATATATAAATTTATAGTGAGAGAGATTTTATATATATATTCAATTTCAGAAAAAACTTTTTTTAAACTAATATTATATTATTTTAGAACATTACGCTTTTTTATATATTTATCATTTGAATATATTAATACATATTAAATGCCTTATATATATATATATATATATATATATATATATATATATATATATATAGGGGAGAGCGGGGCACAACCTAACACTTTTTGAATTTCGCGGTTTATGTAAATCCACGTGGGGTTCAGAGTACAATTTTTTATCCACGTTATTTTCACACTTGTCTAGTACAAATATATCGCTTTGTTTCATATTTACAGTGTATACGTTTTTCGTTATTTGCCTCAAAAGAAAGGAAGTGAAACGTGACAACATGCCCCATAGATGGGGTACATTGTAACATCTGAGGGGCACGTTGTAACACGACCATATGACAGCTTAAAATGTTATCTGATCGAATGAAATAAATATACACAACAAACTAAAATATTTTGTCAGTAAAATACATGTGTTAACTTTTACAAATGAAGTAATGACGTTTTTAAAAAAAATAAAAATAATCGAATTTTGGAGTTTGAAAATGAACACATCACAACAATGCTTTGAACGGCTTTGATCGCAACACACAGCTGTACACTATTTCAAAACAATGTGGACAGATAGATGAAACACATTTAGACATTCAGAGAAACACTCCTCTCCCTTCACACACAGCTCTCATAGAACACGACACACATAAACCAGCCAAAATGCTTTACATTACTTGAAATAATAACTTCTGAACATTAAACATTGATTGTCAGCCTTTATTCACCTGTTTCTTGAGGTATCTTATCAAAATCCTTAGAGGTAAATCGTGTAAACTGCACCGCTAATGTCACAGAATAGCAGAGTTTAATAACAGCGGGGAATATTGTAACACAGTGTTACATCTTTCCCCAGCTGCGCGACTGGAGTTTAAAACAGGTTAGTGTCTTCTGCTGGTTTGCGAAGCATTAATAAACCATCTAAACTGATAAATAACAAATTAGAGATTAAAATAATAGCAGATTTGTCTAATTTTAAATGAATATTAAAAACTGAAATGAAAAGTTTACTTCAGCCAGAAATGTACTTTTACTATGGTAAAATAAATATTCAGCGATATCTTCAAAAGGCTTTTGAATTATGGTGCTCTTTTTTTCTCTCTGCATAGTGTTGCTATGGCAACTAGTAAACACCGTAAATTTGGTTATGCTAGCATGTGTGGAAATATTTAAACCACGCGTGTTACAATTAACCCCGCGTTAGGTTGTGCCCCGCTCACCCCTATATATATATTAGGGATGCACCGATACCAATCGGTCGATAAAGCTTGCGCGTTTTGTCAGTAAAGCCGGTTCTGTAATCAGCGGTAAATGCCATCAGGTGAGTGATTTCACGTTGAGCCGTATATACTACACACAGCCGTTGTTTACCGACGAGCTGCGCATAGCAATACGCCTTATTCAGCCCGCGGCCATTTTGAATCGAAAACGAGGCTGTGGGGGATAGCAGTCCAGCAGCGTCCACTGTGGTGTACGGAAATGCCGATCGCATAACCGTAAAAAATAAAAAGCAAGACGTCATTATACAATTTCTCACAGGATAAAGAGCTCCAGAAAACGCGGATTGTTTGACGGACATATGATCTAACTTTCAGGTAACAATATTTCATTTATATAAGAAAATGTCTGTGGAAACTAGCCTGTTGGCTAACTGCTAATTTCTAATGTGAGCATGTTTATCTTCCTTTAAACACTTACACAGAGCTAAATGTTTTGTTTTGTTTTACTACAACAACTAAAACTAAATGTCCCTATTTTGTATATATTACAATAAATAAATGTTATCTTTTGATCGCTTTGCACAAAAATAAACTTTCTACCCACTGTTTTTTGTACGACTTAACATGTTTATCTTAATTTCACAATAAATGTCTGAAAGAGGCTTACGACCTAGCTGTAGGCTCTTAACACAAGTTATTAAGCATTTTAACCTATAATACATAATTTGAAAAATATATCTTTTTCACTTACGATCGCAAGGTTTTCCTTTCGTGAGTCCTTTGAGTCCAGGTAAACAGAGACGGAGTTGAACCCTCCTTAAGCTTCCTAATTCCAGTCAGTGTTTTTGAAAAACAATCCTGACTGAAATGTTTGGAACACACTCTTGTGTTCTTTGTAAGCTATACAAAATGAAGATATTTAGTTTAGTTGTTGTAGTAAAACATAACATTTTAGCTCTGCGTAAAAGTTTAAAGGAAGATAACCATGCTCACATTAGAAATTAGCCAACCGGCTAGTATAGAGTTATTTTCTTAAATAAATGCACTATTGTTACCTGAAAGTTAGGTCCTATGTCCCGTCGAACTTTAATAATCCACGTTTTCTGAAGTCCTTTGTCCTGTGGAAACTTGTGAAACGAAATATTCTCTTTATTTTTACGACTAAACGACCTACATCCCGATACGCAACAATACGCCATAGTGGACGCTGCTGGACTGCTATCCCTCACAGCCTCGTTTTCGATTCAAAATGGCCGCGGGCTGAATAAGGCGTATGTTCATTATCAGTGTGAATGTGCGCAGCTCATCTGTAAACAACGGCTGTGTGTAGTATATACGGCTCAACGTGAAATCACTCACCTGATGGCATTTACCGCTGATTACAGAACCGGCTTTACTGACAAAACGCGCAAGTTATCGACCGATACATATCGTGCATCCCTAATATATATATATATATATATATATATATATATATATATATATGTATGTATATGCACTTTTTTAAAAACATTTTAAACTTTAATTAAATCTTTACTATTTTACAGTATTATGAACACACATACACACTATTTATTACTATTTTAATATATGTATTATTTTTATATATTCATAAATATGCAGTGTTTTATATATATATATGTATGTAGAGAGAGAGAGAGAGATTAATAAATTAATTCATTAATACATAAATAAATGTGTGTGTGTCCCACGAGGAAACAAACTTATTAATTATACAGAATGAATGAGAAAAAATTAAATGCAGAAAGTTTTCTCTGAGGGGTAGGTTTAGATAGGGTTAGAGTAAGTGTGTGTGTGTGTGTGTGTGTGTGTGTGTGTGTGTGTAAAGATTGTAAATTTGTAGAAGACTAGCAATATGTAGGTAGCACTGAGGTAGCAATATTTTTTCTCTGTTAGGTTGAACAATGAACAGTGCATCCATTTATAAACAATAACAGGGTGTTTTATCCCTGTCTCTTTTTATACATGAAATGTGATGCATTCTGTCAGTTTCTCTGCTCTGCTGCCGAATGCGAGAGCGTGTTGAAGTCGTCAGCCGTGGCGACTCCAGTGTAACACTTGTTCTCTGGCTGGATATGAACCAGCGGTTTTCTGCTAATCCCTGTGGTTGTGTCTGGAGCTCGAAGGAGGATTTGTGCTGTCAGACGTCCTCCGTGGCCAGGACTCCATGCTGACACTCGCAGCCCTGTCCGGACACAGTTATTAGGGGAAGAGTGTGTATATGCAGTGTCCAAATTAAGCTCCAGCAAACCCGTGGCCGGCGGTCTGTTGTGCCGTGGCCTGACAAAAGCCAGCAGCAGAAATCCATAAAGATTTTACAGACGCCCTACCGCATGCAGACGCTGCCATCCGTGAAACCCAGGAACGTTTGTGACTATTTGTTTTCCACTTTAACACCCCATTCAGGTCTTGGAAATAGTGAGGGATAATTGGGTGTTTCTTCAGCAATGGGTGCATTTTAAGGTCCCAGGGGTTTATTAAAAATAATTGTAACTATTGTAACTAATTGGATAACTTTATTAGTATTCTGTTTGTTATGAAACTGAGTATTATAGATTTTATTGTTATTCTTTTTTTTTTACATTAAAACTTCAATCAATCTTAAAAATATTAAATATTTAAAAATATTTATTTTATTCTTTTTGTGATGAATTTCATAACTGATCACAGAAATAAAATTTATATTTTAAAATAATAATAAAAAAATATGATTAAAAGCAATTGCAGTATTTATTATTGTATGGATTTAAAAAAAATAAATATAACTGTTCCTGTATTGTAGTAGTTGAAACAAAATGTCAGACCAATTCCAACCAATTTAATAACTAATACTTTTGTCATTTGTAAAGTTGTGTTAAAAGTTAGTGTAATAAGTGATACAGCAGCATTAGGGAAGAGCTTGAGATTTATGTAATTTTAATTTGCATAATTTACAAAAACCTGTTATGTTGCAAATTATGCAAAAATAAAGATTTTGATTTGTTTTATTATTTATTCATGTTTATTTATTTGTTTGTTTATTCTGTACATATATATTTAATTTATTATACATTTATTATACACTTTATTATATATTTTATTTTGCATAATTTCCAACAACCTGTTATTTTGTCAAATTTTGCAAAAAGAAAGAACATCTTTATTTGTTTGATTATTCATTGTTATTTATTTATTCATTCTGTACACATATATTTAATTTATTATATAGTTTAATATAAACATTAATTTGCATCGTTTCCAACAACCTTGCTGTTTTGTCAAATTATGCAAAAAGAAAGAAAATTTTTATTTGTTTTATTATTTTTCCATGTTTAATTATTTATTTAATAATGTATTATAAATTTTATTATAAATTTGAATTTACATAATTTTTAACAACCTGCTGCTTTGTCAAATTATGCAAAAAGAAATAACATTTTATTTGTTTTATTGTTTGTCCATATTTATTTATTTATTCATTTATTCTGTACATATATATTTTATTAATTATAAATTTTAAATTTATTATAAATTTTAATGTGCATATATATATATATATATATATATATATAATTTATTATACATTTTAATTTGCATCATTTCCAACAACCTGTTGTTTTGTCAATTTATGCAAAAAGAAAGTCCATTTTTATTTATTTATTTGTTTGTTGGTTGGTTTGTCAGTTTGTTTATTCTGTACAATATATTTAATTTATTAAACTACACTACCGTTCAAAAGTTTGGGGTCAGTACATTTTTATTGTTTCTTTTTTCTTTTTTTCTTTTTTTTAAGAAATTAATACTTTTATTCACCAAGGATGTATTAAGTTAATAATTAAAAGTTTATTAAAAGTTAATAATAAATCATTTACATTGTTATAAAATATTTATATTTTGAATAAACACTGTACTTTTTAAACTTGTTATTCGTGAAAGAATCCTGAAAAAAAAAATCACAGGTTCCAAAAAATATTTGGCAGCACAACTGTTGATATTATCCGACATTGATCATTCTAATAATAAATCAGCATATTAGAATGATTTCTGAAGGATCATGTGACACTTAAGACTGGAGTAACAGCTGATAAAAATTCAGCTTTTCATCACAGGAATAAATTCTATTTTAAAGTATGTTCAAATAAAAAACATTATTTTATATTGTAAAATCATTTTGCAATATTACTGTTTTTCTGTATTTTTAATCAAATAAATG
>NC_133381.1:9093590-9170411 GCF_049309525.1 Garra rufa
ATAATACAAAGTTAATGTCTTGTCAAAGTAAATAGTCATGCAAGACTGTTAATAATTACAGTAACAAAATCTATAGTTTCATTTAGCAGAATTCCTTTCAGCCAGATATAAGAAAATAAATATCTTGTGTATATGGTTTGCCTAATAGCAATAATAGGTTATGTTATGTGTAAATTCAGCAAATCCTATTTAATACAGCCAACATTAACATGTCTATGCAGGATGTATGATTTGAGACACACATGTGACATCCTCCTCAGCCTCTGTAATCACTAGTATTGTCTCCTCTTTTGTTCAGGTAAAGGTGAAAATGGTAGATCTAATTCCACTGTTTTGAACTGCCATTAGATTATTACTATGATGTTGCGCTCATTTAAGGTTGCTTTAGACACCCAGTCCTCAGCAGCACAATCTAATCTATATATAGACTTCTGTAAGCTATTATCACTTCTCATGTGCCTGAGATGGTCTACAAAGGAGCCTAAGATGACAGGAAGCTTTTGTAGCTTCAGTAGAGGAAATTAGCACAATTATGTTGGTTTCAGACATCTGGCCCAGGTCACTATGTGTGTGTGATTATATAATTCATGGACTGGTCAATGTTACAGACATAATGCATGCTCAAGTCACATAAAGGTGAGCTTTTTATATAAAAAAAAAACGTCAGGTCTAAACAATATTACATTTTGAAAATCTTTTATTAACAAGCATTGTCATAATAATGGCAACTGAAAATCTGAACTCTGCATTCTGAACTGTGATTAGTCTTCTTTACTGCACATATGTGCATAGAGAAACTTGAAAGGTCTATTATCTTTCTATTATATTTCACCTTTTATACAGTGAACTGGCGACACAACCATGTTATTTAGTATAACAAATCTTGTGCACTAGTGAAGACAAATAGCATAAAATGGTGCAGAACTAATGTTGACTACACTAGTTATACATACAAAAAAAATTAACTTTCCTTAACATTCATATACATTTTGATGTACTCAATGTCTTTAATTTCTTATATTTAAGTAAATAAATATTTATACTTGATGAATAAAATGTTATATTTATTGAATAAAAGTTTATTTATTGGATTGAAAATGATTAAATCATAAAATTAAAATAAATAAATAAATATTTATACACTATGTATCTGGGTACTTGACATATGAAATGTCTATTTAAATCAAATTAAATACAATTTTTATACAATATGTATCTGGAAACTTGACATATAAAATGTCTACTGAATTAAATTACTAAATTAATATTGATACACTATGTTTCTTGATACTTGACGTAAAATGTCTATTAAATTAAATTAAATTAAATTAAATATTTATACACTGTATCTGGATACTTGACATATAAAATGTCTACTGAATTAAAATTCAATAAAATTGCATTAAATTAAAAACAATTATACACTATATATCTTGATAATTGACATTAAATCTCTAATAAATTAAAATTATTAAATTAGATTAAAATCATACACTATGTTTCCGTATAATAAAAAAATATATATATATTTATACACTATGTATCTGGGTACTTGACATATGAAATGTCTATTTAAATCAAATTAAATACAATTTTTATACAATATGTATCTGGAAACTTGACATAAAATGTCTACTGAATTAAATTACTAAATTAATATTGATACACTATGTTTCTTGATACTTGACGTAAAATGTCTATTAAATTAAATTAAATTAAAAAATTAAATTAAATATTTATAGACTGTATCTGGATACTTGACATATAAAATGTCTATTGAATTAAAATTAAATTAAATTGCATTAAATTAAAAACAATTATACACTATATATCTTGATAATTGACATTAAATCTCTAATAAATTAAAATTATTAAATTAGATTAAAAGCATACACTATGTTTCCGGATAATTAAAAAAAATAATTAATATTTATACACTATGTATCTGGATACTTGACAAAAAAATGTAAATTAAATTAAATTACATTTTTATAAACTATGTATCTGGATACTTAACATAAAATGTCTACTGAATTAAAATTACATTAAATTAAATTAAAACATTTATACACTATATATCTGGATACTTGACATTAAATCTCTAATGAATTAAAATAATGAAATGAAATAAAAATTAATACACTATGTTTCTGTATAATTAAAATTAATTTAATTAAATTTAATTAATAGTTATACACTATATATCTGGATACTTGACATATTAAATGTCATTTGAATTAAATTATATTCAATTAATACACTGCATCTGGATAATTAAAAGCAATGTAATGAAATTAAATGAAATTTATACACTTATACACAAATTAAATAACATTACATTTTTATACACTGTATCTGGATACTTGACATAAAATGTCTATTGAATTAAAATTAATTAAATTAAATAATTATACACTATGTATCTGGATACTTAACATAAAATGCCAATTAAATTACATTTTTTACAAACAAACAAAGTATCTGGATATTTGACATTAAATGTGTTTTGCCATGGAAATTTATTCAAATGTCCATTTATTTAAAATATTAAATCATAAAATTACATTTAAATAAAAAACAGCTATTTATATAATTAATTATTTACTTAAATAAAATAAATAAATATGCATAGTTCTATTGATTTGTTTAATTTTATTTAATTAAAACGAAATGATTAAAATCATAAATTAATCCAATTTAACCAATTAATTAAAACCTTTTTTTTTGTTGCCATTTTTGCAGCTATCAACGATGTTACACATCAAAATGGTTTACAAAAAATATTAACTGCATGCAACACATTTTGTATGCAAAACCTGTATGCAAATATCTGTGATTGTTGTAAATTGTGGTACAGGAATCCAGAGTCTATAAATATGCACTTAAATGTCAATATGTGAAGAGTGGAGCTAGATGTGCATGTACATGTGCCACTCCTGTACATGTGTGTGTGTGTGTGTGCTGTAGTGTTTCATAATACATGGTGATTTAAGGCCTTCTGTTTGTTTCCCCGTGATAAACTGCTGCCCAACGCCATGAAAATTACCCTCATCCATCTTGCGGTGTGGCAAAGCTTTGCAACGATGCAAAATGGAGCTGCGTAAAATGACCCTCAGTCACAGTGTCTGTGTTAAATATAGAGCCTCATTCACTTCTTCATTTACCAAAAAACTCATTAAGCACAGGCTGACAGACTGCTGTCCACCAGCATCCACCGCTCGACTGTTCAAACAAACACGAGTCACAAGGGGATGCTGGGAGCGAATGATATTGCAGTGTCAGGTTGGGGTTAAAGGTGTTGCTAAATGTGTATAGATGAGGGCAATTACTCAAAATCTCAATATGTTTGTGGATTTAGTAAAACTATTGGGACATGCCACCGTGTCGAAAAATATCGCCTCTTGATACCAGAGACCCTTCTGTGTTGATATACACGTTATCATGTAAGTAAATTTACTATTACATTCATTACTTTCACTATTACTAATGAACTTATTTAAAAAAGTAAATATATTAATTAATTAATAAATATATTTTATTATATTAATATGTATTAATTTATAATATAATTTATTAATTTATAATATTAATATTCATTAATATAAATAATAAATTTACATAATTTTAAAATAAATAAATACATATTTATACACTTTGTTTCTGTACACTATGTATCAGTATGTAACAAAATGTCTATTGAATTCAAATGAATTAAAGTAAATTATTAAATTACATTAAATATTTATGCACTGTATCTGGATACTTGACATATAAAATGTCTATTGAATAAAAAATACTAAATAAATAAAAAATAAATAAATGAATGCATCAAATTAAATTAATAAGTTAAATAAATTACTTTTTTAATGAATTTATTAAGTGAAATTAAATTAAATTACATTAAATTCTAAATAAAATATCAATGCACTGTATAGTTCACATACAAAATGTCTAATAAATTAACTTAAATTATTAAATTAAATTACATTTTTAAAATAATTAATAATTAATTAAATTAAAAAAATAAATAAAATACATTTTAAATTAAATATTAATGCACTACAAATCTGGATATTTGACATATAAAATGTCAACTGAATTAAAAGTTAATTAAAATATTTATACACTATGTATAACACGGATACTTGACATATAAAATGTAAATTAAATTAAATTAAATTAAAATAAATTTTTATACACTATGTATCTGGATACTATTATTAGTAACATTATTATTTGTATATTATATTATATTATATTATATTATATTATATTATATTATATTATATTATATTATATTATATTATACTAGTCTCTTGGTACCAAATTTTATAAAAAAATGTAATTAAAAATAAAATACTAAAATCAAATAAAACTATATTTAAATATATTATTTATATACATTTAAATAATTAAATTATATTATATTACACTACATTATACTAGTCTCTTGGAACCAAATTTTATTTATTTATTTAGTTTTTAAAATAAAATGTTAAAATGTAATTTAATAAAAAAAAATATTTAATTATTTATTTAAAATAATGTTATTAAATTCTAATTAAATTAAATGTAAATATATTTATATAAATTTTAATATTTCACTACTGAGGAAAAAAAGCTCCTTGATACAAAACCTCAAAATTCACTATTACTGTCAGGTTTATTTAGCCATCTTATTCATTTTATTTTTACTATGCAGCATGGAAGAATGCATTTTCGCATACAGTACTAGCTAAAATAGCATGCACAAATGCATACTTCAAAATTTCAGTATACCGTTTGAGTACTTCTGGCATACTATTTTCAATACACTACTCTTGCACTCTGTATGGCTACTATGCAAAATGCTATTCAGCATGGGTCTTTCCACATGCAACATCCTGCATGGTCAGAGCTGGGAATAAATGGCCCACACCGGCTAAATGAGGTTATTTAACTCCAAACGTGGCTGGATATCCTCCACGGGGGCCAGTACTCCTACGGGGACCTCATGCATGCCAGCAGTCACATATAGGGCTCTGGAACAGTGTAAATAATTCACAGTAATAGTCTCGGTGTGTCTAAGACAGGCTGCCGTGACTGGATGAAATATTACGCCAAACATAATTAAGCCATCAGTGCACTTGGTGAACTGGGGGTTGTTTGTTGTCTTCCTGTCAGGTCATGTGATTGGAGAGGTGATTGCTTTGTGATGACCTGAGTTTTCAAAAAAAAAAAAAAATACTGATTGGGTGATTTTAGCCTAATGTATGTACAATCAAGCCTAGTCGAGGTTTACTTTGGTTTACAACCAAATGCATTTTCTTTGTGACCTTGGTGCATGCAAGTACAATAAAACAGGCAGAAAGAAATAGATCATTATATACAATAAAAAACAAACAATACATATGATCAATTAAATTCAATTAAATTAAATTCATTTAATATTTCATAAATTAATACATAAATAAATATATAACTGTTTTATAAATTCATAAATTAACTAATAATTAATACTCCATTTTATTTATAACTAAACTGTATTAATTAACAAATACATTTTCTAAATGCTATTTATATTTTATTTAATAATTAATTAATAAATTAATACATAAATTTAGTTTAAAAAGAATAAATTAATAAATAAGAATCCATTTCATTTATAAATAAATTGTATTCATAAACATTTACATTTTCTAAATAATATTTATATTTCATTCATAATAAATAAATAAATAAATAAATAAATACAGTCCACAATGCCATATTACAAGAGGAATGGGGAAAATAGGAAACAGGATTGAAAAAAAAACTTCCATTGAACCATATCTTAATTTTTTCTAATTTGTATTTCTTTATATTTTATTCATTTAATATTTAAGAAATAAATAAATAAATGTTTTACGAATATACACTGTATCTAATAATCCATTTTATTTATAAATAAACAGCATTCATAAACAAATACATTTTGTAAATAATATTTATATTTTATTCATTTAATACAAACAAACAAATAAGGTCCGCAATGTCATGCTATAAGAAGAGGGGGGATAAAATTTTAAAATAGATTAAAAAAATAAATAAAATTCCATTGAACCATATCTTAATCTCTAATTTGTATTTTTGCGTTAACATTTTTTAAAAAGTTTGTATGGAAATGTAAAACAACAAGAGAATTTGATTAAATAGTTAAATAAATTAAATTAAACTTTTAAAAATTATTTACATTTTGCTTATTTTTTAAAAATAAAAATATAATACATTTTTATATAACATAATTGAATATAATGCAACATATGCATTTGGTCCATGGCTCTTAATTAAGTTTGATTTTTGGCCCTTCATATTAAAAAGTTTGGGTGCCTCTGAAATAAATAAACAAATAAATTAATAAATGGCCTTTATAGTTTAACTTTTTTTTTAAGATTTATTTTTGCCTCTATTTTGATAGGATAGTAGATGACAGGAAGTGAAGGAGTAATGATAAAAACTCAAGGCTAGGTACTAAAAGGTCGATTGTTTGATCCCACACCATCACCACTATGGCCCCAGAAATCATCCTTGTAATTGGTTTCTAGACACTTTTCTATGGTAATTATTGCTTGAAAGTCTCTAAAACAAAATCCTAACTCCATGGCAATAAACGAATAACGCTACATAAATAAAGACTGTTATATTGTGACTCTAAGATGAATATGTAGGGTATTATATTTCAAATTAAGTTAAGCAGCGTAGCGTATCTTCTCACTATAGTCAAGAACAGCAGATCAATCAAATGAGGGAGTAATATATTAGTTAGGCGAGGCAGGCTTACACATGTGCGTTGATTTAATTAAACTGCTTTACCGCAGTCTATAAACAGAATTAGCACATAAATGCAATCAATCAATGTGGTTAAATGTGAAAAAATTGTATTTAAAGATCATGCATAATTGCACAAAGCACATTAAAATAACAGACTGGTATTGAAACCTCATGGCTGCATGTAAAACAATGCTGCAGTTACAAGTGTTTGTTTTATCATGCACCAAAAATTGAGTCTGAGCTCGCTTTCAGCATGTTAAAAAAATGATTTGTGCATATGCAATCAAAAACTTGCCATGCTTTCATATTAAAAATTCAGCTTGTCATGTGTTAGTTGACCTCTCTATAGCCATTATAGTCTATGCATGCTTATTAGATTTGTAAACACTAAATAATTCATGGTGGATATTTCAGCATAAGCAAACAAGTCAGGTCTGTTCTAGCAGCTCACAAATTGCCATCACAAATTAATTAAGTACAGGTCAACATCAGACTCAGAGCTATTCAACAACTAGGTATTATACTCAGAATGATCAGGCTCAAATAAATCGGGTTTGAATGAGCAAATAGCAGACAAAAAGATGAAAGATGGTCTAACAATGTAACAGGATAGAAAGAGAGCAGGATTTTCATGCATGTTGAATAAATACGCACATGTAACACAAGTCAAACCATATACTGTAAAAAAACACTGCAAGTAAAAAAATGTCCCTAAAAAGTTTGCAATGAAACAGGTGCAGCTATTTGTGATTATTTTTTTTTACTATGAACTATATAGAAAAGTGAAATATGAAAAATTCAAAAAGTAAAAAAAAAGTCTGTAACCCTACAATTTGTAATAACAAAAAAAAAAATCAAAGTTAAAAATACAATGCAAAACAATAAATAAAAAACTATAAATAAATAAATAAAAATAATTAATTATTAATTACTCAATTAATTAAAGACTAAAATAAATAAATGAATTTGAATGAATGAATGAATGAATGAATGGATTTCTAAATAAAATAATAAATTAATAAATAAGTAAAGGAATGAATGAATAAATAAAGAAAGAAAGAAAAAAAAATTATAAATGAATATAGACAAGACTAAATGTGTAACTCTACAACTTGTTATAGCAAGTTGTTAAAAATACAATGCAAAACAATAAAAAAAAATACAAAATGAATGAATTAATTAACTCAAATAAATGAATAAATACATGAATGAATTTCTAAATGAAGGAATAAATAAATAAATAAATTATTTAATACAATAATTAATTAACTTGTAATAGCAAATAAAATAAAATCAAAATTAAAAATACAATGCAAAACAATAAATAAATGGATTAGTGCATTAATAAATTACTAAATAAAAATGAGTAACTCTACAACTTGTAATATAAAAAAAAATTAATTAATTAATTAATTAATAAACAAATACATTAATAAATTTATAAATAAATGAATGAATAAATATATTAATTAATACAATTAATGAATAAATGGCTAAATAAAAAACCTCTTTTAATAGCAAATAAAAAATAAATAAAATTAAATAAAAATTAAAAATAGTGCAAAACATTAAATAAAAATAAATAAATGGATCAGTGCATTAATTAATTAATAAATAAATGACTAAATAAAAATGTCCGTGTAACTCTACAACTTGTAATATAAAATTAAATAAAAATTAAAAACAAAATTAAAGTAAAGTTAAACCAAGCTAAAACTATAAATAAACAAATAAATAAATAATTCAAAAGTTAATTAAAGTAAAAAATAAATAAATACAGGAAAGAATGAATGAATGAATGAATAAATGGATTTATCGATAAATAAATAAATGACTAAATGGCTAAATATGCACAGAAATAAATGAATGATGGAAACAATACATTAATTATTGAACGAACAAACAAACAGGAGTAAGTGAATGTCTAAATAATTGGCCAAATCGCTAAATGACTAACTGACCAAGTAACAAATAAACAAACAAACAAATTACATGCAAATCTGACAAATGCAATACTAGCTCAAAGCCATATAGCAATTATCAATTTCTACAGAGGCTATAATCATTTGGTTGGATACAAATGCCTTTTCCCCCCTTTGATTCGCCCAGATTCTATTCATGTCGCACGTTCAAAACCTGCATATGTTCATCTTGGAAAATGAGCTGTGACTGTGGTCCACATTTTTTTTTCTACCTAGTAACAGGTAAACGTGGCATGAATAAATGAAATGAAGCAGATCTGGCCTTTCCAGCCCCCGACAGTCAGACAGATGGATTGCGTTGCTCGGCAACAGCCATCAAAAGCCTGCATCACCTCCGCCACCTCTCTGACTCGCGCTCCATCAAAGGAATATTCCGCTGACTTATCCACTGCGTTTCCCTGCGTCCTATACATGCTCCCTCATGAATGAACACTAATGCATAAACATTTGTAAAAGGAATGCAAGTGAATTAAAACACTGAAATCGCAAATGTCTACAAATATATTTGATAAAGTTTCAAGTTTCTTCCAACTGGTGTTGTAACCTTGCTTCTAGCATCACATGTTTTAGCCTCATCTTTCTGATGGAGCTTTGAACTCACTCTCAGCATCTGAACTCTATAGTGAAGGTCACCCTCTGTATATGTGTGTGATCTATCATATCAGCCATACTCTTGCATCTGTGCAGTGGTGATATATCACCCGCTGTTCACAGAACTACACTAATATAACAATGATCGATGCTCAAAAATAGTTTGCCTTCAGATTCACTGCATAAGCAAACAGTAATCAATAGGCCGCTTCACAAGGACAAAACAGACGGTATTGGGTTTTATCGGCATTTAGGATAAATGTGATTGAAAACATGTTATTCCTTGAGCACTTTACTCCATAGAGTCTCTATTCGAATTCTAATGGAGCACCTGTATAACGCTCCTGGAGAATCTGATGACATTTCTCAAAATGACAAGGACAAATTTGATTTGCTGGCTTTACAAAATTATAATACATATTAAGATTATATATTATTATAAAATATTTGCATATTTAGATCAACTTCACATTATTCTACTGCTTTCCCCCTCCTAAATCTATAGATGCCTGTTTCCACCACTGAATACAACAAAAAAAAAAAAGGTTATTGCGACTTTTTATCTCAAAATTGTGATATATAAACTTGCAATTCTAAGTTATAAAGTCAGAATTGCAAGATATAAACTCACAATTCTGACTTTTCTCACAAACGTGAACTTCTATCTCGCAATTCTCACTTTTTTCCACACAATTCAGACTTTTTTTTCTCAGAGTTTTGATATAACATTCCAGTTGCTCACAATTCAGACTTTTTTCGCTAATGTTTCTATCACAATTTCTCACAACTGCAAGATTATATCTCACAAATCTGACTTTTTTCCACACAATTCTGACTTTTTTCTCAGAATTGTGAGATAAACTCGCAATTGCGAGTTATAAAGTCAGAATTTGCAAGACATAAACTCACAACTCTGACATTTTGTGAGTTTCTGTCTCGCAATTCCAACATTTTTTCCACGCATTCTGACTTTTTTCTTTAGAAATGTGATCAAAATCAGAATTGCAAGATATAAACTCACAATTCTGACTTTTCTCACAAACGTGAGTTTCTCTCGCAATTCTCACTTTTTTCCACACAATTCAGAATTTTTTTTCTCAGAGTTTTGATATAACATTCCAGTTGCTCACAATTCTGACTTTTTTTTCGCAAATGAGTTTCTATCTCACAATTTCTCACAACTGTAAGATTATATCTCTTTTTTTTTCCACACAGTTCTGACTTTTTTTTTAAGAATTGCGAGATATAAACTTGCAATTGCAAGACATAAACTCACAATTCTGACGTTTTCGCTAATGTCTCTATATTGCAATTTTTTCACACAATTATGACTTTTTCCCTTATAACTGTGATCACCATTCAAACTTTTTTTCCTTAAGATTGAAAGTTTCTATCTCACAATTCTGATTTTTTTTCCACACAATTCTGACTTTTTTCTCAGAATTTTGATATAACATTCCAGTTGCTCACAATTCGGACTTTTTCGCTAATGTGAGTTTCTATCACAATTTCTCACAACTGCAAGATTATATCTCACAAATCTGACTTTTTTCCACACAATTCTGACTTTTTTCTCAGATTTGTGAGATAAACTCGCAATTGCGAGTTATAAAGTCAGAATTTGCAAGACATAAACTCACAACTCTGACATTTTGTGAGTTTCTGTCTCGCAATTCCAACATTTTTTCCACGCATTCTGACTTTTTTCTTTAGAAATGTGATCAAAATCAGAATTGCAAGATATAAACTCACAATTCTGACTTTTCTCACAAACGTGAGTTTCTCTCGCAATTCTCACTTTTTTCCACACAATTCAGACTTTTTTTTCTCAGAGTTTTGATATAACATTCCAGTTGCTCACAATTCTGACTTTTGTTTCGCAAATGAGTTTCTATCTCACAATTTCTCACAACTGTAAGATTATATCTCTTTTTTTTTCCACACAGTTCTGACTTTTTTTTTTAAGAATTGTGAGATATAAACTTGCAATTGCAAGACATAAACTCACAATTCTGACGTTTTCGCTAATGTCTCTATATTGCAATTTTTTTCACACAATTATGACTTTTTCCCTTATAACTGTGATCACCATTCAAACTTTTTTTTCCTTGCGATTGAAAGTTTCTATCTCACAATTCTGATTTTTTTTCCACACAATTCTGACTTTTTTCTCAGAATTTTGATATAACATTCCAGTTGCTCACAATTCGGACTTTTTCGCTAATGTGAGTTTCTATCATAATTTCTCACAACTGCAAGATTATATCTCACAAATCTGACTATTTTTCCACACAATTCTGACTTTTTTCTCAGATTTGTGAGATAAACTCGCAATTGCGAGTTATAAAGTCAGAATTTGCAAGACATAAACTCACAACTCTGACATTTTGTGAGTTTCTGTCTCGCAATTCCAACATTTTTTCCACGCATTCTGACTTTTTTCTTTAGAAATGTGATCAAAATCAGAATTGCAAGATATAAACTCACAATTCTGACTTTTCTCACAAACGTGAGTTTCTCTCGCAATTCTCACTTTTTTCCACACAATTCAGACTTTTTTTTCTCAGAGTTTTGATATAACATTCCAGTTGCTCACAATTCTGACTTTTGTTTCGCAAATGAGTTTCTATCTCACAATTTCTCACAACTGTAAGATTATATCTCTTTTTTTTTCCACACAGTTCTGACTTTTTTTTTTAAGAATTGTGAGATATAAACTTGCAATTGCAAGACATAAACTCACAATTCTGACGTTTTCGCTAATGTCTCTATATTGCAATTTTTTTCACACAATTATGACTTTTTCCCTTATAACTGTGATCACCATTCAAACTTTTTTTTCCTTGCGATTGAAAGTTTCTATCTCACAATTCTGATTTTTTTCCCACACAATTCTGACTTTTTTCTCAGAATTTTGATATAACATTCCAGTTGCTCACAATTCGGACTTTTTTTTCGCTAATGTGAGTTTCTATCACAATTTCTCACAACTGCAAGATTATATCTCACAAATCTGACTATTTTTCCACACAATTCTGACTTTTTTCTCAGAATTGTAAGATAAACTCGCAATTGCGAGTTATAAAGTCAGAATTTGCAAGACATAAACTCACAACTCTGACATTTTGTGAGTTTCTGTCTCGCAATTCCAACATTTTTTCCACGCATTCTGACTTTTTTTCTTTAGAAATGTGATCAAAATCAGAATTGCAAGATATAAACTCACAATTCTGACTTTTTTCTCAGAATTGCGAGTATATATCTTACAATTCTGATTTAATAACCCACAATTGCGTGTTAAAAAGTCAGAATTGCAAAGATATAAACTCTGAATTCTGAGAAAAAAAGTCAGAATTGTAAGTTTATATCTCGCAATTCTGACATTATTTCTCATAATTGCAACTTTATTTCTCAAAATTGCGACTTGTCTTGCAATTCTGACTTTATAACCCACAGTTGCAAGTTTATATCACGCAATTCTGAGAAAAAATCTGAACTGCGAGTTTGTATCTCACAATTCTGACTTCATTTCTCAGAATTGAAGTTTGTAATTCATAATTCTGAGAAAAAAGTCAGAATTTTTTCTCAAAATTGCGATTTTATTTCTTAAAATTGCGACTTTTTTCTCAAAATTGTGACTTTTATCTTGCAATTCTGACTTTATAACTTGCAGTTGCAAGTTTATATCATGTAATTCTGAGGAAAAAGTTGGATTTGCGAGTTTAAATATCACAATTCTGATCGCAATTCTGAGAAAATAAAAGTCAGAATTGTGAGATAAAATAACTTTTTTTAAATTCAGTGTCAGAAATGGGCTTCCACAAAAATCAGCACAGAAAAATCCAAAAAAAAAATTTGGTTATAACATTAAGGGAGAGGCAAACTTTTGCAGTTTCTGTACTGATTTGGGGGGAAAAACGAAGCTTACTTGCTGAGGTTTTTGAAAGTGTTCTGCTCAGCAAGAATGGATTTATTTACAGTAAAAACAGTAATATAGTATAAAACAGTAATAAGATATAAACTAAAATATTATTACAATTTAGCATAACTGTTTAGGAGTCCAGGAGAGAAAACACACGCAATAATAAATGCAGTCTTTCCACTATTGAGCAAAAAAACACACAGCACAGACGAGACTGAAATCCTGGATTAAAACATATAGACTGAGTCAAATGTCATGACAGCAATTAATCAAGCAGTTAATTTCCAAATAAGGATTCAAATAAGGGCTTCCACAAAAATCAGCACAGAAAATAAATAAATAAATTGGTTATAACATTAAGGGAGAGGCAAACTTTTGCAGTTTCTGTACTGATTTGGGGGGGGGGGGGGATGAATGTGTGATGAATTCACTTGTCATTTAGTTGACTCTTTCCTAAATAGCAATTCTAAGCAGACTAAATTTGTAAACCTCAAACAACACCCAAACAACAGACTTCAACAGTTTTCTCAAATGACTGCTTCCAACCACACAGACTGCTTTGGAAAAAAGTGCATCTGTTACTCCAGTGCCATAAACTTTACACCTCTCTGTGCTGATCTATTCATCGACTTTGACCTTTACGTTCAGCCCCAGGAGAAAAAACACACACAATAATAAATGCAGTCTATCCACTATTGAGCCAAAAAACACACAGCACAGACGAGACTGAAATCCTGGATTAAAACATATAGACGGAGTCAAATGTCACGACAGCAATTAATCAAGCAGTTAATTTCCATCTAATCATTAACAGTCAAATAAAGATTCTGACAAGTACTTTTCAAAGCGGATTAGAAGGATCGATTTTATTGGCTGTTTGTTGCTTTGCAAGAATGATTTTTGTTTTCTTTCATGCATGTAAAGTAACTAGCCTGTCTGATCAATATTAATGTCTTTCTGTTTTTTTAAACAGTGCATGCTTATGTGAAACAGGCCTTACAGAGTTAAAAAAACGTGAACGATTTTACTCCAGTTCATGAAAAGCCATTAAAACACCTAATGACACAGAATAAAATAACTCTTCTTTGACTCTTAAAAAATCGGTACAATCACCTGAACCGTATTTCTTCGGAAGTTATGTTTGGCATCAACGGAGCCATTTTACCGAGCCAAATGACAGTGTGTTTCTAATGGCGTATTTGTGTTTTTCATTCTAATCAGAAAGTCCCTCTGAGGGCCGTCAGGAGCGGCCAAAAATAAGAAGGTTTGAAGAGGAAAACATCTTTATGTTTGGGTAAAATCACACACACAGTGAACGGGATGGCTCCCTGTTGAGTGTGGATAATGACGGAGGTCTGCTTTTCCATTCTGCTCGATAATGACCACATTTATCACAGAGGACAAACTTTGAAAATGGTCCATCCGAGTGATCCTTTGAGTTTTGCAATGCACAGACACACACACACACACACACACACACACACACACACACACACACACACACACACAGTAAATGCATGATTTCTTTCTGCTATAACTCGCTTATAAACATAGAAATACGAATATTATAGGACAAGGCATTATATATGAACCATTTTAATTGTACTGGTTTAATGCTGGTCTAGATTACAGACAAAAAAAGCTACACTGAAAACAAAGCTATTGTGAAACCATTTTCATTCAGAAATTGCAAATAAATTTCACAAATGATTACAAAGAAACAGCCCAGATAAGAGTCTTACATTCATTCTTCCCCAGATGAATCTCATCTCGCTCCTATTCACTATTACAAGCATGTTTCCAATATAAATCACATTATTTTGAGTGACACAATGATGAAAAACAAGAAGGTAGCAAGTGTTGTGCAAAATTACAGCACATATATCTCAAATGCTTGAAATGAGTAGGATGTTTTTCTTAAAGAACTTAATGCTGAAAAATTGTAGAAAATTTTGAGTTTATATCTCAAAATTGTGACTTTAACTTAAAGGAGTAGTTCACTTTCAGAACAAAAATTTACAGATAATGTACTCACCCCCCTTGTCATCCAAGTTCATGTTTTTCTTTCTTCAGTCATAAGGAAATGATGTTTTTTGAGGAAAACATTTCAGGATTTCTCTCCATATAATGGACTTCTATGGTGCCCCTGAGTTTGAACTTCCAAAATGCAGCTTCAAATTGCTCTAAACGATCCCAGCTGAGGAAAAAAGGGTCTTATCTAGTGAAACGATCGGTTATTTTCTAAAAAAAAAAAATAGACAATTTATATACTTTTTAACCTCAAATGCTCATCTTGTTTAGCTCTGTGTGTACATTGTGTAGAGATTAAAAGGTATATAAATTGTAATTGTTTTTAGAAAATAACCAATCGTTTCGCTAGATAAGACCCTTCTTCTTCAGCTGGGATCATTTAGAGCCATTTGAAGCTGCATTTAAACTGCATTTTGGAAGTTCAAACTCAGGGGCATCATAGAAGTCCATTATATGGACAGAAATCCTGAAATGTTTTCCTCAAAAAACAATTTCTTTATGACTGAAGAAAGAAAGACATGAACATCTTGGATGACAAGGGGGTGAGTACATTATCTGTACATTTTTGTTCTGAAAGTGAAATACTCCTTTAACATGCAACTGTGAGTTATTAAGTCAGAATTGCGGGATCGTGAGATATAAACGTGCAATTCTGAGAACATATCTTTTTTCCCAGCAAAATTGGACTTTATAACTCGCAATTGCAAGTTTATATCTCACAATTCAAAAAAAGGGAAAAAAGTCAGAATTGTAAGTTTTTATCTTACAATTTATTATTAAAAAAAGGTCATCAGAAGTGTGAAAAATAAAGTCAGAATTGTGACTTTATATTTTGCAATTCTCTTAATTTTGCAATTGAGAGTTTATATCACGCAATTCTGAGAAAAAAGTCAGAATTGCGAGAAATAGTCAAAACTGTAAGATACAAACTTGCAATTATGAGAAAAAAGTCAGAATTGCGAGTTTTATTTATTCTGATTTTATTTCTCGCAATTGCTGATATCACACAATGACTTTATATTTTACCATTCTCTTTATAACTTGCAATTGCGAGTTTATATCTCGCAATTCTGAGAAAAAGACAGAATTCCGAGAAATAAAGTCAGAATTGCAACAAGCAACAGCAAGAAAAGGTCAGAATTGCTAATTTTTTATCTCTCAGTTCTGACTTTATTTCTTGCAATTGAGAGTTTATATTATGCAATTCTGAGAAAAAAGTCAGAATTGTGAGAAAAAAAGTCAGAATTGCGAGAAATAAAGTCAGAATTACGACACAAACTCAAAACTGCAACTAGCAACAGCGAGAAAAGGTCAGAATTGTTTTTACATTCAAAGTTTTTACCTCACAATTCTGACTTTATTTCTCACAATTGTTTATATCACGCAATTCTAAGAAAAAGGTCAGAATTGCGAGAAAAAAAGTCAGAATTGTGAGAAATAAAGTCAAAATTGTGACTTTATATCTTGCAACTCTCTTTATAACTCGCAATTGAGTTTATATCTCACAATTCTGAGAAGAAAAGGCAAAATTGTGACTTTATATCTTGCAATTCTATTATTTCTCAAAACTGTAACTTTATTTCTCAGAATTGCAAGTTTATATCTCACAATTTTGACTTTATTTCTCACAATTGAGACTTTGTATCTTGCAATTCTGACTTTATAACTCGCAATTCTGAGTTTGTATTGCAATTTTGAGAAAAGTCCAGATTGCGTGAAAAAAGTCAGAATTACGAGATACAAACTCAAAATTGCAACTAGCAACAGTGAGAAAAGGTCCGAATTTTAAGTTTTCACCTCACAATTCTTACTTTATCACAATTGTTTATATCACGCAATTTTAAGAAAAAGGTCAGAATTGCAAGAAAAAAAGTCAGAATTGTGACTTTATATCTATTACACAACACTTCATATACGGCCCTCAACATAACAGGGAGAGGCCTCAAAATGCACAGGACGCATGATGAGGAAAAAATAACACTAAACATGACCTGAATACTAACTAAAAAATACACAAATCTTCATATGTGATCCTGGACCACAAAGTAGCACGGGTATATTGACTTTTTTTTTTGACTCCTTTGACTTCTGATTCTCAGAATTGCGTCTATTTTTCGCAATTGCAAGTTTGTCTCGCAATGTTGACTTTATAACTCGCAATTGCGAGTTTGTAATGCAATTTTGAGAAAAAAGTCGGAATTGTGAGATAAAAGGTCTCAATTACCTTTTTTTATTTTATATTCAGTGACAGAAACAGGCTTCAGTAGTTTTCAGTATCGATCATAATAATAATAAATGCTTACTAATTTCTGTCGGTGGTATTATTTAAATACTAATATCATTAATGTTTCTAGAAATATATTCAAACTCAATTCAAAGACCAAATTCTTCAGTTTTCACAACACAAAACGGTAAAAATGACAATAACGAAACCTTGACTAACATCATAAGGGACTCCTCACATGTTTTCCCGCAACATTTTCTCTTTATTGCCAATAGCACCGTGTTTGAATAGCAATTGTGAGACATTGAAAGAGTGCACTGTGGCCATTTACACAATATTACCTCATAATTCATACATAAAGCCTTGATAGGTTGAGGAGTGATACTGCACAATGGAGCTAGTGACTTTGTAAGCTGGTGAAGGACAGAGAGAGACAGAGAGAGACAGAGAGAGAGAGAGAGAGAGAGAGAGAGAGAGAGAGAGAGAGAGAGAGAGAGAGAGAGAGAGAGAGAGAGAGAGAGAGAGAGAGAGAGAGAGGCAGAAACCCTTATTTCTGCTTGATGAAGCACACATACACCAGCTGCACAGAAAAGAAGCACCTCTTCCTCATACAGTGTGAAATTAAGCAAATAAGCAGAGAAGGCCCATGTCTGTCATGGATAAGTGTGTGTCTCAGTGTTAAGTGGGGGAAAAAGAGGCACATTTTGAATCAAAGCTGAATGCACAGAACATGTTAATGCTGTGTGACGTATAATATCTGCTGTATGTCTCTTTAGACATATTTAGTCTGGTGGGGCAATGTGAATAGTGATTTTGGGAGAGATGCTGGCTTTCAGCTCTTCAGCTTACACTTAAACACATGTGATGTGTATTTAAAGGCAGATGAAAGTGATTTTACCAGAGTATCAATATCAGCACTTGATATGTGGAACTGAAACAGGCTGTTTATGAAAGAAATATAACATTTCTCCTTTCATATTCCACAGAAAATATAAAGCCATATACGTTTGGAATGACATGAGAGTGAGCAAATAATCATAACATTTTAATTTTAGGCTGAACTATCTGTTCAAATCTACATTGAGTTACAAGATGGGGCTGCTTTCCGATAACTGGCTCTGAGTTGGATGAAAAAATATTCAAGAATGTATACTGTAAGGAGGAGGAACAGGACACAAACAGCTCCTGAGGACATGCACCCTCTCCACCAGATAACTGGAAAATTGTTTTCACCTGTGAGGTCAAGAAGTAATGTAAAGGGGAAAATCTATTACACAATAACTCCACATACGGCCCTCCAAAAAAACCTAGCGAGACTTCAAAATGCTCAAGACGTATTATGAGAGAAAATAACACTAAACATGACCTGAATACTAAAGTAAATACTATACTAAAGACTAAATACTTTGTGTAAAAAAAATACACAAATCATCTATTGGCAATACATTAACATGATTAGACCAAACCCATATGTGACCTTGGACCACTTTTTATGACTATTTTTAGAATTGCAAGTTTGTCACTCAATTTGGACTTTATAACTCGCAATTGTGAGTTTATATCAAGCAATTCAGATTTTTTTCCTAAAACTTGCAACTTTTTTTTTTTTTAGAATTGCAACTATTTCTTTGTTTTGCAATTTTGACTTTATAACTTGCAACTATGAGTTTATATCTCACAATTCTGACTTTTTTATCTCAAAATTGCGACTTTATATCTCAGAATTGCAACTATTTCTCAGAAGTGCAAGTTTGTCGCTCAATTTTGACTATTACTTGCAACGTGAGTTTATATCACGCAATTCTGAGAAAAAAAGTCAGAATTCTCAGTTCATATCTCGCAATTCTGACTTTTTTTCTCAAAATTGCGACTTTATGTCTTAGAATTGCAACTATTTTTGAGATTTGCAAGTTTGTCTCGCAATTTAGACTTTATAACTTGCAACTGAGAGTTTATATCACGCAATTCAAAGAAAAAAAGTCACAATTCTCTGTTTATATCTCACAAATATGACTTTATTTCTCAGAATTGCAAGTTTATCGCTCAATTTTGACTTTATAACTCGCAATTGTGAATTCTTATTTTTTCCCCAAAAATTGCTACTTTATTTCTTTAAATTGCAACTATTTCTCAGAATTGCAAGTTTTTCTCACAATTTGGACTTTATAACTTGCAACTGAGAGTTTATATCACGCAATTCTGTGAAAAAAAGTCAGAATTCTCAGTTTATATTAAACTTAAATCTGACTTTTTTCTCAAAATTATGACTTTATTTTCTTAGAATTGCACCCATTTCTCAGAATTGCACTCATTTGCTCAGTTTTGACTTTATAACTCACAACTGTAAGTTTATATTAAGCAATTCAGATTTTTTTTCTCAAGATTGCGACTTTATTTCTCAGAGTTGCGACTATTTCTCAGAAGTGCAAGTTTGTCGCTCAATTTTGACTTTATAACTCACAATTGTGAGTTTATATCACACAATTCTGTTTTTTTTTTCCCTAAAAATTGCAACTATTTCTCAGAATTGCAATTTTCTCACAATTTGGACTTTATAACTTGCAACTGTGAATTTGTATCACGCAATTTTGAGAAAAAAAGTCCAAATTCTCAGTTTATATCTTGCAATTCTGACATTTTTTCTTAAAATTGCGACTTTATTTTCTTAGAATTGCAACCATTTCTCAGAAGTGCAAGTTTGTTGCTCAATTTTGACTTTATAACTCGCAATTGTAAGTTTATATAAGGCAATTCTGATTTATTTTTCAAAAATTGCTACTTTATTTCTTTAAATTGCAACTATTTCTCAGAACTTGCAATCGTCAGTTATATCATGCAATTCTGAGAAAAAAAGCCCAAATTTATATTTCGCAATTCTGACTTTTTTTCCTCAAAATTGCGACTTTATGTCTTAGAATCGCAATCATTTCTCAGAATTGCAAGTCTGTCGCTCAATTTTGACTTTATATTGTAAGTTTATATCACGCAATTCAGATTTTTAATCAAAATTGTGACTTTAGTTCTCAGAATTGTGACAGATTTTTCAGAACTGCAAGTTTGTCTCGCAATTTTGACGTTTTATCTTGCAAATGTGAGTTTATATTAGGCAATTCATTTTTTATTTTCTCAAAATTGCGACTATTTCTTAGAGTTGCGACTATTTCTCAGAATTTAAAGTTTGTCGATCAATTTTGACTTTATAACTTGCAACTGTAAATCTAAATTCTCAGTTTTTCTATCTCGCAAATCTGATTTTCTCAAAATTACGATATTATTTCTCAAATTTGCAACCATTTATCAGAAGTGCGATAATATAAACTGAGTGTATATCACAGTTTGGTTTTATAACTCGCAATTGTAAGTATATATCATGCAATTTTTTCAAAATTGTGACTATTTCTCAGAATTGCAAGTTTGTCTGGAAATTTATATCATGCAATTCTGCCATTTTCTCTCAAAATTGCGACTTTTTTTCCAGAATTGCAACGATTTTTCAGAATTGCAAGTTTGTCTTGCAATGTTGACTTTATAACTCGCAATTGTGAGTTTATGTCACGCAATTCGACCATTTTTCCTTATAATTGTGACTACACTTCTTAGAATCGTGACTATTTCTCAGAATTGCATTATTGCAAACAATCGCTTTAAAGAAGGTATCTCACTACTGAAAATGTGATCACAGCAAACATTATGTTAAGCCCTGTAACAGGATTACATCCTGTGAGCACCAGTCAATCTAAACAAGCAACATGCCTACAGGAACAGGACACACTCTGTTGTACAAGGACGACATCCACTCAAGTTTAGCCCGAGGCTGGGTTTACTCTCTGTTTTCTATCCAGTCGGCCCAACATTTGATGGCGGTGAGTACAGTGTGACGGTGACTCTGGACTCATAGCTGAGGGGGCTTTGCTATCACCACAGCACAAGCAATCTCTGGAAGATCTAACAGGGATGAAATTCCATCAGAGAGAGAAGTGTGGGCTGCTTCCCAAGCTAAGAATGTCCTCTCCAGCGGTTATTGATTCATAGAGCTGCAGTAAGCTCTGGATATTAATGTTGACCCCTGGAGCAGTGAGGTCACAACAGCCACTTTAGAATTCAAGAGTTGAATCCAGCCAGTTACGACAGGAAGACTTCACTGAACAGAGGTCCACAGGATCCATGTATGAATCTATTCATGTATGTGTATGTATTTGAAAGTATGTATATGTTTATAGAAGTGGTGAAAGTGAGGTTAGTAAGAAAGAAATTAATACTTTCGGAAAGGATGCATTAAGTTAATCAAAAGTGATAGTAAAGACATTTATGATGCTACAAAAGATCATGAAAAGAATCCGCCACTGAATAAAAATGTTATTGAGACTTTTCATTTCACAATTCTGTCTTTTTTACTCAGAACTGTGAGATATAAACTCGCAATTGCAAGATTAAAGTTAAATTTTGAGGGGAAAAATACTGATATTTTCTTAGAATTGCGACTTTTTCTCAGAATTGCAAGTTTGTCTTGAAGTTTTGACTTCATAACTTGCAAATGTGAATTTATATCATACAATTCAGATTTTTTTTTCTAAAAATTGCGACTTTATTTCTTAGAATTGCAACTATTTCTCACAATTGCAAGTTTGTCTCACAATTTTGACTTTATAACTTGCAACTGTGAGGTTACGTCATGAAATATTGACATTTTTTCACAAAATTGAGATATTATTTCTCAAAATTTTGACTATTTCTCACAATTGCACATTTGTCTCTCAATTTTGACTTTATAACTCGCAATTGTAAGTTTATATCACACAATTCTGACATATTTTTACAAAATTGTGACTTCATTTCTCAAAATTGCGACTATTTCTCACAGTTGCACGTTTGTCTTTCAATTTTGACTTTATATCTCGCAAGTGTGAGTTTATATCACGCAATTCTGACATTATTTCACAAAATTGTGACTTAATTTCTTAGAATTGCGACTATTTCTCACAGTTGCACGTTTGTCTTTCAATTTTGACTTTATAACTCGCAAGTGTGAGTTTATATCACGCAATTCTGACATTTTTTCAGAAAATTGCGACTTTATTTCTCAGAATGGCGACTATTTTTCAGAATTGCAAGTTTGTCTCGCAATTTTGACATCATAACTTGTTTATATCACGCATTTCTGAAAAAAAAGTCAGAATTCTGAGTTTATATCTCGCAGTTTTGACTTTATAACTTGGAATTGCAAGTTCATATCTCACAATTCTGATTATTTTTCTTAATTTCTTAAAATTGCAAGTTTGTCGCTCAATTTTTGACCTTATGATTGATAATAATAATACGATATTGACATAATTTTTCAGAATTGCAAGCTAAAAAGTCACAATTACCTTTTTTTAAATCAGTGGCGGGAACAGACTTCCAAACATTACTTATATGACTAGAGTCATAAAATACTACACAGTTCTACTAAGTTCAGATCCATAAAAATTAATTATTTTTAACGACTAAAAGAAACATCTTCATTTTCAAAAGAAGTATACATTTGTTTTGTGCAATCTTTTATTTACTCACGGAAAAAGATGGGTGTCTGTCTGTGGAGTCTCTCACACTGTATTATTCCATATATCTGGTGCATTACAGTGAATCTCTGGCACCGCTGTCACACAGCAGCACTGAATAGAAACCACTTCATTGTCAATGCTGTCAGTGAAGGGATCGTACACAAGTGTGACAGAAAACAAGCATGGCACGAGAGAAGATGCTGACATTAATTGCGCCAGTACGTGCAGGAAGAAACATGTTTCAATTTCCATACTGTCATACATATAGTGCGCAGACAATCTTTTTTGGTAAAGCACCAAATCAACAGCTTGTCTAAGTGAAAGAAATTAGTATTTCAGGGTGTAGTGGAAAGGGAAAAGAGAAAAAGAGAGTTCCACAGTCTTACTATGTCCACTTCTGACCAAATAATTCACAACTATTTCTTCATTCCATCCCCTGCCTACCTTATCGCTCAAAAAAAATGCTGCCATGCTGTCAGGACCAAATAATTATCAGCCCCGCTTGGCCCTCATTACTAGGTCAACACAGAATCTGCTCATGCTCACTGTAACTTCTACACATCACAATTCCACCCCTTAAACCTTGCATTTATTAATATTTCAGGCAATTTGATAACACTTTCAGGTATCAGTAAGAGCATGGTATGTTCAGCTCAACACATTTTAAAAACCATTTAGCAGAATTCTGTAGATTTTCGTCCAAAACCAGAGCGAAATGTCTCTACTGTAGACAGATTCAGTTTGGGTTTGCTCTCTAAATGAAGATTCGCTCACATGTCTTGCTCAGCTCTAGTTCAGGAGGACGATTGGCTTAGTTAGCAATATGTAAAGCAAAAACTGAATTTCCATAGCTCTATGGAATTCAGGTCTTTATGAAGAAGTGGGTGAATGGTACAGACCTTATAAAACTGGGGATCACGCCCTCCTGTGATTTTAGCAATGAGAGCCACAGTGTGAATAATTGATGCAAAGCTTTTTTTAAAAAAAGAAAAGCATTATGGGACAGGAAGAACAATGGGTATTGGAAAAGAAAAAGACTGAAAATAGTACTAATAGCATACAATACAATAATAAAATATATTAAAAAATAAAATATAAAGCATAATATAATATATAAGAGTGTAAAGCAACCTCTGAACTCTCTTTGAGATTATTAAACTCTCTTTTAAACGCCATATTATCTGAGAACAGAAGCTGAACTCTATAATACACGTGATGAGAGAGAGATATTACTTGCCTTTGATTAGCACTGCCGCTTAAACGAGGCACAAAGGAATGGCCTTAAAATTCAAATTCATCCCCCGTAATGGACCAATTAATGACGATTAACACCTATGAAATAGATCTGTAAAATATTCATGCGTTATACTGAAACGCCCAGGTTCGAAGCTAATAGCAGCTGCAGATAATTTAACCCTCGTTTTTAATGCCCTCTCTTCAAGGACAGGAGTGAGGGAGTGTTGTTATGAATTAAAGGCGGGTGAGAGAGCAGTTTGACGCTGTCCAAAGTAATGTTTAATGATGAGGGAGCGTCTCCATAATCTCTCCTGTTATAATAGACATCGCAGGTTCAGTCTGAACTGATGCATGGTCTCTACTGTAACTACTTTATGTGAGGCTCATTCGAATCAGATATTTAAGCTAGAACTATATGTTTTATTTCATTTTTACTTCACTTTTCATAACTATCCATAACAAAAAAACTCATTTGTGCATGATAACTTTGCATTGTGTAGAATATCTCATCAAAATGGTGAAATGAGACGTATAAAAACTATTTATGCACTAACAAATATGTTGATATTTATTTCTCAGTCTAGAGCCTGAAGACAGAAACTTTGATGCATTAATTATCTTCTAATTTACTGCACTATGAGACAGGGAGCAAATGAGCAGGCAAGTGAGTCCATCTCCTCCAAAAGGACAAGCCCTGTCCTCTTTTCCCTCTCCAGGAGGCTGTGCAGTGTTATCTGCTGTGGAGATGACAGCACTCACTGCTGATTGGACATGGAGGCAGACCCAGCTCATCACACTCGCATAATAAGAGAGCAGAGTCTGAGACCGACAGTACTAACCCCCCTCATAAACATCATCATTATGTGTAGTCTGTCTGTCTGTCACACTGCAGTGCGCAGGATCAGCTCATAATATTATCAGGAGGCCCACCTCAACTTGTTTCTGTACTATTCTGCTTTTTTCATGCCAGGTTGAGAAAAACTAGCCCGGCCAGGCTAATTAAATGTACAATATTCAACATTAGATGTTGAATATTGTGTGTTAAGCAATTACAATTATGTTGTAGATATGTAGATATCAAAAGAATGACAAATAGGACGGACAGACAGAGAGACAGACAGATAGGTAGAACGACGGACAGATGGATAGATAGAGAGATAGACGGACGGACGGACTCACTGACTGACTGACTGACTGACTGACAGACAGATAGACAGATAGACCATCCGTCCGTCCTATTTGACGGACTGACTGACTGACTGACTGACTGACTGACTGACAGACAGACAGACAGATAGACCATCCGTCCGTCCTACTTGACGTACAGACGGACGGACTGACTGACTGACTGACAGACAGACAGATAGACAGATAGACCATCCGTCCGTCCTATTTGACGTACAGACGGACGGACTGACTGACTGACTGACTGACTGACTGACTGACAGACAGACAGACAGACAGACAGACAGACAGATAGACCATCCGTCCGTCCTACTTGACGTACAGACGGACGGACTGACTGACTGACTGACAGACAGACAGATAGACAGATAGACCATCCGTCCGTCCTATTTGACGGACTGACTGACTGACTGACTGACTGACTGACTGACTGACTAACTGACTGACTGACTGACAGACAGACAGACAGACAGACAGACAGACAGATAGACAGATAGACAGATAGATAGAAAGAACGGCAGACAGACAGAACGACAGACGGCGGGACATGCAGACAGACTGATGGACAGAGAGACAGACATACAGACAGACAGATGGACACAAATAGACAGACAGACAGAATGACAGACAGGATGGACAGACAGATAGAAAGAACAGTAGACAGACAGAACAGGACAGACGGCGGAACATACAGACAGATAGGCGGACAGCCAGACAGGATGGACAGACAGATAGATAGGCAGGACATGCAGACAGACAGACAGACAGACAGACAGACAGACAGACATATAGATAGGCAGGACATGCAGACAGATAGGCGGACAGACAGACTAGACGAACAGAAAGATAGAAAGAACCGCAGACAGACAGAATGACAGACGGCGGGACATACAGACAGATAGGTGGAAACAGACAGTCAGACATACAGACAGACACACATACAGTACAGACAGAACGGCAGATAGACAGACAGATAGAATGACAGACGGCTAGATAGACAGACAGATAGAAAGAATGGCAGATAGACAGACAGATGACAGGACATACAGACAGATAAAACGGCGGACAGACAGACAGATAAAATGGCAGACAGACAGACAGATAGATAGAATGTTAGACAGATAGATGAATAAAAAATAAATAAATACAGGGAACAGATTGGACTAGCATTTATCTGGCATTTATTTATACTCTTAAACTAAAGCTTGCTGTGTGGTACAGATGAACGTAAGAACCACGGGAGGTGAAGAAATGCCAAAACAGTTTATATGTAGTGCAGTCGGAGGTTTAATTTGTCTTCCCTCCCTCTTCTGCCTCCCCTAGTTGAACTGTTCATAAAACACATCGCCTTTGAGACCCCGAGGCACTGCAGTCGAGAGAGAGAGAGAACGAGAGCAGGACAGACTGTGCAAGAAACACAGCCGAGGGGGTCTGAGAGACACAGGAGGGAAAGTGATAAAGAGGGAAGGAGGAAAGCATAACCAAAAGTGTTCCTGTTGCAAAGGGGCAGTAAGAAACTGACACATCGTAGGCTTGACCTTAAATTATAATCACATACACATGCATAAACAAGTTCTACTCTACTAAGCATTTTGATTCACCACAGCAGACAACTTCCAGAAAGCCATTTAGTTTGAGGCTAAGCATTGCACAACATATTAGGACAGACCAATCTAGTTGTATTCAAAGTAATTGATAGAGGAATGTAGTGTGACACATTTTACTATGCTCTTCATGCTTTTCCCCATGCTTTTTTTAAATAAAGGCTTTTCATTTTTAAAGGTGCCATAGAATGGAAAACTGAATTTACCTTGGCATAGTTAAATAACAACAGTTCAGTACATGGACATGACATACCATGAGTCTCAAACACCATCGTTTCCTCCTTCTTATAAAAATCTAGTTTTTGCAAAAGACCACCGAAAAATAGGTCAATTCCAACATAACAGGTCTGTTACGCAACTTCCCCGGGATCGTTAATAGTAACGCCTCCAACATATTAAAAGCGGCTAGAGCTCCTAATTAAATATATATTTTTATCCATGTGCGAGCTATTGAGCTCTGTGAAACAGCCAATCAGAGCAGAGCTCATTAATATTCATGAAGCTTCCAAATAACAGAGCATTTCATTGTAGGGGCAAATCCTAGGGTTGTAAATGGACCTGTAAAACCATTTCTGGAGATTTTTTGCCCTTTCCTATATGCCATATACCTTCTATGTAGATATCAGAGAACAATTTAAAAATATTGTATAAATGCATTCTATGGCACCTTTAATAGAGAAACGTAATGTTTTGAAGCTTTTTTAGCACCATTAAGATTGTTCTCATCTTTTAATGACAATTAAGCATATTTCCCACATTTCCCTTTTACCTTAAAAACACAGTCTAGATAGGATGAATCTCATTAGCATATTACTTTTTAAGATCACCACAAATTTCTGAATTAGTACTACGGATGGACGAATGGAGAGACAGATAGAACAACAGACAGACAGATGGGCAGGCAGATAAACGGACGGACAGACGGACTAATATAACAGCAGATAGACAGACAGACAGAACGACAGATGGACAGATATGCAGACAGATAGGCAGGCAGACAGATGGATGGACAGACAGACAGACAGAGGGACAAATAGGGATGGATGGACGGATGGACGGACAGACAGACAGACAAACGGACAGATGGAGAGACAGATGGACAGGTAGGCAGACAGACAGGTAGGCAGTCAGAGGGACAGCCAGACAGATAAAATGGAAGACAGAGACAGAGATGGAACGACAGTCGGACAGATGGATGCATCAACAGGTAGAATGGCAGACAGACAGACAGACAGACAGACAGACAGACAGACAGACAGACAGACAGACAGACGGATAGGCAGACGGACAGACGGACAGGCAGACAGACGGACGGACGGACGGACAGACAGAGAGAGTGGCTGACAGACAGAACGACAGATGGTGGGACAGACAGACAGACAGACAGACAGACAGATGGACAGACAGACAGAACGACAGATGGTGGGACAGACAGACAGACAGACAGACAGACAGACAGACAGTCAGACAGTCAGACAGGCAAACGACAGGTAGGCAGGCAGATGGATGGACAGATGAATGGACAGATAGAATGGCAGACAGACAGAGATAGAATGACAGACGGACGGACAGATAGGCAGGCAGATATGGACGGACGAACGGACGGACAAATAGAAAGGCAGACAGACAGACAGAACAACAGATGGACAGATAGGCAGACAGATGGGCAGACAGACAGAAGGTCAGACAGATGGACAGAAGGCAGGCAGACAGACGGACAGACAGTACTAAAATTATTAAAAAATAATATAATGTAATTTAACTTTAATTTAGTTTTTTATTGTTATTATTATAATTATACATTTTGAGTCCTACAATTATAAATTATGATTTAATAAAAAAATATATATTAAGAATTTTTCATATTTTTAATCTAATTCGATATTATTATTATTATTTCACTGTTGGTGGATTTAAAATATATATAATTTATTTACAAAATTTCTGTATTCGAATAAAAATACAAATTCAAAAGTAAAACATCTGGATGCATAATGGTAATGCAGGAAAAGGGCTTAAGTAACATTAAAAGCAGATGTGTTTTCAAAAATATTTTTTCCCTTATCTTTAAGCATCAAGAATTTTGTCTAGCCATAATAAGTTGATCATCAGACATGTATCCTGTTTTCAAAGATCATATTTTAAAGCTAGCTTGCACATCCTGAAATCAAAAGGGACCACCAAAGTGTCTCGATAACATGCTTTAGATTTGAAAATCACCACGGTAAGACAATGATCACTCAACACCGGCATCACCAGCATTACACATGACTGATGTGTTGCATGTTTCCAGATCTGATTACACATACGGCCTACAGCACAGATGCACCAGCAGTGTAAAAACACTATTGATCAAGATGTCAAAACCACTCCAGTTTAGCTACAATTTTGTTTGCTGCATATCAGTGAAACTGATTCACCAACAGGAAATGTAATCAAATCTCAAAATGAATATCCATTTTTCATACTGCAAATTTTTATTCTAATCGCTAAATTCACTTCTTGTAACAGTTGATGGACTGGAGTTGTGTGTGTTGTTTTTATCAGCTGTTTGGACTCTCATTCTGACGGCACCCATTCACTGCAGAGGATCCATTGGTGAGCAAATGATGTAATGCTACAATTCTCATTCTAAAACTCATCTAAACCTTGAATGGCCAGAGGGTGAGTACATTTCCAGCAACTTTTCACTTTTTTTTATTTTTTATTTAAACAAAACAGTGTAGAATTTTAATAGCAGACACTTCTCAGTCATCAAAGGTAAAACCTTAAATGAAAACTGCAGCATGTTCCTACATAAAGTAGAATAGTGATCTAGTTGGACTGCAATGCCAGCTAAATGAAATTAATAACATGCTAAAACTATCTGATCTCCTATCTGATGATATGTTTTATGCATTATACATCACGAGGGGCATCTGCAGTCCTTTGGCACTGCCACAGAACAATCCCTTTGTGTTTCTGGGGTGTTTAGCAATTCAATTCCACGTCCGGGTGAAATTTGAATTAATTAACCATGGACTAAACAAACTGAAGGACGTTTTAAGGTGATCAATGAGGTGAACTAATAAAGGACTTGGAGACGAGACCCAGAGCAAGAGCTAAATGACCCTCTTCACTGCAGCAAAAAAAAAAAAAAAAAAAAAATCAGTGATCCGACCAAAGCCCCTGGGAAAACCAAACGGTGACCGTGTCCTTACTCTTGCATCAGTTTTCTCCTCTAATTTGCTCCCTCTCGGCTCGGCTACATGTGTACCAGCGCATCGCGGCTTAGCGGAAGAGCGAGCCGCCCCTGCATCATTAAAGCAACACAGGCCCACGCCAGGACTAACCTGAATACGCATCTATCGGATCCCTCCGATAACGGTCAGAAGAGTCAATTAATTTCTCAGAGCTGAGAAATAGTGTTGCATTTGTGGTCTCGGTGGGTTTAAAGATGGAGCCCTCATTTCCGGGAACCCTGTTCTCCCTTGGCTTCCTCAGATCTAAAAGTGCTGATGTATGCTAGTGAGAGTTACACATGGATACGGGTGTTAGATTAGATCAATACACACACTAAAGTGGCTTTTTCTCTTGAAGAATGAAGCAAATCAGTCCTGGCCTTCAGCAAATGGTCCCCGTACTGAGACCTGAAGATGAGTAGAGCGCAATAAGATTTTTGCATCCATGTAGTGCATAGAAATTTCAAAAACATTATTCTGGCGGTTTGACTGTTTATTATGGGTTTTCCATGACTGTGCCTTTATATTAATCAGAATGTATGAAACAGTTGCAGAACCACTGCATTTTAATCATGATTCAAACATGCTATAGTACAGCATATGGAACAGCAGCAATACGTTTCCTCGGTTACCGCAGTAAACAAAGCAGCACTGCGATTTCAATACTACATTAATATTCCGTTTCAATTGGAAATACGTCACAATACTAAATTAATGTAGCAACATCCTGTTCATGAAAACTTTAACTGCACAGCTCATCTTAAATCTTTCTTGAAAGATGTACGCAGTACGTTACCTGTAAAAACAAACTTCTATGTGGAGTAAAATTAATGTTTTTTTTATTTCCACAGCCTAACTTTTGCACTCTATGATCTATGAAAAACCATTTCCGCCACTGAATAAAAAAAAAGGTAATTATGACTTTTTAATCTCACAATTCTGACTTTCTCAGAATTGTGAAATAAACTCGCAATTGCGTGTTATAAAGTCAGAATTGCGAGATATGAACTCACAATTGCAAGAAATAAAGTCAGAATTGCAAAATAAAAATTGTGACTTTGCAATTCTGACTTTTTTTTCAGAATTGCAACTTTCCCAGAATTGCAACTTTATTTATGAAAAATGCAAGTTTGTCTCAGAATTGCGACTTTATTTCTCAGAATTTCAACTTTATTTCTCAGAATTGCAAATTTATGTCTCAGAATTGCGAGTTTATTTCTCAGAATTGCAACTTTCCCAGAATTGCGGCTTAATTTCTGAGAATTGCAGGTTTGTCTCAGAATTGCGACTTTATTTCTCAGAATTGCAACTTTATGTCTCAGAACTGCGACTTTTTTTCAGAGAATTGCGAGTTTGTCTCAGAACTGCGACTTTATTTCTCAGAATTGCAACTTTATTTCTCAGAATTGCAAATTTATTTCTCAGGATTGCAAGTTTATTTCTGAGAATTGCGACTTTATGTCTCAAAATTGCGACTCTATGTCTCAGAATTGCGACTTTATTTCTCAGAAATACAATTTTATTTCTCAGAATTGCGACTTTATCTCAGAATTTTAAGTTTATTTCTGAGAATTGCGGCTTTATTTCTGACAATTGCGACTTTATTTCTCAGAATTGAGACTATTCCAAGATTTGCAATTTATGTCTCAGAATTGTGAGTTTTCTTTTGAGAATTGTGACTTTATCTCTCAGAGTTGCAACTTTATGTCTTGCAATTCTGATTTAAAACTCACAATTGCGAGTTTACATCTCACTATCTCACAAAAAAAGGTCAGAATTGCGAGATGTAAGCTCACAATTGCGACAAAAATGTCAGAAAGTGTGAGATAAAAAGTCCTAATTACCTTTTTTTTTTATTCATGGAAGAAACAGGCTTCCATAATGATCTGTAAAGCAATCTGTAAAACTATAAAAGAATTAAAAGAATTGGATGCAAGAATTAAGAATCTAAGATCAAATATTCAAAACCATATTAATAAAGAAACTAAGTGCAAATTCTCCAGGACCAGTTCAATTACTGTGTAGTCATTGAACAGGAAGGTTATGTTAAAATAGTCTAACAACATAATTTATAATCATACTAAAAGAATTAATCATCCTCAAAGCGTAAAATCAGAAATTGTTCAAAGGTGACTGCTCTTATCAACTCTAGGTCTGTGCCTTTCATACAATGATCATGAAGATGTTCCCAGAACTCACTAATAAGAATTTTTTGAATATGCCGTGTAGTTCAAAGAAATTACTTCATTTACACGTAAGCTTAAATACACTGTTAATCAATGGCAGATCGGCCTCTGTATCTATGGGTACCAATGCAGTTTTAAAAGCATCTAATAAAAAAAATTATTTCCTTCTATAAGCACACTACGGGATCTTTTCACTGCAGGAATCATTATCAAATCATATTAAGACTTTCACTTCAAAAGACTCTCCCTTCCTTATTATCTGTCCCTCTATCTGACAAATCTCTATGGAGACGGTGACAATCGACCAATAAGAAATAAGGGTCTCTAGTGAAGAGCCATATAATGCTCTTTGGAAGCTATAGTGCCAATAAGAGACTATTTTACTAACCTGATCATTATAGATTTACTTCAACATCAGTGCTTCCTTCATGAGGAATGCTATTACCTTGCCTGATACAAATTGCATTATATTTATTTATAATGTAAAATTAAGCAATAACGTCCACGTGTAGCCCAAACCAGTGAGCAAACTGAGGGTAAGACAGTATGGATAAATGGAAATAAAAATATATAGATATATAATTAATAGACAAATCACACTACTTTCCCAAGCTGATTAATCACAGCACAATCTGTTTTCAGAAATATTATGCTTAAATATGCAAATGATGCATTATCTAATTAAATATGCACTAAATTGCATATACTTATAGAACACTTTGGATATCTCTTTTTATCACTCCATAAATCAGAAAATTATGGAAGCCCGTTTCCACCACTGAATAAAATGTAAAAAAAAAAAAAAAAGGGAATTGTGACTTTTTATCTTACAATTCTGACTTTTTTCCCTCATTATTTCGAGTTTACATCTCAAAATTCTGACTTTCTCAGAATTGCGTCATATAAACTCGCAATTCTGACCTTTTTTTTTTTTCAGAACTGTGAGATATAAAGGCACAACTGTGAGTTATAAAGTCCAGTTCTAAGGAGAAAAAAAGACTGATATGTTCACAGAATTGCAAGTTTATATCTCACAATTCTGACTCAATAACTCGCAATTATGAGTTTATATCACACAATTCTGACTAAATTTTTCAGAATTGCGAGGTTAATATCTCAGAATTCTGACTTTATTTCTAGCAATTCTGACTTTATAACTCGCAATTGTGAGTTTATATCACGCAGTTGCGACTTTATTTCTTAGAATTGCAAGTTTATATCACGCAATTCTGACTTTATTTCTCAGAATTGTGAGTCTATATCTTGCAATTCTGACTTTATAACTCGCAATTGTTAGTTTGTATCATGTAATTGAAAAAAAAAGTCAGAATTGTGGGATGTAAACTCACAATTGCGAGAAATAAAGTCACAATTGCTAGATATAAATTGCCAATTCTGACTTTTTTTCTTACGATTGCAACTTTGTATCTCGCAATTCAGACTTTTTTCTTGCACTTGCGAGTTTGCATCTCGCAAGACTAGTTCTAAGGAGAAAAAAAGACTGATATGTTCACAGAATTGCGAGTTTATATCTTAGAATTCAGATTTTTTTTCCCTCACAATTTCGAGTTTACATCTCACAATTCTGACTTTGTTTCTCAGAATTGCGTCATATAAACTCGCGATTCAGAATTTTTTTCAGAACTGTGAGATATAAACTCACAACTGCTAGATATAAAGTCAGAATTGTGAGATATTAATTCCCAATTCTGACTTTTTTTTTCTTACAATTGCAACCGTGTATCTCGCATTTCTGACTTTTTTCTAAGAATTGTGAGATATAAACTGCAACAATTGCAAGTTATAAAGTCCAGTTCTGAGGAGAAAAAAAGACTGATATGTTCACAGAATTGCAGGTTAATATCTCACAATTCTGACTCAATAACTCGCAATTGTGAGTTTATATCACACAATTCTGACAGCATTTTTCAGAATTACAATTGCTATATAAACTCTATATAAAATTGCAAGTTTATATCATGCAATTCTGAGAAAAAAGTCAGAATCGTGAGATAAGTCACAATAACCTTTTTTATTCAGTGGCGGAAACAGGCTTCCATAGAAAACACTGTCAATAGCCAAAGGAGAAAAAAAATCACAATGTTTTTAGGAGCAAAATATTAAAATGACATAAAATATCAAATCATATATGAAACACAATTCATCGAAATCTACAGATGCAAATATATGTGCAATATAACAAACACATCAATGTCAATTTTGGATGATTTTTTCCCACTAGTCTGAAATAAATCAAAGACATAAAAGCAAAATGAACCGAAATCAAAAAAGCCTGAAGAAAAACAATGGTTTTGCTTTTAGAGTCTTGTCTTAAATAAGTTAGAGCCAACTTATTTAGCATGCAAGAAAAAAGACCTGTAAAAAAACATGACTTAAAAAGAAAGGTTTATTCTGATGTGGAAATGAGCTGCTATAACATGCAAGTGAGCACGGAAAGTAGCGGAGAATGAATGTTCTGTTGCCTTGGCGATCTGAGAATGGAAGCGGAGAGATGTTAGCCAATCACAATGACAAATTGTTGGACGCGGCGGAGAAATGTGGACGTGTGCAGATTTTAAAAGCGTGCTCTGAGACTCGGTGTGTGCGGGTGAATTTATGTGAGCACATATATAATTGTGAGAAAGCGAGAGAGAATTAGCCCTTTCGTGTTTACCATCTGACTGTTTTGCATCTCAAATAAGCTGGATCTCAACGCTCAGCAAAAACAATCCCATTTCATGACACTTGGACAAACAATATCCTCAAGTTTGTTGTGTTATTCCTGGTTTTCAATAATTTGGCAAAAGCCTGAGCCAATAATTGTGGCCACCAACATGCTGGCAAACAAAACAGTCAAGTGTAATTCTGTAAACGCCATGTTCCCTCGGCTCATTTCTGCAGATAGCCCTTCGTTCGGCTGCTTGTTTCTCTGTAGGTCTGGGCAGAGCACCAGAAGTCCTCCATACTCTCAGAGCAGCCCTAGATACCATGGCAGAACACTCAACGGCGTGACATCTCTGTTCCAGAGTCGCTAGGTCCGGCCAGGGAGAGCACCGGCGCGTGAATGCATGTGCGTTTGAGACGCCGGGAAGGAGGCCAATTTAAGCATGAATCCCGTCCAAATGCCCAACCAAACACGACCGCCATCGACACACAACAGTACACAAGCAGAGCAGCTCTGGAGAGAGAATGCCGCTCGAGATGGTCCATATAACACAACACAAGCTGAACACTTTCCTGTGTTCTCAAACAATGCTGCCAACCTAGATAACCTAGACAGCAAGGGATAGTTCACCCAAAAATTACAATTATGTCATTAATTACTCACCTTCATGTTGTTCTAAACCTGTAAGACCTGTAAGAACACAAATTAAGATATTTTTGATGAAATTTAAGAGCTTTCTGACCCTGCATATATAGCAACGGTACTACCACGTCAAAGATTGACACGAAAGAGAATAAATTGTTAAATAAAGTCATTGTTTTTGTTTTCTTTGTGCTCAAAAAGTATTCTCGTAGCTTCATTACGGTTCAACCACTGATGTCACATTAGCTTTTTTTTTAGCAATGTTCTTAGTATCTTCCTAGGCCTTAAACGTGGTAGTTGCGTTGCTGTCTATGCAGGGTCAGAAAGCTCTTGGATTTCATTAGAAATATCTTAATTTGTGTTACGAAGATCAATGAAGGTCTTACGGGTTTGGAACGACATGAGGGTGAGTAATTATTATTGGGGCCAAAATCAAATCCAAAATTTCACAATCGCACCAATGAGCCAAGTTCGATTCCCGTCTCAAGGTCCTTGGCCAATCCCGCTCCTCTCTCTCCACCCAATGCTTTCCTGTCTGCTCTCTACTGACCTGTTCATTAAAGGCATAAAAGCCCATAAATATAACTTAAAAAAAATGTATCTCAAAATTAATTGCAACAAACTTACTCATACAGGAAGGGGTTTGGGTCGAGGGAAATCTTAAATATACAGTTGAGGTCAAAAGTTTACATCCCCTTTTCAGAATCTGCAAAACTTCACTTATTTTACCAAAATAAGAGTCCGCTGTAGTGGAGCTCTTATTTAGTTTCCATTTCAATTAAAGTTGTTATGAAGGGAAAAAAGCGACTGATTTTTCTTCCCTATTGTGATCTGTGTAAAACAGCTTTTTGTACAAGAAAAAAGTCTGGCAGAACCCAAATTTAGTCCACTGGGAATTGACTGGATCATTGGATGATTGTTGTTTACTTCTTGGTATCGTAATATTACGGTTCAACCACTGATGTCACATGAACTTTTTTAACGATGTTCTTACTACTTTCCTTGGCCTTGAATGTGGTACTGTAGTTGCATTGCTGTTTATGCAGGGTCACCAATGGCCTTGTGGTTAGTACGACGAGCCAAGTTCGAATCCCGTCTCAAGGTCCTTGGCCAATCCCGCTCCTCTCTCTCCACCCAATGCTTTCCTGTCTGCTCTCTACTGACCTGTCCATTAAAGGCATAAAAGCCCATAAATATAACTTAAATAAAAATTATATTGATATACAGTTGAGGTCAAAAGTTTACATCCCTGCAAATCTGTAAAATGTTAATTATTTTACCAATAAGAGGGATCATGCAAAATGCATGACATTGTTTATTTAGTACTGACCTGAATAAGATATTTCACATTTAAGATGTTTACATATAGTCCAAAAGAAAAAACAATAGCTGAATTTATAAAAATGCCCCTGTTCAAAAGTTTACACCCCCTTGATTCTTAATACTGTGTTGTTACCTGAATGATCCACAGCTGTGTTTTATTTTTTTGTTTAGTGATTGTTGTTCATGAGTCCCTTGTTTGTCCTGAACAGTTAAACTGCCTGCTGTTCTTCAGAAAAAATCCTTCAGGTCCCACAAATTTGTTGGTATTCCAGCATTTTTGTGTATTTGAATCCTTTCCAACAACGACTGTATGATTTTGAGATCCATCTTTTCACTCTGAGGACAACTGAGGGACTCACATGCAACTATTACAGAAGGTTCAAATGCTCACTGATGCTCCAGAAGGAAAACAACATGCATTAAGAGCCAGGGGGTGAAAACTTTTTGAATATGAAGATCAGGGTAAATGTAACTTATTTTGTCTTCCGGGAAACATGTAAGAATTTTCTGTGGCTTCTGAAAGCTAAATTACTAAATAAGAAACATGATATTTAGGCAAAATAAGACAAAATATACACATCTCCATTATGTTCAAAAGTTTTCACCCTCCAGCTCAAAACAAAACGTGATTGGTTCATTACCTGTCAGTCATATGGTCTCTTGGACGGGCCTTGCCCATTCAAAGCGGCCAAGGTCCCAGACTTTTTGCCATCAGTCTGAAGGTCTGGCTAAGCGAGACTAGTTTGAAACTTCTGCATGAGCTGTGCTTCAAACATCACTACACTACTGTCAACACAAAACACAACAATAGGACCTGTTTGTCCGCTGTAGTGAAGTTCTCATTTAGTTTCCATTTCAGTTAATGTTGCCATAAAGGGGAAATTGTGAATAACTTTTCTTCCCTATTGTGATCTGAGTGAAATAGCTTTTTGTACAAAAAAATGTCTGGCAGAACCCAAATTTAGTCCATTGGGAATTGACTGGATCATTGGATGATTGTTGTTTACTTCTTGGTGCGATGTGAATGAATAAATCATCTATAATATATAGTGCAAGTTCCATAAACAAATAAGAATAGTCAATTTGGATCTCAATTTGGACTTCAAGATGCTGTCACCACTGCTGTCACATGGACTCTTTTCTTGATGTCCTTACTACCTTTCTGGCCTTGAACATGGTAGTTGCATTTCTGCCTATGCAGGGTAGGAAAGCTCTCAGATTTCATCAAAATACCTTAAATTGTATTCTGAAGATGAACGAAGGTCTCACAAGTTTGCAACAACATGAGTGTAAGTAATTCATGACAGAATGTTCATTTCTGGGTGAACGTCACCTGAAATAACCCACGTAGACTTCAACTAAAAGTGAACTCAGAATGTGTAAAGTGTACTAATAAAATTTGCATCTGCTAAGCCTGGTAGATATACATTTAAATCAAGATGTTCGTTAAAATGTTAAGTCGTTCGTCTCCTGGGTTTTTATTGGTTTGAGATGTTGGTGGTGGCCCAAAGGCAACTCCGGCACAGCGAGGTTTTCGAGACGCCCTCAAAGCATCTCACAAGCCCTCAGCAGGAGTGCCGGAACAACAGGATGGAAAAAGGTGGAGAGGATAACAGCCTCGGAATTATCTCAGGATGAAGGAACTCCAGAATTAGCCTCTTATTGCCTCTGGAAGAGGACGAGATGCGATGAGAACGAGAGCAACCTCATAAGAAAAACAGAAGCTGCTGTGTGCGATTGAGACAGGAAGATCCCCAGAGCTCCTGGCCCAGTTCTATTTAAACTGTAGCTCTGCAAACAGATGCTGTCAGGAGTTTCTTTGGACATTTGTGGCTAATGATTTATTGCTGTCTGCTTCGGTTCTTAGCGTTCCAGTACGGAGCTGTCTTTCGGGAGGACTTCTGATGAGAAAAGCTATTCTGCTAAAGCTAGTGATTACTCCATCTGTCCTATCACAATTAACAACGTGTCTCTAGTGCCATTCATGGATCAATGCCAGTGTAAAATCTTCATTAGAAGATGCTTCTATGACACTTTACTGGCAGTTTTTACAGTGCTGTGATATAACGGCATAACAGCCCTGCTGAAAAAACCAGCATATGCTGGTTAGGTATGTTTTGGTGCTGGGATGCTGGTTTTAGCTGGTTTATGCTGGTCCTTTGCTGGTTTATGCTGGTCCCTTGCTGGTTTTTGCTGGTTTATGCTGGTCATGTTGCTGGTTAATGCTGGTCCTTTGCTGGTTTATGCTGGTCCTTGACCAGCAACATGACCAGCATAAACCAGCAAAGGACCAGCATTAACCAGCTAAGGACCAGCATAAACCAGCAAGGGACCAGCGTAAACCAGCAAAGGACCAGCATAAACCAGCTAAAACCAGCATCCCAGCACCAAAACATACCTAACCAGCATATGCTGGTTTTTTCAGCAGGGAGTATGTGCAAAAATGTGTCAATGAGTTGTTCTTTACTGCTAATCGTCCCTCTCAGGTGCTTAGATTTCATTTGCACATACATAAAATCAAATTTAGCACATCAAGACACTGTTTCTCACATTTATTGTGAGTAAAACATGGAAACTGGAGAGAGGGGGTGATTATTTATGAATAATGACTTCATTCTGTTCCTCTTCATTATATAACTTCTATTGTACTTCCAAATTGCTTTTATGTCTTTTTGACATAAAACTGGTCACTAGCAAAAATGTCCCTTTGTATTCTGCAAAAAAGAATTGGAATCACATGATGGTAAGTAAATGAAAACAGCATTTTCATTTTTGGATGAACTGCCCCAGTACAAAAGACAAACACAACTTGTCTTGTAAAACATCATCTGCTGTTGGGGTCCTAAACAGATGTTTGATGAAGTGATTGTGGCACATTCCTGCATTGTATGAGCCCGCTGTTTGTTCTGGATGGTACCACGACCGGTTTGGTTTCCCCTAGCACCTGTGAACCACATCCATTTGGAAAGCTCTGAATTTGCAAAGACGTTCAGTTTGCCTTGAGAAAGCCATTGAAAAAATATTTATGCACGATATAAAACTGTTAAACAACCTCAGTGAACAAAAAACATCAGTAAGACTAAAAAACAAACAAATGAAAATACGCTATAAAAATTCTGTTAGACTGAATTGATGCTTAACTTTTTTCCCTAAATCTAAAAATTTCTGCGCAACTAAAAATAATAAAAAAAATAATAAGTAGTAGTTCAGGTCAAATAGAATAAAATAAAAAAGAAAAGGTTCATGTCAAATTAAATTAAATTAAAGAGGTTCAGGTAAAAAATAAATCAAAATAAAATCAAATAAAATCAAAAATAAGAGGTTCAGGACAAATAAAGTAAAATAAAATAAAAGTGGTTCAGGTCATATAAAATAAAAATAAGAGGTTCAGGTCAAATAGTATAAAAAATAAGAAGTTCAGGTCAAATAAAAATAATAAAATAAAATAAAATAAAATAAAAGAGGTTCAGCTAAAATAAAATAAAATAAAATAAAATAAAATTAAGGGGGTTCAGGTCAAATAAAATTGAAAAATAAAATAACATAAAAAACAAGAGGTTCAGGTAAAATAAAATAAAATAAAATAAAATAAAAATAATAATAATAATAAAATAAAAATAAGAGGGGTTAAATCAAATATAATAAAAAATAAGAGGTTCAGGTAAAATAAAATAAAATAAAATAAAATAAAATAAAATAAAATAAAATAAAATAAAATAAAATAAAATAGGAGGTTAAAATAAGAAAAAATAAGAGGTTCAGGACAAATAAAGTAAAATAAAATAAAAATGGTTCAGGTCATATAAAATAAAATAAAAATAAGAAGTTCAGGTCAAAAAATATAAAAAAAACAAGAAGTTCAGGTCAAATATAATAATAAAAAAGAGGTACAGGTAAAATAAAATAAAATAAAATAAAGGAGGTTCAGGTAAAATAAACTAAAATTTAATTAAATAAATAACAATAATAATAATGGTTCAGGTCAAATAGAATAAAATAAAAATAAGAGGTTTAAGTCAAATATAATAAAATAAAAGAGGTTCACCTAAAATTAAAAAAACATTAAAAAAAATTAAATAAATAAATAAAATAGCTTTAGGCTTTAATACTGAGGGTCGTGGTCTCAAAATGTGACCTAAACTGGTGGAGACCATATTCAAGATCATTTTGTCTCTTGCTTTCTCTCCAAGTCCATTAAGAATGAGACAAGCCATAAACTGTACAAGAAGAAACAGCCCTTTGAGAAAAATTAAAGCAGCATCTCACTCGGTATCACTCGCATACATACAATTAGTACAAGCAATGAAAGAAAATCTTCATGAAACATTGATTGGAATCAAAGGTTATTGATTTTCTGCTGTGACTGCTGTACATGTGAGAGGAGAAGCTTGACAGAAAGCCATACCTGCCCTTTATCAAGACCAGCCGGGAAAAACAGATGGATGGGTTTCGAATGGGTTTTTAGAATAACGGTTTTGTATTTTGGCATAAAATAATGTCTGTGGTAAATATTACTTGAAGTGACTTTCATGCATTGTTCTACAACATTAATTGCAATCAGTTATATCTCAAATGTGATTAATGAAACCATTATGTGAATTATGAAACATTGCTGAGGGAACGCAGTCTACTGAATACAAGGAAACAGAGCAAAGATCTTCAAACGAAAATGAAAATGTGGAAACATTTCTGTTTTTTAAATAGGCCTACTGGGTTTGTCAGACAGATCCTTATGAAAGACTGCAAGATAATGTTATTTACAACAGTATAAGAGAGTTTAAGCAGTGCAGGTTTTGTGGTGGTCCACTGTTAGAGACATGATGATCTGACTTCTTGTGTTATATGATGAATCTCTGAGTTAAAATAAAGCCAAAAGCTGATTTTCCAGTTGTGGGAGTTTAGCATTATTCAGTTTTCCGTTCAAGTATCCTGCCTGTGGTCTAACAGGAGGTTTTTGTTCTTAGTTTTGTACTGGAAATTGCACAAGAAATACATCCTAGAATATGAATTCACCAAGTTCAAAGACTTTCTTAACTGTAGCAACTAACATGGGTTTTAATAGAGCTTTAACACTCAAAATGAAACAAATTATTTATACTGCAAGAAATTTTGTCTGAACAGTACGTTCTGAGAAAATCATGCCTTTCAACTACATGTGGGTGATATACTGAGCTGAATATTCACCTCATTTTCTGTTTGAAATGAATTACACCATGCAGATAAAATAGAATTTGTTCAATGTGCATCAACTATTCATCAAATGTGTCATAAAAAACCCCTGAAGGACTCTATAACAGACTATGCAACTATTACAGAAGGTTGAAACGCTCACTGATGCTTCAGAAGGAAAACCCATGCAGGTATGAAAATTTTTTGAATTTAAAGATCAGGGTAAATAAAACTTATTGGAAAACATGTAATTATCTTCTGTAGATTCTGAATGGCAGTACTGAATTAAAAAATATATATGATATTTAGGCAAAATAAGAAAAATGTACACATCTTTATTCTGTTCAAAAGTTTTCACCCCCTGGTTCTTAATGCATCGCTTTCCTTCCAAAGCATCAGTGAGTGTTTGAACCTTCTGTAATAGTTGCATACGAGTCCCTCAGCTGTCCTCAGTGTGAAAAGATGGATCTCAAAATCATACAGTCATTGTTAGAAACGGTTCAAATACACAAAAATGTTGAAAAAGCAAAGAATTTGTGGGACCTGAAGAATTTTTCTTATGCAGTTGCTCAATTTCTTTCATTTTTACCTTCATTGGAGACTGATTTGAAAGCTTGAAGCCTAACTGAAGTCTTTAGACCTGAAAAGTTACAAGCATCTGATCATTTTTATTGCTAATATCTTTCAATTAAGCACTGAAATTCTTCATAGGCCAATATTAGAGGAGATGCATTTGACAAAATTTGAAACACTGGAGAGATGTTGCTCTCAACGGATGGTTGACTGAATAATAAAAAGATCCAAAGAGATGCTAAATAGCAAAAAACAACAAACTTTGATGTATATTTATGTATATATACATTTGTCACCCTGAACCACAAAAACAGTCATAAGGGTCCATTCTTTAAAAAAATCTGTACATCATCTGAAAAAAATAAGCTTTCCGTTGATGTATGGTTTGTTTGGATAGGACAATATTTGGCCGAGATACATCTATTTGAAAATCTGGAATCTGAGGGTGCAAAAAATAAATAAATAAATAAATAAATAAATAAATCTAAACCTAAAAGTCTAAAAAAAAAAAAACTGAAAAAAACAACAAACAAAAAACTAACAAAATAAACTAACAAAAAAAACCTAACAAAAAAAACAAAGCCTAACTAAACAAAACACACACACACACACACAAAAATCTATACATCATCTTAAAAAAAATCAGCTTTCCATTCATGTATGGTTTGTTAGGATAGGACAATATTTGGCCGAGATACATCTATTTGAAAATCTGGAATCTGAGGGTGCAAAAACAAAACAAAATAAATCTAAATCTAAAAGTCTAAAAAACAGAAAAAACAACAAACAAAAAACCAACAAAACAAAAAGCAAAGCCTAACAAAACAAAAAACAAAAAACAAAAACAAAAGAAAACAAAAAACTAACAAAAAAAACAAAGCCTAACTAAACAAAACAAAAATCACAAAACAGAAATAACAAAAAACAAAAAAACTAACAAAAAAAACCAAAGCCTAACAAAACAAAACAAAACACACAGCAGAAAAAAAGAAAGCATAACAAAACACAAACAAAGCAAAATGAACAAAGCAAAAAACAATGCCTAACAAAAAAAAAAAAAAAAACTACCAAAAAGTCTAACAAAACAAAAACACAAAACAGAAAAAAAATTGAGATCTATACATCATCTGAAAAAATAAGCTTTCCGTTAATGTATGGTTTGTTTGGATAGGACAATATTTGGCCGAGATACAACTATTTGAAAATCTGGAATCTAAGGGGGTGCAAAAACAAAACAAAATAAATCTAAATATTGAGAAAATCGCCTTTGAAGTTGTCCAAATGAAATTATTAGCAATGCATATTACTAATCAAAAAATAAGTTTATGGTAGGAAATTTACAAAATATCTTCATGAAACATCTTTACTTAATATCCTAATGATTTTAGGCATAAAAGAAAAATTGATCATTTTGACCCATACAATGTATTTTTGGCTACTGCTACAAATATACCCGAGCTACTCAAGACTGGTTTTGTGGTCCAGGGTCACATTTCTAGACAGTACACAGAAGTCATCTAACTGAATGAATTCCTCAGCAAAATCTAGTCTTTAGTATGGAGGTGCTTTGCATAAACACTGCTATTTTTAATGGTTTTAATGATTTATTCACGATCATTTTCTTACTGATCGTGAATACACTACCACCACTGCACAGTAATTACAATTAGATGCAAAGAAAGAAAGGTTGATTATCAGAGCTAAAACTAATTTCCATGAAAGATGCAGTCTTGGAAAATGTTATAAACTGCAGGGAAAGAGGGAGAGAGAGAGTGAGTAAATTGCCCCTTCATTTGAGCAGACACGAACTACACAAATGCTCAGTTAATTAAACAAATAGGGTCTTATATCGTCCTTATAAAAGTGATGCAACACAGCCTGAACAATAGCATTAAAGTTATTAAGCTAAGCCTGTCGTTAAGCTAATTAACTTGTAACCAATGGCATTTCTGCCGCAGCCCAGCGTTAGATGGGATGTTAATGCTTAGCACTACTGGCCTGATGGGTTTTTCCTCAGTCTAATCAAAAAATTGATTTTTGCTGTACCTCCTAATTTCACTAAAGTTATACTGGAAGAGAGTAGTGTATATATTTTTTAGAAGAATCAGTGGCTCTGCATATTAATCTGGTATACATCAAATGGCACATTTCTTTTTATAAATACATACAGAAATTAGTTACAAGAACAACACTGGATATGTGGTATCATGTAAATCCACTCAGCACCAAAGTCATGCAGCCACAAATCGTGCACAAATGTTTGTAAAAAAACAAAGAAAGGCAAACAAATAAATCTGCCCTACTGTAACCTATGAACAACAATGGGCAATACACAAGACCTTTAACAGGTGCTGAAAATGAAAGAGAGAGAGAGAAAGAGATGTTGCCATATAAAGAGCTGGTTTCTATGGCAACAGTCTGGCTGTGGCGGTGGAGGCTTGTAGGTAATGCATGTCAGAACTCATAAATATTATTAATACATTACAAACAATATATGCCGAACACTGCATGGTAAAGGTCTGGTAATTTGCAAAAGTGCTGTAAATGTAGTTTTTAATATGCAGTGATTGTAGTATGCAGCTACTCAGATAGAAAGTAGTGTGGTGGTACCATCGGGCCGTGGTGGTATTATATAGCAATACTAAAGCACAATAATATATAGCTTAAAACCGTTTATTTTTTTAATGGCATATTTTTACAAAAAAACAAACAAAAAAAACTTGCAAAACAAAACAAAAAACGCAAAACAGAAAAAACTAACAAAACAAACAACTTAAAAACCAACAAAAAAGTCTAAAAAACAAAGCAAAGCCTAACAAAACAAACAAAAAAACTGAAAAAAAAAACTAACAAAAAAAGCCTAACTAAACAAAACAAAAACCACAAAACAGTAATAACAACAAAAAAAACCTAACAAAAAAAACGCACAACAGAAAAAAAAAACTTTAAAAAAGTATAACAAAATATAACAAACAGAAAAAAATGAACAAAGCAAAGAACAATGCCTATTGCCTAATAAAACAAAAACAGAAAAAAATTAACAAAAAACTAACAAAACAAAAAGAAATGCCTAACTAAACAAAACAAAAAGCACAAAACAGAAAAAAGGTAAAACACAAAACAAACAAAAAACAAAGCCTAACAAAACAAAAAAAGAAATAACAAACAAAACAAAAAGCAAATCATAAAAAATACACAACAGAAAAAGCTTAAAAAAATAAAACAAAACAAACAAAACAAAGCACAGCAAAACAAAACACAAAACAAAAAACAACAAACTAAAAAACGAACAAAACAAAAAACAAAGCCTAACTAAACAAAACAAAAAACACAAAACAGAAACAAGCAAAGCATAAAAATACAAAACAAAAAACACAAAATAATAAAAAAAACTAACAAAACAAAAAACAAAGCCTAACAAAACAAGCAGAAATAACAAAACAAACTAACAAAACAAGCACAGCAAAACAAAAAAACACAAAACAGAAAAAAACAGAAAAAACACTAACAAAACACACAAAAAAACAACAAAACTAAAAAACTAACAAAACAAAAAACAAATCCTAACAAAACAAAAAACAGAAAAAAATGAACAAAGCAAAAAAACAATGCCTAACAAAACAAAACAAAAAACTAACAAAAAACAAAAAGTCTAACAAAACAAAAACAGAAAAAAACTAACAAAAAACTAACAAAACAAAAAGAAACGCCTAACTAAACAAAACAAAAAACACGAAACAGAAAAAATAAAACACAAAACAAACGAAAAACAAAGCCTAACAAAACAAAAAAAAACATAAATAACAAACAAAACAAAAAGCAAATCATAACAAAACAAAATACATAACAGAAAAAAATCTTAAAAAATAAAACACAAAACAAACAAAAACAAAGCCTAACAAAACAAAACATAAATAACAAAACAACTAACAAAACAACAAGCACAGCAAAACAAAACACAAAAAACAACTAAAAAACGAACAAAACAAAAAAGCCTAAATAAACAAAACAAAAAACACAAAACAGAAACAACAAGCAAAGCATAAAAAATACAAAACAAAAACCACAAAAAAATAAAACTAAAAAAACTAACGAAACAAAAAACAAAGCCTAACAAAACAAACAGAAATAACAAAACAAACTAACAAAACAACACAGCAAAACAAAAACCGCAAAACTGAAAAAACACTAACAAAACACACAAAATACCACACAAAACTAACAAAACAAAAAACAAAACAAAAAACTAACAAAAAACTAAGCCTAACTAAACAAAACAAAAAACACAAAACAGAAATAACAAAAAACAAGCAGAGCATAAAAATACACAACAAAAACCACACAAAAAACATAAAAAACTAACAAAGCAAACCCTAACAAAACAGAAATAACAAAAAAACTAACAAAACAACAAGCACAGCAAAACAAAACACAAAACAAAAACCTCAAAACAGAACAAACACAAAAACACTACCAAAAAAAACAAACAGAGTAAAGCCTAATAAAACACACACACACACACACACACACACACACACACACACACACACACACACACACACACACACACACACACACACACACACACACACACACACACACACACACACAAACAAACGAACTGTTTCTAAAATATCAAAGTAATCTGTGTCCATATGAAGGAAAATCCCAGTCAGTGCATTTCATACCAGGTCATAAATTTAAAGCTAAAAACACCTCTGAGATTTTAGCTCCATGCCGCACAATCACGGATATAAAGTAGCACTGCTTCTCCAGAGTGCAACTGCACCATACAGTTCCATAAATACTGCTCTTTCAGCTCTTATGGGAGATATACATACACACTCTCATACTAAACCTGTTTGAGATCTCTGATCTATCACATCATTATCATCTCCATTAAGATCTGTTTATTTCTTTCCTGTTGATTCCCTTCAGAGTCCTGTAACCACAGAGCAGAGTTACATCACTGGCTGTCACCTCATTTCTTGTTTCCAGGATGTACACCACAAACCCCACACTGAACTTCATGACACAAGGGGATTTTTACATGTGAAACAAGAAGTTCCCTGAAAAATAGTTTATTTTTATAGTATTTTAATAGTTTTTAAAGCAACTACAAGGTCTATTATAGTGCTTGCTACACAAAGCTGTACTGATATTGCTGATAAACTGTATTGATTTTCCACAATACAGATAGATAGATTCAAAGATGTTTATTCAATATTTGTATGTTTTTAATCTAATATTTAATTAATATATACTGTATATTACTCTCTCTTTCTCTCTGTGGTGGGCTGTAATTTCTTAACCCATTCAGACAAGGTCAGGGCAGAGAGGGTTAAACCTGTTATTAAATTGGTAACTTGAGAGATTAATTCAGAACATGCACAGAAAAGAACAGAAAGAGGAAATAGCCATCTTACAGGACAAAAACAGTATTTAAGAAAGAAAATTACATGACTTGTGGTTACAATTAGTTTGATGGAGCAATTACATGCTGCTGTTGTATGAGTAACTGTCAGAAAAAAAAAAGAATGCACCAATTACGATAGAGTTGCATATAATTATGAATATGCACGTTGTACAGTATGTGATATAACAGCTACAGTACATACACACATTTGAAAGTGTTATTGTGTTGTAATATGCATATAATTATTTCCAAAAATAAAGCATTTATTTGAAACAGAAATAGTTTACTTTCACTCTTAATACAATAAAAATCTTAATTTCTTAATAAAAATACTTAATTAAATATATTAAATATTTTATATATTTTTATATTAAATATATGTATATTTATATATTAAATTATGTTACATTTGATAGAAAAATAGACTAATAGGACGACCGATAGATACAACGAATGATAGAACGAACAATAGAACAATTGACAGATAGACAGATAGACAGATAGATAGATAGATAGATAGATAGATAGATAGATAGATAGATAGATAGATAGATAGATAGATAGATAGATAGATAGATAGATAGATAGATAGATAGATTTATTGATAGATAGAACGAAAGACAGAATGATAAATAGACAGATAGATAGAATGATATAATGAATGATAAAAAGATAGAAAGAGAAAGATAGAATGATAGAATGATAGAATTATAGAATTATAGATCGATAGAACGACAGAACGATAGACTTACAGAATGATAGAACAAATGATAGAACAAATAATAGATAGATAGATTACATTAACTCATATAAACTTTCAACACTGCATCTAATACATAATTGTGTGGCGTTCTCTCTGTCTGTGTCAGAGGGGTTAAGGTTGCGAGCAGGGCTGGATCTGACAGTAACAGCAGGCCAGTGTTCAGCTCCTCCTCAGACACACAGCTGGCATCTGTCACAGCGCAATGGGCCCGTCAAACACAGGGCACTACAAACAGATCACTAACGCAAGCAAACACACACCCTAGACATGGGAAAAGACAATCCAAGGATAAACACTTCATACACACGCACATAAACAAACAAGTGCCTCACGTAGCTCATTATTAAAGAACCAGGCTGGAGGACATATTAGAATAAAAGCCTAACCTAAAATCCAGCTCAAAAGCAACTGAATTAATTTTTATCACATGTCAACACTTGAGTATTTCAATATCAAATATGTCTTGTGGAATATTGCCAGAACTAAATTTTCAGATGAAATTAATCTTATCCTGCGGTTTCACTCTATTCAATATTTGCTGTTCGTATTGTATTATTTTGTATGTCTAAACTGCGCTACTGCCTGTAGCAGTTAGATAATACTAAAAACCAATGATAATAAACTATTTGAAAAGAACAATGAGGACAGAAAGAATGAAAAAAACAAGAACAAGCATTTTACTATTAATGTATTATTGTGTTTATGCAGCTTCAGAAAATAGACAGACAGACAGATAGAGAACAACAGATAGACAGAACGACAGAACGATAGATAGATAGATAGATAGATAGATAGATAGATAGATAGATAGATAGATAGATAGATAGATAGATAGATAGATAGATAGATAGATAGATAGATAGATAGATAGATAGATAGATAGATAGATAGATAGATAGATAGATAAAACAAACGAATGCTAGATGCAATGATAGATAGAACAAACAATAGATAGAACAATAGAACAAACGATAGATAGGTAGAATGATAGATAGAACAACATAATGATAAAACGAATGAATGATAGATGCAATGATAGATAGAACGAAGATAGAATGATAGAACGAAGATAGAACGATAGAGCGAAGATAAAACAATAGAACGATAGATAGATAGATAGATAGATAGATAGATAGATAGATAGATGATAGATAGATAGATAGATAGATAGATAGATAGATAGATAGATAGATAGATAGATAGATAGATAGAAACAGAATGATAGAACAAACGATAGATAGGTAGAATGATAGATAGAACAATAGGATGATAAATAGAACGAATAAACGATAGATGCAATGATAGATAGAACGAAGATAGAACGATAGATAGAACGATATATAGATAGATAGATAGATAGATAGATAGATAGATAGATAGATAGACAGATAGAAAACAGAATGATAGAACAAACGATAGATAGGTAGAATGGTAGATAGAACAATAGAATGATAGATAGAATGAATGAATGATAGATGCAATGATAGATAGAACAAAGATAGAACGATAGAACAATAGAACGATAAAATGATAGATAGATAGAAAACAGAATGATAGAACAAACGATAGATAGGTAAACGATAGATGCAATGATAGATAGAACGAAGATAGAACGATAGATAGATAGATAGATAGATAGATAGATAGATAGATAGATAGATAGATAGATAGATAGATAGATAGATAGATAGATAGATAGATAGATAGAAAACAGAATGATAGAACAAACGATAGATAGGTAGAATGGTAGATAGAACAATAGAATGATAAATAGAACGAATAAACGATAGATGCAATGATAGATAGAACGAAGATAGAACGAAGATAGAACGATAGATAGATAGATAGATAGATAGATAGATAGATAGATAGATAGATAGATAGATAGATAGATAGATAGATAGATAGATAGATAGATAGATAGATAGATAGATAGATAGATAGATAGATAGATAGAAAACAGAATGATAGAACAAACGATAGATAGGTAGAATTGTAGATAGAACAATAGAATGATAGATAGAATGAATGAATGATAGATGCAATGATAGATAGAACAAAGATAGAACGATAGAACAATAAAACGACAGAATGATAGATAGATAGAAAACAGAATGATAGAGCAAACGATAGATAGAATGAATAAACGATAGATGTAATGATAGATAGAACGAAGAACGATAGAACAATAGAACGATAGAATGATAGATAGAAAACAGAATGATAGAACAAACGATAGATAGGTAGAATGATAGATAGAACAATAGGATGATAGAACATGATAGATGCAATGATAGATAGAACGATAGATAGATAAAGACCACAATAACTGACCATTATAAATCTTGCTCAGATCAGCCCGAAAAACCCATTTACACACAGTATACCCACTTACTCCAGCTTCAGATGCTCTAAATTAAGAGGAAATGCTGTTTAAAGCAACAGCCACACAGTCATTAAATACACACTCCGCTCTCACTTCAGCACATTACAGTAATGGCTCGTTACAAAGGAAAAACGTCAAAAGATAATTAATTACAAACTCAGAATGCTGCCAAAAAAAGCTCAACTCCCTCAGCCCGAAGCGTCAAAATCGAGCAAACAAAGCAAGGCGACCATAAATCACTAATTATCTTATTACGGGTATAGAGTCGAGGGTGAGAGAGAGAAGGAAACGTGGTGTGAAACAGCTACGAGAAGCACGGCGGGGGTCCGAACAGAACAGAGATGTGTGTGAGAAACAGTTTAAGATGATGGGAAGAGAGAATGTAATCTGTAATCTTGCAAGGAGATATTAAAAGGCATGATTACAGTACTGAGATATAAGTGTAATGAAAATTCTGCTGTAGAAGCTCATGATCAATCAGTCCTGACTCTGAACTCTAATTGAGATCATGTAAAGTATCTGGCAATCTCAGCGGACACCAGAGATGATCAACACTTAAAGTGAACATTAAATGAAACGTTACCGTGGGTCCTTAGAGAGAACACATGGGAGAATGAAATGATGATATTCACTTGCCTATATATGTGAAATGATATTTTTCTTAAAGGGACAGTTCACCCAAAAACAAAGATTCCAAACCTGTCTTTCTCCTGTGACACACACACAAAATTAAATAAGTATCAAGGTGAACCAATTGATTACAAACCAAGGCAAGTCTATCAGAAATACTTCCAAAAGTCGTTGTGGTCTCCAGATGTTGAACAGATTGAGAGAGTGTGCCCTGAAGACCACGCAGCAACCACCAGTCACCTTAGAGTGACATTCGAGTACAGCAGAGCAGACAGCTCATCTATTAGCGTTTGCTTTGCTTTGAGCAGCACACGGCTCACATTCATCAATACTCTCCCTGTGCTCTCAGGGACAAAACTGCTGTCCTACAGCAGAGAGAGGTGAACAGAAAAGAGCAAAACATCATACATCTGCGATAGTCAAACGTCGCTAACAATTTACAATAGGGTTCAATTCTGATACATGCTTTAGGTATCATGAACTAACAATGAACAACCATTTTTTACAGAATGTTCATGAATGTTAATTAATGCAGTGCCATTTACAAACTTGGGGTCAGTAAGGTATTTGTTCTTTAAATTGATCAAAAGTGACTAAATACTTTTGTAATACTACAACAGATTTCTATTTCAAATAAATCAGATTATCAAAAAAATCTGAAAAAATTATCAAAAAAAAAAAATATATATATATTAAGCAGCACAATTGTTTTCAGTATTGATAATAATAAGAAATGTTTATGTGACATTGAAAACTGGAGTAATGGCTGATGAAAATTCAGCTTTGCATCATAGGAATAAATTACATTTTATAATATATTAGAACAGTTATTTTAAATTGTAAAAAAAAAAAATATTCAACAATATTACTGTTACTATTATATTTCTGATGTGAACATAAGGTGAGCATTAACAAATGTTAGCAAATAAAATAAAAAATAGGGAAAATGAGCATTAATCCAATATCCAATATTTTTAGTACCACTACGTTAAAATAATAATAATAATAATAATAATAATAATAATAATAATAATAATAATAATAAAAAATAGGGAAATTGAGCATTAATAATTATTATCCAATATTTTTCAGTACCACTACATTAAAATAAAATAAAATAAATAGGGAAAATAAGCATGAATAATTAATGCACAATATTTTCCAGCACTACTAATTTAAAAATAACATAAAACTATTAAAATAAATAAATAATAATAATTAATATCAAATTGTTTCCAGAACCACTAAATTAAAAATAAAATAAAATAAAATAAATACATAAATTAATTTAAATAAAATTAATTAATTAATAAAGAAAATAAGCATGAATAATTAATGCACAATATTTTCCAGCACTACTAATTTAAAAATAACATAAAACTATTAAAATAAATAAATAATAATAATTAATATCCAATATTTTCCAGTACCACTACATTAAAAATAAAATAATATAAAATAAAATAAAAAGCGAAAATTAGCATAATTATTATCCAATATTTTTCCAGTACCACTACTTTAAAAATAAATAAACTAATAGGTAAAATGAGCATGAATAATTAATATCCAATATCCAGTACCACTAATTAAACAATAATTAAATAAATAAAATAAAATAAAATAATAAAATAAAATAGGGAAAATGAGCATGAATAATTAATATCCAATATTTTTCCAGTACCACTACATTAAAAATAAATAAAATAAATAGGGAAAATAAGCATAATTAATATCCAATATTTTTCCAGTACGACTACAATAAAAAAATAAAATAAAATAATAGGGAAAATGAGCATGAATAATTAATATCCAATATTTTTTTTCAGTACCAGTACATTAAAAAATAAATAAAATATAATAATAGGGGAAATGAGCGTGAATAATTAATACCCAATATTTTCCAGAACCACTAATTTAAAAAATAAATAAATAAATAAATAAAATATAATAAAATAATAAAATAAAATAAAATAAAATAGGGAAAATGAGCATAAAAATTAATATCAATATTTTCCAGTACCACTAATTAAAATAAATAAATAAAAAAATAAAATAAAAAATATAAAATAAAATAAAATACGGAAAATGAGCATGAATAATTAATGTCAAATATTTTTCCAGTAGCACTACATTAAAAATATATAAAATAAAATAAAATACGGAAAATGAGCATGAATAATTAATATCCAATATTTTTCTAATACTATTAGATTAAAAGTAAATATTTAAATAAAATACAATACAATAATATGGAAAATGAGCATGAATAATTAATATCCAATATTTTCCAGTACCACTAAATTAAAAATTTAATTAAATTAAATACCTGATGATTAAAAATTATGAACAGTTTTGGATGTTTGAAGGCTGAATTTATTTGATCAAAAATGCACTAAAAACTACTGCAAAATATTTAAAAGGCATTTAAAAGACAAGGTAAGATAGGTAAAAGCAAAAAAAATTAAATCTTGCACAATAAGACCTGGCACATTTATACGGACAGTAAATTCTGAATTCATGTTGCCTTTAAGGCTTGTGCACCATTCCCAAGGGTTTCAGAAGACTGTCTTTCACCTGAATGAATATTTGTCTCTCTCCATTGCCATCTTTCCCTGCAGTGGGAAGGAGGTGTGATTGTTGGAGATGCGGCACAATACCTCTGTGGTGCGTACTGCAGGGTTATAGTCCGGTCAGGATGAGGAATTGAGTGGGCGTTTCAGAGAGGTGATGCAGCTGTAGAGCCTGTAGAGTGTGTCTGCTGCAGGAAGACACAATTAAACACTGTCATAGCTCAATAACTGCTGCTTACTGCTCCATATCAGCGGGATACAGCAGCTGATTGAGCACAGGGTGGAAAAGGAAGCTGTAAATGTACCTCAGACTTACTTAGAGAAAGACACTTTTGGATAATGTGATATGGTGCTGTTGATGTAAACAAAATCGCCCGCCCCACTGTGCATGGCAATTAAAACTGATGCACTTGGGCACAGTTTGTTGATGGTATGTATTTGCAATAAATTACAGGAAGCATAATCTGAGATTAAATATCAGCAACTGTTGGACAGATTCTGAATATCCCATTTTAAAATACGTTTTGCATTACCAGGCGTGTGTCAGCCTCCTTGAAAGGCACTGATGCGCACGCACACAGTGCTCAGAATAGTAATGGACCATTTTACTGGCTCTCTCGCCAATAACCCACATCCTCCTCTAGACTGAAGCCCATCGCATACATGCACACGTTTGTTTTTCTATCATCATGTGGACTTTCCATTGACTTCTGCTGTTTTATTCTGAGCTAATGCTATTTTCCATCTCCTCAATCTAACCTTAAGGGAATAGTTTACCTACAAATGAAAATTTTCTGACGATTAACTCACCCTCAGACCAGTTTGTTTTTCATCAGAACAAAGTTGCTCACCAATGGATCCTATGCAGTGAATGGGTGCCGTCAGAATGAGAGTCCAAACAGCTGATTAAAACATCACAATAATCCACACGACTCTAGTCCATCAGTTAAAGTCTTATAAAGTGAAAAGTTAAGTGTTGAGTGCACTCTCATTCTGACGGCACCCATTCACTACAGAGGATCCATTGGTGAGCAAATGATGTAATGCTACATACAAACTCATCTGTATCTTGAATGGCTTTAGGGTTAATTTTAATCTTTTAGGTGAACTACTCCTTTAGCACAAACCTTTTAGCATTTATACACCATTTAGTGTCTCCATTAAGCCGTTTTCCCTCATGGGAACCTTTGGCTGGTCCCAATGTAGCTCATTTCAGGTTTTACTATCTTTGTGGTTCCCATGAACACACACAATCTCAATTAACATGTACAATCACACTCTAATGGACAATTTCTTAACAAACACTGGCAAAGAGTATTCATGTGAAGACTTAACAGAACATGTACACTATACATGTCAAAGTGAGAGGCTTTGCTACTCTATTCAACGTGTTCTGTGAAGCAGGACCCTTAGTGTGCAAGCAATAGCCAGAGGACACAAATGCAGTTATGTTCCTTCATTCAAGGCCAAGAGCTCCAACATACAAATTGAATGGTGTATGCAATTGTTTATGTGCAAACTGTATGTATAAGATCTAGATATTTAAGAGCACGCTGCCCCCTGTTGGTGAGATTCACAGTCTTAATGTTGATTTCAGTGTGAATCAGAAGTCGATTAAGCGTGGTTGTAGGATGAGTAACTGAGACACAGCACTAGGCCAACACTGCAGAACCCATTCAAAATAATGATTCCAATTAGAATGGTTCTATTAAAATTATGAGTTGTGTTATGAGTTGACTGTCTGGTTCTTCGAAGGTTAAAAAAAGTTCTTAAAATCTTCTTGAAGTGTCTTATGTTCATCACGGCTGGTCTTTCAGAAATCATTCTAATATGCTGAATTGGTGCTCAAGAAACATTTTTGTCAATGTTGAAAACTGTTGTGCTGCTTAGTATTTTTGATTAAGATCACTTTGATCATTCTCATAGAATAAAAGCATGGATGTATTTTTTAACAGCGGATAGATGGGTGGATGGATGGATGAATGGATGGATGGACGGGCGGATGGATAGACGGACGGATGAATGGACGGATAATTGGATTTTTGCACAGCGGATGGATGGATGGATGAATTTTTGAACAGTGAATGGAAGGATGGAAGGATGGATGGGCGGATGTGCGGATGGATTTTTGAAAAGCGGATGTGCGGACGGATTTTTGAAAAGCGGATGTGCGGAGTGATTTTTGAAAAGCGGAGGGGCGGATGGATTTTTGAAAAGCGGATGGGCGGATGGACGGATGGATTTTTGAACAGCGGATGGGCGGATGGACGGACGGATTTTTGAACAGCGGATGGAAGGATGGATGAATGAACAGCAGATGGATGGATGGATGGACGGAAGGATTTTTGAACAGCGGATGGATAGAAGGATGGATGGATTTTTGAACAGAGGATGGAAAGATGGATGGACGAATAAACAGATGGATTTTTGAACAGCGGATGGATGGATGGATGGATGGATGGATGAACAGCAGATGGATGGATGGATGAACAGCAGATGGATGGATGGATGGATGGACGAATAGATTATTGAACAGCGGATGTATGTAAGGAAGGATGGATTTTTTTGAACAGTGACAGCAGATAGATGGATGGATGAATTTTTGAACAGCAGACGGATGGATGAACAGCAGATGGATGAATTTTTTAACAGCGAAAGGAAGGATGATGGATGAACAGCAGATGGATGGATGAATTTTTGAACATCAGAAGGAAGGATGGATGGACGGATGGATGGATGGATTTTTGAAAAGCAGATGGATGGATGAATTTTTGAACATCGGAAGGAAGGATGGATGGACGGATGGATGGATGGATTTTTGAACAGCAGATGGATGGAAGGATGGATGGATTTCTGAACAGCAGATGGATGGAAGAAAGGATGGATTTTTGAACAGCGGATGGATGGATGGATGGATGGATGGATGGATGGATGGAAGGATGGATGGATGGATGGATGGATGGATGGATGGATGGATGGATGGATGGACGAATGGATTATTGAACAGTGGATGTATGTAAGGAAGGATGGATTTTTTTTGAACAGTGGAAGGATGGATGGATGGATGGATGGATTCTTGGCTGAAATTATGGCGGTGCAAACAATTTTAATTTTCACAGAAAAAGCAAGTTATGGCAAAACAATTAAGACAGCAATAGATAAAAGTGAGTTTTAGAAACAGTTGTAAATCTCTTAATATTGTCTGCGGTTGGAACGCAAAATGACCTTAATGTTCCCAGAAAACGAAATGATTCAACTTTAAGGATACTCACAGTTTAGTCTCAGTCTACAGACACAGAGCTCTATATAAACCATCTGTCATGTTATGATAAAGGTTTCCAGGTTTTTTTTTCTTTATGTTCTGTAAGACTAATCTAATGGGAAATAAACTCTAATAATTTATCAGGGATGGACACTGAATGAGAGACAGATGGACTTTCAGCATGACTTTGGTCATTTGTTCAACAATGGAGCTTAAAGCTAAAGAGCCTGAAGTGAAATGACAGTCAGACTGACAGAAAACAATCATACATCCAGACATTACCCTCAGGTCACTGGGGTCACTGGTGGGTGCTTCGAAAAAGCATTGGAAGATGACAGGAGCGAAGTAACGACGGGGTTCTCTTATTAAGTGCCAGGGCCAGACCACCCAGAGCCCTGTCAGTGCGACCTCTGACCTCTGCTCCTTTAATGTCAGAACTGAAACATATGTTCAATGACAGCGTCTGCAGAGCGCTGATAGAGGAGAGATGTCATATAACAAATCATCTTTCCTTTGCTCTTAATCCATATATGACTCTCGGGGTGAAACTGAGGGGAAAAGGTGAAGATTTCCTGCAAATCTGCTGACATGAGGACTGAAGCTGCTGGGAAAGATGTTGAATAAAGCATGACTCATTCCAGTTTAATGGCCAAATCCCATCTAAGCCAGTATGAGTCAAGTCCCGTGTTAAATACTCGTTTTAATATATGAGAGAAGAACAAAGACTGACTGAAGAAAAGAAAAGAAAAAACAATGTAAACTGTTAATACTTTTCAAAAAAAGGTCTTTTTCAATAGTCTATAATATATAAAGCAACACTATGCCTACTAAATATACACAAATGTAAAACCATGTTTCATTCATTTTTTATAAATGATCACTCATGCAATGCATAATGTGCGTCTGAACAACCCAACAGTCAGTAGCTTCACTGATCCAATTCATTCATCTTGGAATCAAACATAATTGGTCTTGATCTATGTGTCTGAATCACTAAAAAGAACCGGTTCAGAGTTATATGTTAAGTCAGGCAACTCTAGTCACACTATATGATTTTGATTCACTAAAAATAAATGGTTCATAAGAGTCATTTGTTCAGGAGTTGGAGTACATGCATTTTACTGTATGTTTTTGATTCACTAAAAAGAACCGGTTCAAAAGAGTAATTTATTCAGAAGTCAGACTACATGGTTTACTGTCTAGACTACATGGTTTACTGTCATTTACTGTGGAGTCGAACCACATGTATTATACTGTATGTTTTTGATTAACTTAAATAAACCCGTTCTTTTGTTCAGGAGTTGGATTACACATGTTTTACTGTATGTTTTTGATTCGCTTAAAAGAACTGGCTCATAAAAGTCATTTGTTCAGGATTCAGCCTATACGTGTTTTACAGTATGTTTTTGACTCACTAAAAAGAACCGGTTCATAAGAGTCATTTGTTCAGGAGTCGGACTACATGTGTTTCACTCTATGTTTTTGATTCACTAAGAGAACAGGTTCATAAGAGTCATTTATTTAGGAGTCGGATTACACCTGTTTTACTGCATGTTTTTGATTCACTAAGAGAACAGGTTCATAAGAGTCATTTGTTCAGGAGTCGGACTACAAATGTTTTACTTTAAATTTCTGATTATTAAAAAGAAATGGTTCATAAGAGTCATTTGTGCAGGAGTTGGATTAGACGTTTTACAGTATGTTTCTGTTTAACTAAAAAGAACAGGTTCACAGGAGTCATTTGCTCAGGAGTCGGACTACACCTGTTTTACTGCATGTTTTTGATTCACTAAAAAGAACCGGTTCATAAGAGACATTTGTTCAGGAGTTGGATTAGACGTTTTACAGTATGTTTCTGTTTAACTAAAAAGAACAGGTTCACAGGAGTCATTTGTTCAGGAGTCAGACTACACCTGTTTTACTGCATGTTTTTGATTCACTAAAAAAAAAAACGGTTCATAAGAGTCATTTGTTCAGGAGTTGGATTAGACGTTTTACAGTATGTTTCTGTTTAACTAAAAAGAACAGGTTCACAGGAGTCATTTGTTCAGGAGTCGGACTACACCTGTTTTACAGTATGTTTTTGATTCACAAAAAAAAAAAACAGTTCATAAGAGTCATTTGTTCAGGAGTCGGACTACACCTGTTTTACTGCATGTTTTTGATTCACTAAAAAGAACCGGTTCATAAGAGACATTTGTTCTGGAGTTGGAAACACTGGTCATGTTATAGGTGTTTGACTGACTAAAAATAACCATTTAGGGAATCAAACTACACAGTCATTTTTTTTGTGAGTCATACTACTCAGATTCAGTAGCGTCATTTAGTATTATAAGTGATTCTTGGTTCCCAAACTTAATTATACAGCACTTTTACAAATGAATAATGCAAAAAGAAGAGCTTTATTATATGCATACTCTAATTCTAAGGTACTACTAAATTATTCAACCCTATTCAATTCATGTTCATTTGGAAACCACTTTTTACAATTCATACAGCTTTACAGAAAAAGGTTACATCAAATATCAAAATCAAGAAACCAATTATAATGCAAAGAGAATGTGAATATGATCTATACAGGCTTTACAGAATTATTTATTATTCAGACTAAACTTGGTCACTAACAACTAAGAATTAAAGTGGATGTTGCTCTTTCAGCTCATGGACCTGTCTGTCTGCTGGTGATGTCATGAAGGGCTCCTCCATTATGTATTGATACAGCACTGATATATGCCGTCTCATTTGGGGTCTGTCATGCACAGATGGACCTCTGAGTTCCTGCGATTTGGTACCACAGACAGCTCGCCTGAGCACAACGAGCCATTATAAAATACAGACAAATAAAACAAAATAGAGGACATATAAAATATTAATGATACTTAATACAACAGCTGTGAATGAAGGGCAAACAAGGCAATGCAGAGGAGCAGATGATATCACATCATCAAAGAAAAACAGATTTTACATTTTATGAAGGAAATGAGCGGTGCCAGTCCATGAAAATGTCATTGTTATAATGTGAGAGTACGGTGAGTGGTTGCTATATGGTTGTTAACGTGTCTGTTTCTTGTGTTTCTATGCAGTTGCTAGGGTGTTTTGGATGTCACAAGAGAGAACCCTCAATTCACTATATAATATTTTGGCTTCAGGTCTGCAACAAAAACTACAAATAATAACAATAATAATAATAATAATAATAAGAATAAGAATAACAATAATAACAACAACTACAGTAATAATAAAAATATTTTTTTTGTAATTTACAAATAATATTTTCTTTTATAAATAGCACACACCTTTTACAAACAACATAATTTGAAATATAATTTATGTAAAAGCTACATGTCAAAATGTAATATATAATATCACTTTGATTCATATAATATATCAATATAATATAATATAATATAATACAATACCCATTTAAAAATAATAATAATAATAATAATAATAATTATTATTATTATTATTATTACAGAGCAACCCATTTTAAAGTATTTAAATTACTTAAACACATTTTAAATTATTAATAGTTTTTATGTCTGATATAATAATATTAATACACTTTTTTATTTACAAAAAAATATATTTTTCGATAAATAGCACACACCTTTTTAAAAACAACATAATTTAAAATATAACTTTTGTAAATATATAATATAATATAATATAAAACCCATTTCATAATAATAATAATAATAATAATAATAATAATAATTATTATTATTATTATTATTATTATTATTATTATTGAGCAACCTCTTAAACTATTTAAAATAATTAAACCCATTTTAAACTATGGTTTTTTTTTATGTCTGATATAATAATATTAATACACTTTTTTATTTACAAAAAATATATTTTTCGATAAATAGCACACACCTTTTTAAAAACAACAATTTAAAATATAACTTTTGTAAATATATAATATAATATAATATAATATAATATAATATAATATAATACCCATTTCATAATAATAATAATAATAATAATTATTATTATTATTATAATTATTATTATTATTATTGAGCAACCTCATAAACTATTTAAAATAATTAAACCCATTTTAAACTAAAACTGGGTTTTTTATGTCTGATATAATATTTCCAAAATTAATAATATTAATAATAAACTTTTTTTTTTAGAAATGTACAAAAATATATATATATTTTTTTTTTAATAAATAGCACACACCTTTGTAAAAACATAATATAACATTTATATATAATAAAATTTTAATTCATATAATATTCATATTCATATAATAAAACACCCATTTCATCACTTAGAAAACATTAATATAATAATAATAATAATAATAATAATAATAATAAAATAATATTTTATAAATTTCTAAAAAAAAAAAAATCTATAAATAGCACACGGCTTTTAAAAACAATCGGCATAATTAGAAATATAATTTATGTAAAAGCTACATGCCAAACTTTAGTTACACCTAGTTTAATACTTGTTTTATTCAAATTCCTAACCTTAATGAGCAAGCATCAATAATCAGACAACAAAATGGAGACAAATAGGACTGTAGTTAGCTCTCATTATAAAGCCGTTAACAGATCGCTGTGACACAAATCCCATTCTTAAGGAATATTTAAAACCCATCAGCTCAGTAAATCAGAGCTGTTCCATCAGACTATAAAAGATGTGCTTCACAAAAAGGCTCCCTTTTGAGTTCATAACACACACATGCAAAATTAACAGAAGTGAATACTGTATTCACTAAAGCCCTGGACAATAACACCAGCATTCTCTGCAACTTTAATTAAAGTGGTGGATTTACAATCACTTCAGTTCTGGAATGTGAATGACATGAATGAATGTCCCTCCAGATCGGGATTTTAATCTAAATTCACATGTTTCGACACGTCCCTCACTCAGTTTGATTACTGTAATTGGAGTTTTTGCCTCCTACCTACTCCACTTCTTGAGTAATTCCTGCTTAATATGAATAAATAAATAAATTACACCGCCAACAAACATCCCAAATTCCCCCGAGGGACTTCCGCTGCATGTAAGGGATACATTTTGAATATTATAAGAGAATTAGTTTCAGCAATTAGTTTCAGCAAATGGCACAAAATATCGGTCTGATTTGAAATGGAAATCATTTTTGGACCACGGATGCTTGTTTTCACGCTGGTTAATTGATTCGGCGATGGGCAGAGTGTTGGTTTAACGCGGCTGAACATGTTTGTGATGCTAAAGACGAAGCGCCAGACCGAGAGTTGAATCTCACGAGCCGAGTTCGTGCAAAACAGGGAGATTTCTCAGCAGTCAGGGTCAAAAGCAGCACACTTCTTCTAGTGTTTGCACATTTGTTTTCCACCCACACCTTAAATGAAATATTCATCCAGGATTTAACTGCATCTCATTAATGAAGCGTGGAAGAATGAGAGAATGTGTGAGAGATATAGTTAAGACAAAAGCCCACCAGATTACCAAATATGACCCACTGTAAAAGGTTATGCATGTAAAGTGTTCAACAATAAAAAAATAAAAACATGTGTTTTACTATTCATTCATAAACTGAATATACTGCATGTGTTAGCCTTCACAGCCTCATTCATTCTCGTCAAATTAAATAAATAAAAATACTTATATACTAAATATACTAACAATATAATATCTAGACATATTTTAAAAATCTTTTAGAAATCTTTTGTAAAAATACACACTACCTTTTAAACATTTTTTTATTCAGCAAGGATGTGACATTGAAGACTGGAGTAATGATGCTGAAAATTCAGCTTTGCCTCACAGAAATAAATGTGACCCTGGACCACAAAACCAGTCTTAAGTCGCTGGGGTATATTTGTAGCAATAGCCAAAAATACATTGCATGGGTCAAAATTTTTTATTTTTCTTTTATGCCAAAAATCATTAAGAAATTAAGTAAAGTTCATGTTCCATGAAGATTTTTTGTAAAATTCCTACTGTAAACATATCAAAATGTAATTTTTGATTTGTAATATGCATTGTTAAGAACCTAATTTGGACAATTTTAAAGGTGATTTTCTCAGTCTTTTTGATTTTTTTGCATCCTCAGATTTCTGATTTCAAATAGATGTATCTCGGTCAAATATTGTCCTATCCTAACAAACCATACATCAATAGAAAGCTTATTTATTGAGCTTTCATATGCTGTATAAATCTCAGTTTTGTCAAATTTCACATTATGACTGGTTTTGTGGTCCAGGGTCACAAATGACATTTTACAGTATATTCAAATATAAAACAGTTATTTTAAATTGTAATAATATTTCACAATATTAGAGTTTTTTCTGAATTTTTATTTTAAAAAATTAAGCCTTGGGGTCAGTATTTTTTTAAACAAATTAATACTTTTATTCAGCAAGGATGTGACACTGAAGACTGGAGTAATAATGCTGAAAATTCAGCTTTGCATCACAGAAATAAATTACATTTTACAGTATATTAAAATAGAAAACAGTTGTTTTAAATTGTACTAATATTTCACAATATTAGAGTTTTTAACGTATATATATATATATATATATATATATATATATATATATATATATATATATATATATTTTTTTTTTTTTTTTTTTTTTTTTTTTTTCACAATATTACAATTTTTACTGTATTTTTTATTTTAAAAAATGCAGCCTTGGAGTTTGAGCATTTTAAATTGTAATAATATTTCTTAATATTACGGTATTTTGCTGTATTTTTTCATTTTAAAAATGCTAAACTTTTATTAAGCAAGGATGTGACACTGAAGACTGGAGTAATAATATTGAAAATTCAGCTTTACATCACAAAAATAAATAAAACTTTAAAGTATATTAAAATAGAAAACAGTTATTTTAAAATGTAATCATATTTTCACAGTATTACAGCCTTGGAGTCTTTTTGGAGCCTTGGAGTTTTTTCCCTTTAAAAAAAAAAAAAAAAATCAAATTTTTATTAATCAAATAAAATTTTAAATTATATTAAAATTGTAATAATATTTTACAATATTACAGTTTTTACTGTATTTTTTGCTAACAAAAATGCTGCCTTGAGCATTAAAAATCGTACTGATGCTAAAATTTTGAATGCCAGTATATACAGTCATGGCCAAAATTGTTGGCACCCCTGAAATTTTTCCAGAAAATCAAGTATTTCTCACAGAAAAGTGTTGCATTAACACATGTTTTGCTATACACGTTTATACCCTTTGTGTGTATTGGAACAAAACAAAAAAAGGGAGGAAAAAAAAGCAAATTTGACATAATGTCACACAAAACTCCAAAAATGGGCTGGACAAAATTATTGGCACCCTTTCAAAATTGTGGATAAATAAGATTGTTTTAAGCATGTGATGCTCCTTTAAACTCACCTGGGGCAAGTAACCGGTGTGGGCAATATAAAAATCCCACCTGAAAGCAGATAAAAAGGAGAGAAGTTCACTTAGTCTTAGTCACACTAAACATGGACAACCGAAAGAGAAGAAGAGAACTGTGTGAGGACTTGAGAACCAAAATTGTGGAAAAATATCAACAATCTCAAGGTTACAAGTCCATCTCCAGACATCTAGATTTGCCTTTGTCCACAGTGCACAACATCATCAAGAAGTTTGCAACCCATGGCACTGTAGCTAATCTCCCTGGGCGTGGACAAGAGAGAAAAATTGATGAAAAGTTTTAACGCAGGATAGTCCGGATGGTGGATAAGCAGCCCCAAACAAGTTCCAAAGAAATTCAAGCTGTCCTGCAGGCTCAGGGGGCATAAGTTTCAGCGCAAACTATCCGTCAACATTTAAATGAAATGAAACGCTATGGCAGGAGACCCAGGAGAACCCCACTGCTGACACCGAGACATACAGTTTGCCAAAATGTACTTGAGTAAGCCAAAATCCTTCTGGGAAAACGTCTTGTGGACAGATGAGACCAAGACCAAGAGCTTTTTGGTAAAGCACATCATTCTACTGTTTACCGAAAACGGAATGAGGCCTACAAAGAAAAGAACACAGTATACCTTCAGTCAAATATGGTGGAGGTTCAAAGATGTTTTGGGGTTGTTTTGCTGCCTCTGGCACTGGGTGCCTTGACTATGTGCAAGGCATCATGAAATCTGAGGATTACCAAAGGATTTTGGGTCGCAGTGTAGGGCCCAGTGTCAGAAAGCTGGGTTTGCGTCCAAGATCTTGGGTCTTCGAGCAGGACAATGACCCCAAACATACTTCAAAAAGCACCCAGAAATGGATGGCAACAAAGTGCTGGAGAGTTCTGAAGTGGTCAGCAATGAGTCCAGATCTAAATCCCATCGAACACCTGTGGAGAGATCTTAAAATTGCTGTTGGGAAAAGGCGCCCTTCCAATATGAGAGACCTGGAGCAGTTTGCAAAGGAAGAGTGGTCCAAAATTCCGGGTGAGAGGTGTAAGAAACTTATTGATGGTTATAGGAAGCAACTGATTTCAGTTATTTTTTCCAAATATTAAGTTAAGGGTGCCAATAATTTTGTCCAGCCCATTTTTGGAGTTTTGTGTGACATAGTCAAATTTGCTTTTTTTCCTCCCTTTTTTGTTTTGTTCCAATACACACAAAGGGAATAAACATGTGTATAGCAAAACATGTGTTAATGCAATACTTTTCTTTGAGAAATACTTGATTCTCTGGAAAAATTTCAGGGGTGCCAACAATTTTGGCCATGACTGTAAGACTGTTCTAATCAAACTGTAAAGTTGAACAGACAACTAACATAATCTCGTAAGCTAGTGAGTGTGGCGTTTCCTAGAGGTGTGTTATGTGGAGCAGTCGGTTCAGGTCGTGTATCTGGGTCAGACCCGTATCAGCCTGCTGCCGCCTGCAGGTCCACATGACATAATCTACAGCAGAAATGCAGAGAATGAAGATTACCGAATAACAGAGAGATTCGCATTATGGCAACATGATTTATATGCGAGTCCCAGTGCACTTCCTTTCCATCACATCCATACTGATGTTTCTTTACCTCACCTTACTGTCTGACAGAAAATGTCACAACTCAATCCATCACCTCACTTCTGACATGCTTTTCAATCTCTAGTCTCTATTCAATAAACGTCTCGCATGAGAGACAGACTGATAAACCACTCATTAAACTCCATAGATTTTACCACAAGAAATCAACAAACTCTCCTTGAGGGATTCTAGAAGTAATGAGTTCAATATAAAACAAAACACTGGCCACAAAAGAGCATTAAAATATTAAAGTATTTTTTTAAAGCAAGCTAATACATTTTTATTAAAAGAAATGAATACTTTTATTCAGCAAAGATGTGACACTGAAGACTGGAATAATGATGCTAAAAATTCAGCTTTGCATCACAGAAATAAAAAAAGAAGTAGCTTTGGAGTCAGTATTTTTTATTTTCTATCAAAAGAAATTAATTTTATTCAGCAAGGATGTGACACTGAAAACTAGAGAAATGATGCTAAAAATTAATCTTTGCATCACAGAAATAAATGTAAATTAAAATGGATTTATTATTTTAAATTGTAATAATATTTCACAATATAACAGTTTTTACTGTATTTTTTATTTAAAAAAATGTAGCCTTGGAGACAGATTTTTTTATTTTATTAAATAAAAATGTATACTTTTATTCAGCAAGGATGTGACACTGAAGACTGGAGTAATGATGCTGAAAATTCAGCCTTGCATCTCAAAAATACATTATATTTTAAAATATATTAAAATAGAAAACTGTTACTTTAAATTGCAATAATATTTCACAGTATTACAGTTTTTACTGTTTTTTATTTTAAAAAATTCAGCTTTGGAGTCAGCATTTTTTATTATTAAAAGAAATTAATACTTTTATTCAGCAAAGATGTGACACTAAAGACTGGAGTAATGATGCTAAAAAAACACCTTTGCATCATAGAAATAAATTACATTTTAAAGTATATTACAATAGAAAACAGTTATTTAAAATTGCAATAATATTTCACAATATTACAGTTTTACTGTATTTTGTTACTTTTTAAAAAAGCAGCTTTGGAGTCAGTATTTTTTATTTTTTATTAAAAGAAATTAATACTTTTATTCAGCAAGGATGTGACACTGAAGACCGGAGTAATGAAGCTGAAAATACAGCCTTGCATCTCAAAAATACTTTATATTTTAAAATATATTACAATAGAAAACAGTTACTTTAAATTGCAATAATATTTCACAGTATTACAGTTTTTACTGTTTTTTATTTTTAAAAAAATCAGCTTTGGAGTCAGTATTTTTTTTATTAAAAGAAATTAATACTTTTATTCAGCAAAGATGTGACACTAAAGACTGGAGTAATGATGCTAAAAAAAACACCTTTGCATCATAGAAATAAATTACATTTTAAAGTATATTACAATAGAAAACAGTTATTTTAAATAATAATATTTCACAATATTACAGTTTTTAATGTATTTTTTATTTTACAAAATGTAGCCTTGGAGTCAGATTTTTTTATTTTATTAAATAAAAATGTATACTTTTATTCAGCAAGGATGTGACACTGAAGGCTGGAGTATTGATGCTGAAAATTCATCTTTGCATCACAGAAATAAATTACATTTTAAAGTATATTAAAATAGAAAACAGTTATTTAAAATTGCAATAATATTTCACAATATTACAGTTTTAATGTATTTTGTTACTTTTTAAAAAAGCAGTTTTGGAGTCAATATTTTTTTATGTTTATTAAAAAAAATAATACTTTTATTCAGCAAGGATGTGACACTGAAGACTGGAGTAATGATGCTGACAATTCGGCTTTGCATCACAGAAATAAATTACATTTTAAAGTATATTACAATAGAAAACAGTTATTTAAAATAATAATAATAATATTTCACAATATTACAGTTTTTACTGTATTTTTTACTTTTAAAAGTGCAGCTTTAAAATCAGTATTTTTTGTTAAAAGTAATTAAAACTTTTATTCAGCAAAGATGTGACACTAAAGACTAGAGTAATGATGCTGAAAATTCACCTTTGCATCACAGAAATAAATTACATTTTAAAAGTATATTAAAACAGAAAACAGTTATTTTAAATAGTAATAATATTGCACAATATTACAGTTTTTACTGTATTGTTTTATTTAAAAATCACAGCCTTGCGGTCAGTATTTTTTTTCTTCTTTTTTTTTTTATCATTTTTGACAACAATGCAACAAAATCGAAATAAAAAACAACAACTTGCAAACCGAGGTCAACAAATGCAAAACTGCATTGGACGCTCTTAATTTGAGCATCTGTGCGTGTTTTACATAACTCAAACCTTGCCCTGCTGGTGTTTAGTGTTGGATTAGAAATGCTTATCGGATCCACATTTGGCTCTTTGATGCTTTATAAGAGAAAGATGGCTGCTGGCTGTCTCTCATATAAAACAGGTGTTTGCGCTCACATGCAACAGGCATTTGTTTGTCCCAGGCCAGATGCGCAACCCCTTCTGTGTTTACATGCAACCCTGAAGAGAAGATGACCGTGTTCACTCTGAAACGCATCTTTCACTCAACGTGTTCACAATTACAGCACAGAGTGACGGGTGGTAAACAAACAAATAAAACCTCCTCTAACAGTACATTAGCATGCACCTCAGGCGTCCACGAAGGAAATGGCAGAAAATGATGGAATGGCTCTCTTGGGATGCGAATCTGGATGTGATTTTATTTAATAATTCTGCTGAATCTTTTCTGGAAATTAAAATGAAATTCAACCTTGAATATGAAATGACTTCATTTAGTTTCTACGAACAACTTGTTCCCTGTGTTTGAGGAGAAAAGACAAAAACTAGCAGCATGGGTTCACAGCAGGTGATGCGAGGATGGGACGATTACCGAGCGGCGCTGTATGTGGCCACGTGCTCGACGTGACACGCTGACACCATTCGCAACGCTGCGTGAGATCTGAGAGCGCGACCCCTGCCGACTGCCGGAGATGACAATGAAAGGACACTTACTCTGGCGAGGAGGCTGATGGGGTCGAGGCCAGGCGGAAGCTGAGACAGATCATGGTTCTCCTCACCAAGATAAACCTGCAGAGTCGTGCAGAGATGCCCCAGGCCCTCTTTCTTCTCCTCGCTCATGTCTGCTAAATCTAAACACAGAACACAGTGAAAGTTATGAATGATTCTGCTAACAAGCAAAAACTTTTATTGTTCTCCTACACTGCAAAAAAAGCTTTCTTACTTAGATTTTTCATCTTGTTTCCAGCCAAAATGTCTAAAAATTTGAAAAATTATTATTATACAAGTATACAATTATACAAGTTAAAATTGTCTTGTTTTATAAAAAAAAAAAGTCAAAATTACTTAAGTTTCTTACCCCATTATTTTGCTTGTTCTAAGCAAAAACACACTTAATTTTGACTAATTTTAATTTTAATAATTTAACAAAATGATGTTTTTTGAGGAATATATTTCAGGATTTCTCTCCATATAATGGACTTCTATGGTGCCCCAAAATGCAGTTTAAATGCAGCTTCAAATGATCCCAGCCAAGGAAGAAGGGTCTTATCTAGTGAAATGATTGGTTATTTTCTAAAAACATTTACATTTTCTATATTTTTTTAATCTCCACACAGAGTACACACAGAGCTAGACAAGACGAGCATTTCAGGTTAAAAAGTATACAATTTGTAATTTTTTTTTAGACAACAATCCATCGTTTTGCTAGATAAGACCCTTCTTTCCTCGGCTGGAATCGTTTAGAGCCATTTAAAGCTGCATTTTGGAAGTTCAAACTCGGGGACACCATAGAGGTCCATTATATGGAGAGAAATCCTGAAATGTTTTCCTCAAAAAACATAATTTCCTTACAACTGAAGAAAGAAAGACATGAACATCTTGGATGACAAGGGGGTGAGTACATTGTCTGTAAATTTTTGTTCTGAAAGTGAACTACTTCTTTAAGATTTTTTTTTTTTTTTTTGATATTTTGACTAGAAACAAGACAAAAAAATCTAGCATTATAATAATATGTTTCTAAAAACATATTACTATCTTATTAAATCATAGTATTCCCATAGTAGATGAGCAAAAATATGGTATTAACATGATATGTGTGGAATAAATATTAAATAAGCTTTCCATTAATGTATGGTTTGTTAGGATAGGACGATATTTGTCCGAGATTTAAAAATCTGGAATCTGAGGGTGCAAAAAAATCTAAATATTGAGAAAATCGCCTTTAAAGTTGTCCAAATGAAGTTCTTAGCAATGCATGTTACTAATCAAAAATTAAGTTTTGATATATTTATGGTAGGAAATTTACAAAATATCTCCATGGAACATGATCTTTACTTACACTTGAGGTCAAAAGTTTACACCCCCCTTTCAGAATCTGCAAAATGTTCATTATTTTACCAAAATAAGATGGATCATGCAAAAGGCATGTTATTGTTTATTTAGTACTGACCTGAATAAGATATTTCATATAAAAGAATACGAAATTATAAAAATGACCCGGTTCAAAAGTTTACACCCCCTTGATTCTTAATACTGTGTTGTTACCTGAATGATCCACAGCTGTGTTTTTTGTTTGTTTGTTTGTTTGTTTAGTGATAGTTGTTCATGAGTCCCTTGATTGTCCTGAACAGTTTAAACTGTTCACTGTTCTTCTGAAAAATCCTTCAGGTCCCACAAACTGTTTAGTTTTTCAGCCTTTTTGTGCATTTGAACACTTTCCAATAATAACTGATCCATCTTTTCACACTGAGGACAACTGAGGGACTCATATGCAACTATTACAGAAGGTTCAAACTGATGCTTCAGAAGTAGAAACCATGCATTAAGAGCAAAAGGGGTGAAAACTTTTGAACAGAATGGAGATGTGTACAATTTTCCTATTTTGCCTAAATATTATATATTTTTTCATTTAGTACTACCCTTCAGAAGCTACAGAAGATACTTGCATGTTTCCCAGAAGACAAACTAAGTTAAATTTACCCTGATCTTCAAAAAATATCAGTATTTTCAAGTTATTTTCAATGAAAATTTATCATCCTTACAGCTGTTCATGAATTACACTGGGTGCAGTAATAAATAACGTCAAGACTAGAAAAACAAAAACAGAACTAAACCTAATTTACCTGATAAAAAGTTCACATACTATGTTATTGGTGACAGTGGCATTAAAAACAACACACAGATGTAAACACCACTGAGCTGAACCAACACAAGCTGTGAAAAAGACTAATGATGATCAATGAGGATGAAGCACAAAAGAGCCGAAGCACACTATAAGAAACCAGAGGAGCATAAAAGCTTTGTGTGTGTTTGTTTTCACTTGTTGGTGTGTATTTAGCCAGTGAAGGCAAATCAAAAAGCATTTTGCTTGTCTCATTAGAGCAGTTTTCTGTCTGTACCAGTAAAATGGATGTTCGATAGTGGGGTTTTTAGGGTGTATTTAGAAAGAAAGAGGTCTGATTGTAGCATAAGAGTGTGTATTTGGAAGTACAGCATACTCTTAAAAATAAAGGTGCTTCACAATGCCATAGAAGAATCTTTTTGTCTAAATGGTTCCATAAAGAACAAAAGCTTCTTTGTGGCAAATAAGGTTCTTCAGATTCTAAAAAGGTAAGCAATGGCTGAATGGTTCTTTGTGGAATCAAAAATGGTTCTTCTATGGCATCGCTTGAAGAACTTTTGAAGCACCTTTAATTTTAAGAGTGTATAAATCTGGATGTGTGATTTATGTCAGAGCTTTGCCAAACATATGGGCTTTTTCATTAACCCTTCTGCTCTGATCCATTTCCTCCAAACGCACCATCAATGAAGTTCAGTGTGTTCACTGCTGCTGCGGCAGATAGGGCAAACGTTTGACCCGCGGCAGCAACTCACGCCTCGTATCTTTCGTTCTCTCACACACACATTCGCCATCATAAACACAGACACAGAGTAGTAAAACTCCACAGATTCAATACATAAATCTAAAACATCTTCACCACGTGTAGTGTCTTTTATCATCCTGAAAATTGAATCTCCACAAAACTGAACACAGTTACAGTGCTTAGGCTTGTTGGACAAACTGAAATGGTTAAAATCTGTTCTTTGGATAATCACGATTTATTTTCAAAAATGATTGATAGATTGTCAATTATGAAAATTAACAAATAGCAGGCAGTAAATGAGCGCCGGTGGGGTCTGAAACCTCTCCTAAGAAGAAAATAACAGGCTGGATGGCAGACGGATCTACACACTTCCCACTTCTCAGGAGCATGAGAGGTTGAACGTGTGTGGAATTATGAGCCTGAAACAGGTGTTGGTCTCCTTAAAGCGATAGTTCAGCCAAAAATGAAGAGTTTGTGAGCATTTATGCATCTTTATGTTGTTCAAAGCCCTTCTGAGGAACGAAAATGAATAGATACAAGATGCTTTTTTTATACAATGAATATGAAAGAGGACTAAGGCTGTTCGGCTCCAAAAACACACTCTAAAAGCACCATAAAAACAGTAAATACGGCTTGTGAGTATATAAGGTTTCTAAAACTATATGATGCTTTATGTGAAGAAACGTAAAGTTGTAAAGTAGTATATTTGCCAAATCTGATTTACACTTACGCATTTACACTTACGCATTTAATTAAAAAATGCATTATCGAGATGTTTTTGTGATTAGCTGGGTTTCCATACTGTTTTATTTATTTGATCCAAAGTACAGAAAAAGCATTAATATTGTGAAATATTTTTACAATTTAAAATGTCATTTAAACCTGTAATCTAAGCTACATTTTCAGCATCATTGCTCCAGTCTTCAGTGTCTCATGATCCTTCAGGAATCATTTTGTGCTAACTTATCCTGTTAGCTTTTTTAACATTATACACTATACTATTCAAAAGCTTGGAGTCAGTATAATTTAAAAGAAATTCTATAAAGAAATTATAGAAATGAAAACGTTTATTTAGCAAGGATGCTTTAAATTGATCAAAAATTATGATAAAGATATTTAAAATGTTACAAAAGATTTCTATTGCAGATAAATGCTGTTCTTCTGAACTTTCTATTCATCATAAAAGCCTGAAAAGGCTACTTCTAAGCTAATTCTACTCAGCTGTTTTCAACATAACTATAATAATAAATGTTTTTTGAGCAGCAAATCTGAATATTAGAATGATTTCTGAAGGATCATGTGACTGGAGTAATGATGCTAAAAATTCAGCTTTGAAATCACAGGAATAAATTATATGTTTTGAAATATATTTTAAAATTGTATTGTTTTTGCTGCCTTGGTAAGCAGAAGTTCTTTTAAAAACATTAAAAATCTTACTGTTCAAAAACTTTTGACTGGTAGTGTATTGTTATTTTTAATTCTACACTCAAAAAAAGTGTTTTTCTCTAAGAAATTAACACTTTCATCCAACAAGGATGCATTAAATTGCTCAAAAGTGACAGTAAAGACATAAACATAAAAGTTTTTTCTATACATTAAAGTATCCTGAAGAATGCATCACAAAACTATTAAGCAAACTATTTTCAACACTGTCTGATAATAAAGGAAATGTTTCTTAAGCACCAAATCGCCATATTAGAATGATTTCTGAAGAATCATGCGAATAAAAATGCTAAAAATCTAGCTTTGCGTCACAGAAATAAATTACATGGTAAAATATTTCTATAATTTAAAAATGAATATATTTCTACATTTCATTCCTTACTAACCTTAAAAATTTGAACAGTATTGTAAGCTACGATGTAAATGCATTTTCTAAATATATTGTTTCTCTAACACACTATAAATTGCCAATAAATTATTTTATTTAATAAAAGACCACAGTTGCTACACCGTTTATTTCTATTTCACCATAATTTGCCCTGGAAGTGTCAATTTCATTCTCTTGAACGTGCATTGAAAATACAAATTCACAATTTAAATAGGAACATACAGTAAGTAATCACATTAATGTCTCATTAATGTCTCATGAACACTAACAATGATGAATGGTGAATGATTCCTTTAATTTCTGCAATTTCGCATGTCTCATTTGCTACCATTAAACTGAAATATACCCATCATTTGACCACTGAAAGACATGAAGGAAAGCATTAAAGTAAACGGCTCTTCTGTTTGTCTAAAGCAACTGGTCTACATATGAATTTCGATGTAAACCGGCACAGCCGCAAAAATGAGGAGCTGATGGATTTCCTGAAATAATACATGAGCCGACGAGACCTTCATTTTGAGGCGAGAGCGAGTGCGTCTCATAAGGCTGTTGTGTGTGATGAGAAAGCATAAGTTCAGAAGGGGCACCGACTGCTTCCATAAGGACCATCAGCGGGATTACCTCTCTAATGGCTGCACATTACTTATGACTGAATAGAAAAGAGTCAGGCCAAAGAGAAGTTCAAGGCTCTCTGTGACAAAATAGCCAATTACTTCTGAAAAGCCGGGGGCCGCGGGGCAGGTTTCACGGAGGGTCCGACCAGAGAAAAGAGAGGAAAATTCATAATGGTACAATAAACTCCTGCCAGGATCTGACATTTATTCACCTTCCATCACAGGAAATCTAATCTTTCATCCTCACAAGATAAGTTAGTGCTTTTTACAGCCAACCATTAACAACACAGCCTTTTATTTGGTATATAACTTTTTTAAAAGGAAAAAAGTCACGTTTTTGATATGACAATGGACATGTGAGGTTTTGGATAATATCAGCATAAATCCTGATAATTTCTTGTCATTTTGGCCTGGTTTCACAGACAGGGCTTAGACTAAGCCAGGATTAGCCCATAGTTCAATTAGGACATTTAAGTAATATTTATAAACATGCTTAGAAAAAAAGCATTACTGGTGAGCATCTTGAGACAAAACAAAAGCACTGATGTAATTTAAGATTAGTCAGTGCAAGTTTCTTTCAGTTGAAACAGCTCAGACTTACATTTTAGTCTTAGACTAGGCTTAAGCCTTGTTTGTGAAACCGGGGTATTCTTGATAATTTACTTACCTCCATGTCATCCAAGATGTTCATGTCTTTCTTTCTTCAGTCTGAATATTTTTGAGGAAAACATTCCAGGATTTTTCTCCATATAGTGGACTTCAATGGGAGCCAACGGGTTGAAGGTCCAAATTGCAGTTTTAATGCAGCTTCAAAAGGGACCTACATGATCTCTGTACTCCTCAGCTCCCATTGAAGTCCTGTATGACTACATAGAGAAAGATCCTGTAATGTTTTCCTCAAAAACCTTAATTTCTTTTTGACTGAAGAAAGAAAGACATGAATATTTGGATGACATGGTGGTGAGTAAATTATCAGGGTTTTTTTTTATTCTTGAAGTGAACTAATCCTTTAATAAATTAAAGTTCATTAAAATTTAACTTAATATGTAACTTAATAATGGCAAAACATACACACCAAAGTCAGGAGTGCTGACTTTTGACCCAGGTTTCTCTTTTAAAATTTTTTATTGAGTTTTATTGGGTCTTATTTTACACTTTTACAAATAAAGGTTAGTAAACAATGAACAAACACTAAAAAAGTTGTGTAGAAAAATTTTCACTCAGAAATACCATCTTTATGTACTCACAAACTATTGAAAAACGGTAAGTACAAAAACTAGTATTTTCTAGTAAGACATACTTCAATAATCTTTGTTTTACTTAAAACTTTTTTGTTTATAGGGAATTATAACAGTTTAGAGATGGTTTATTAGCAGTTATTGTTTTTATTTGCAAAAAAAAAACTGGTTTGCTGGACTTAGATTGGTGTAAGACCCTATGTGTAAGACCAGCTAGTTTTAGCTGGTTTAAGGTGGTCTCCCAGCCTGGTCAAGTTTATTGATTAGCTGGTCTGAGCAGCTGAAAATTGGCCAAAACCACTCTAAAACCAATCTGACCAGATTGAGACAAGCCAAATAGTTTATCACAGTTTTAGAATATTGTTTCAACATTAAAATATTTGTTAGATGTTTTTT